>NC_069391.1:55840833-56180000 GCF_027475565.1 Acinonyx jubatus | reverse complement strand
GGAATTTTGATAAGAATTGCATTGAATCTGTAAATGACTTTGTTTATCACACTTTATCAACATTAATTCCATACTCTATGACCACAGATTATTTTTCTCCTTATTTGGAGCTTCTTTTTCTTTCTGATAAGTTTATTGATTTTTTATCCTACAACTTTATTGAATTAGTTTATGAGTTTAACAGTTTTCTTAATCTTTAGAATAAGTAGATAATTTGCATATGTACAAATCAGTATTACACAACACAGCTGTAGCAGAAAAAGGTGGTATTTATTTGGCTATCTGCTCAGGGTTCAGTGCAGAAGGATCAGATAAAAACATCCATCTCTCACTATTTCCCTGGAAGTGGTTTATCTGCATATTTTAAAAGTTGCTGACTGAAAGGCTAGCCACAATCTTCCCTGAATACTGGATGACATCCTTTTCTCTCCAGCCAGCATGTGTGGAAGGAGCTTATACATATGTCTGCCACCAAAATTTTTCTCACTACCATCTGTGGGACCCCCAAATCACTGGCTTTGACAACCAACAGGGTTTGTATTCACAAGTACCATAGTACTGTAGAAAACCAAGAAGAAGTTCTAATAGGTGAAGGAGAACCATTTCTGTGGACTTATATTTGAGCAGGCAAAATTTCTTTCAGGGAGGGGGTTAGCTACATACTTTTCTAGCAGCTACATGATAGTCCAGCCTCTAATTAGCTTACAATAAGGTGCTGACTGTAATTCTTCCCTAATGCATACTGACAGCTCTTAACAAACCCTTACAACCTAGGAACTTCTAAGAACAAAGGAGTCAGATTGAACAATCACAAAAGTTTGAGAGAACTAGGAGGTAAAAGCTAGGCAGACTGACAAGTTTTATCTCCAACTCAAGACCATTCTTTCAAGACTGGAAGAAATGGATGTTTTATCTACTACACAGAAACCAAAGCAGATTTTTATGGAAAATGAAGAAACAGAAGAATAAGATCCAAGCAAAGAACAAGAGAAAATTCCAAAGCAGATTTTAATAAAACAGATAAATGATTCACTTGAGACAGATTTCAAATTAATGATCATAAAGATGTTCACCAAGGCCAGCAAAGCCATGCATGAGCAATATGATAATATCAACAGAGAGAAAATATTTAAAAGTACCAAAGAGAAATCACAGAGCAGAAGAATACAACAATTGGATTAAAAATATAATAGATTCAACAACAGTTTAAGTCAAAAGAATTAAAGGATATATGAACTTGAAGACAGGGCAGTAGAATTTATTCAGTCATAACAACAAAAAGACAAAGAATGAAAAAGAGTAAAGATAGCATAAGAGTTTTATGGAACACTGTCAACTGATTCAATATACATTTTAAAAAGGTTACAAAAAGAGAAGAGAAAGAAAAAGAGCCAGAAAACCCATTCCAAGAAATAGTGGCCAAAAACTTTCCTAACCTAGGGAAAAAACAGGCATCTATGTCCAGGAAGCAAAAAAAGACTTCCAGAAAAGATGAATCCAAAGAGATACAACCAAAATACACTATAAGTAAATTGTTAAAAGTTAAAGAGAGACTCTTAAAGGCAGCAAGAGAAAAAATCATGATCACATTCAAGTGAATCCTAATAAGGCCATCTGCAGCTTTCTCAGGAGAAACCTTGCAGGCCAGAAGAGAGTAGAATTATTTATTCAAAATGCTGAGCCAACCAGGAACTCTAATAAGCAATACTGTCCTTCAGAATTAAAGAAAGGAACAGTTTTCCAGAAAAACAACAGTTATAAGAGTTTATCACCATGAGCCAAGACCTACAAAAAAATGTTAATGTCACCTCTTCAAGTGAAAACCAAAAGGTTCTCATTAGTAATGTAACATGTATAAAAGTACGAAACTCACTGGTAAAGTGATAAATCTCTTATAAATCTAGTAGTAAGTTCAAAAGACAAAAGTATTAACTATAATTTCAATAATTTGTTAATAGATGCACCATTTGAAAAAGAGGTAGATTGTGACATCAAAAACCTAAAATGAGAATATGTACAGCTTTAGTATGTGTTCAAGGTTAAGTTGTTAACAGCTAAAATACAGTTATATCCATAATATGTTTTATGTAAGCCCCATGGTAACTACAAAGTAGAATCTATAGTGGATTAACAAAAGATAATAAGAATCCAAGCATACCACTAGAGAAAATCATCACATCACAAAGGAAGACAGCAATACAGAAAGTAAAGAACAATACAACTATAGAAACAACTGGAAAACAATTAACAAATGGCAATAGTAAGTACATATCTACCATTAACTACTTTAAATGTAAATAGACTAATTTCTCCAATCAGAGTGGCTGAAAGGATAAAAGAGACTTACTTAAACTTTAAGGATACAGGTAGACTGAAAGTGAAAATGTTGAAACGATACTTCATGCAAATAGAAAGAAGGGGTTCCTGTACTCATATTAGACAAAATAGACTTTATTCCAAAGAATATAACAGGAAGCATTGTAATTATTAGAGATAAAGATGTTAATTCATCAAGAGGGTATAATGTGCAAATCTTAATACATCTGAAGGGAGAAATAGCAATACAATAGTAGCAGACTTCAATACTCCAACTTCACTGATAGATCATCCAGAAGCAAAACCAACAAGATAACATTGTATTTACACTATACTTTAGACCAGATGTACCTAATAGATATAGAACATTCTACCCAACAGCAGAAGAATGCACATTATTTTCAAAAAACACATGGAACATTCTCCAGGACAGATCATGTTAAACCACCAAACAAGTCTTACTTAATAAATTTAGAAAGATTGAAATCATATCAAGCATATTTTCCAATCATAATAGTATGACACTAATTCGATTTCATGGGGTTGCCCAGGTGGCTTGGTTAAGCATCTGACTCCTGATTTTGGCTCAGGTCATGATCCCAGGTTTGTGGGATCAAGCCCTACATTGGGCTCCACTCTGAACATGGAGCCTGCTTAAGATTCTCTCTCCCTCTGCTCTTCTCTCTGAACACTGTCTCTCTCTAAAATAAAAAAAAAGTAATTTAATAAAGAAAACAGAAACATTCACAAGTATATGGAGATTAAACAACCTGCTCCTGAACAGACCTTGAGTCAAAAAATAAGTCAAAGGAGAAATAAAATAATACATTAAGAAAAATGAAAATGGAGACACACCATGCTAAATCTTATGAGATGCAGCAAAAGCAGTTTAGTCATAAATGCCTACATCAATAAACAAGAGAAGTCTCATATAAATAACCTAACTTTACACATCAGAGAGCTAGAAAAACAATAATAAATGAAGCCAAAAGTTACTAGTAGGAAGGTGTCCCTGGGTGGCTCAGTCAGTTAAGCATCCGACTTCGGTTGGGGTCATGATCTCATGGTTTGTGGGTTTGAGCCCCACGTTGGGTTCTGCACTGACAGCTCAGAGCCTGGAGCCTGCTTCTGATTCTGTGTCTCCTTCTCTCTCTGCCTCTCCCCCACTTGTTCTCTGTCTCTATCAAAAATAAATAAACGGAATAAAAAAAATTAAAAAAAAAGTTAGTAGTAGGAAGAAAACAACAAATATCAGAGAAAAACTGAATAAAGGCTAAAAAGGCTATAGAAGGGGCGCCTGGGTGGGCTCAGGTCATGATCTCATGGTCTGTGGGTTCAAGCCCCACATCAGGCTCTGAGCTGACAGCTTGGAGCCTGGAACCTGGAACCTACTTCTGATTCTGTGTCTCCTTCTCTCTCTGCCCCTCCCCTGCTCACACGTCTCTCTCTGTCTCTCAAAAATAAATAAATGTAAAACAATTTTTAAAATAAATAAATAAAAAGGCTATAGAAAAAAATCAATGAAACTGACACTGTTTTTTTATGTAAATAAAAAATAGACCTTTTACTAGATTTACCAAGAACTGAGAGGACTCAGTTGTAAATAAATAAAATAAATAAATTTGTAAGTGCAAAAGGAGGCATTACAACTGATACCACAGAAATACAAAGGGTTATAAGAGTCTAGTATTACTGAAACATACAAACTACCAAAGCTGACTTTAATAACGTTTTTACATATAAAAATATCTTGTGTTCAATAAGAAAAAAGTTGTAGCAACTCATATATAATCTTAAAAAATTCCTGGCATTTTGGATAGAATTAATAAGATTTGTAAACTTTAGCTAAGGCAAAACTGAAATGATTAACTAAATATAAAAACCTTTTCAAATACAGTTTTCAAGATTTTCAAGTCCCGTAATTACAAGCAATCTATGACTATTAGAGCCTGGTTATTAATAATAATAGACAGGTGTGATCTTTAGAGCAACTATCAGCAAATTAGAATCAAATCATGAACATTATTTTTCCATAATGTAATTTGTTGTAAGTGGTTTCTACCCAGGAGTAAGCAGTTAAAAACAAAATAGAAGGCTATCATTTGTGGCAAAAGAAATTTCTAGCTTATACGTTAAGGGTAAGATTTTATCTAACTGGAAATTAGAATATGTATCTAAACTTAGTATGTTTACGATATAGTGGCATGCATTTCTAAATTAGGTAAACTTTTATTTCATATTTCTAACCCTATAAACATTAAAGTATATTTGTTATTGGAACACCTGGGTGGCTCAGTTGCTTAAGCAACTGATTCTTGATCTTGGCTCAGGTCATAATCTCACAGTTTGTGAGATCAAGCCCGATGTGGGGCTCTCCACTGGCAGCATGGATCATGCTTGAGATTCTCTCTCTAACCTCTTTCTCTGCCCCTCCCTGGCTCATGCACACACACACACACACACTCTCTCTCTCTCTAAAATAATAAAATGAATAAATTTAAAGTATACTTGTTAATATTATATACATTTGGGAGGGAGGTATATTAATAGTTGAATTTCCTTTACAATTTGAGTTTCTTGAGGGGTAGGGCCATACATTTTCCATTTGTATTTCTCTAATGTCACAGAGAATGAAGTGTTGATTCTCAAAAAAAACAAAAAAAAAAACAAAAAACCCTGCTAAGTAAATTTGATAAATAATAACATCTACGTGTTTTTACATCTTCCTATGATCCAGGAGTCTCTTTTTTTTTTAATGTGGCATAAAATTTGTTTCAACTTTTGCAAGCCACATGGTAATTATCTGTACAATGAATCTTCAGAAATAGATGATGTAAAAGACTGCCCAGTTATGTTTCAGAACCATGTATGTGAGCAGAGAAGCAATATCCACCCCTGAGTAAAACATTTTTCCTGACAAAACTTCACTTTATTGGTAACTTACAATTGTGAAAGCATATTCATATTCATTGTCTCATTAAATACCTAAACCAAACCTATGAGGTAGACTTTATTACTTACTGTTAGTTTGTGAATGACTGGGATTGAAAGATGCTTAGCTTGACCAAGGTTATCCACTAAGTAAGTAGAAGCTAAATTGAATATTGTTTGTTAAGTTCAAGACCTTTTCCTTTGCTACTATATTAATTGCATTTCTTGTTTTGCTACTTTATTAATGGCATTTTCTGGTTTTGAATTCTATTTGCTTAAAATATTTTCTGTTGTTTTATACTTTCTTATATATTCTGGCTATGTTGTGTACATACAATTTATGTTTTTAACCAAAATTAAGTATCCTGTAAATAGGGACAATTTCTCTTTGTATATATGTGTGCATTTCCTGGTTTACTTCTAACATTGCTCTGCCTATACTAGGTATCCAATAGAGGCTTGCTGGATTTATCTGATTAGTTTTACGCTTAAACAGTTTATTTTTTGGGGGGAACATTTTCATGAATTAAAGCACTTAAAAATATGAAAAAAAAAACAATTTCTCTTTTAAAAAAATCAGATGGGCCTATAGTTTCTTGCTAGAGGTTGTTAAATTAATCTTGATGCAGCTCTGGTAGGACAAGCATTTTTGAACTTGTTGAACTATTTCATTTGCTTTCCTGCCTGCAATTTGATAGGACCTTTTAGTCTTTTCAGGGATTTAATGGTATTCATGGAAAAGCAGACTGAATTTTTTAAAGCTAATGAGGTGTCAACTTACTCAGTGACTCACTTTCTCTTTTGTCCTTCGCTATTTTCCATGCTTTGCCTCTGAGACAATATAGAGTAACCAAAGCACGAGACTATTATCAAGAAAACATTAGGGAACTTCACTAAAACACTTACTAAAATCAGGACCAAGACTCAGCACTAATTTTAATAACTACTTAATATTTTCCTCCATTTCTAATTTACATCACAGAAAGTGTAGATTTACAACCACATTCCTCTGATGATCTTTTAGCTCCTTCAATATTTTACCATTTTAGCTCTTCTAATGCTCTGGCAACAGATTGAGCCTCTGCCCACTAACATTAATTTGAAGTTTTCTAAATGTATCCTTATAAGCAATAGATTTCTTTGGCCAGCATTGTCTGAAGTTTTTATGTTTTATTCCTGCTTCTTTGAGTAAGCTCTTTATTAAAATACAAGCATACTAACTTGAAATTAATATATAAATCCATTTATATATTAGCACATATTAACCAACAACACATGAGCAGTACCTGTGGAATGAATGCTGGTGACTTACATGATTTATCACCTAGCAAAGGTCCACTATGAGGCACAATACAGAAAGTAAAGATAAGGGGGTGGTGTTGGAATAAGGAGTACCATGGGTCATAATCAGGCCTTCTCTTCACTCACATACTCAGGTGTAAATACAGGGGCATCCATTAGGTCCTAGGCATTGAGGATTTAAAAATTGGTATTGACCCTGTTAGCAATTGCAAAGGCTCATGATATAGAGAAATGTGTAATTTTTCTGAAGGACAATTTTAGCTGGTTTGTGACTGGTATGGATAAGTGAAACACCTGTTTGTTAAAAGGTATCATTTGTCCAACCAAAGGATTATCTCCTATCATGAAAAATCCAGTTTCTTTCATGTTATTTTGTAATTTCTATTTAAATGTATATATCCATTCAAGTTTTAGTTCATTTTGTATTTTTTAATTTCCAACGTTAGATTTTTAAAGGGCCAATTTTTGTTATGTTTTCTAATTTTATTTGAGTATGAGTAGAGAAAATGGCTGATAATGTCTCTAATCTGACACTTTATGCTCTCTTTCAACACAAACACACATAGAAACAATATGTTTTGAGTTTATTAATATTATTATTTAGGTCCTCTTTGTCATTATATTTTTGTCTATTGATTTGATCCATTTCTGTGAGACAATTATTTATATAATAATTCCAATTAAATTGTATTTTTAATCAAGCAAGCTCTTTTACTCTTTCTTTCTTTGCATTTATCTCTATTATCTGTCTATCTATCTACCTATCTATCATCTATTTTCCCCTTATAGGCCTTTGAATATATAGATTTGGGAGTTTTTCATCTTAAGAATAGATTATTTTGATACATTTTTACTTTTTGCATCTTCCACTTGATTGATTATCTCCTTACTATACAAGTGTTAGATCCTCTGGAGCTATCCTCCAATTTTTTGTTTTTGTTTTTTTTTTTCCCTATTCATTGCAATTTTCCAATGTTTATATTTTTCTCTACTGCTTTAAGATATTTTCTGTACTTGATCTTTCACTCTGTACATACAGGTTTGTAGAATACTTAGCCCCTTCAATTCATCTACTGCATTGTTTTTGGGACCTTTTTTTTTTTAATATTTAGAAACCTTGTTTGAGCTACTTATATCTCCTAATTACTCTATTATCTTTAACCAGTTTTGTCCTGCATTAGCTCTAATTCTTTAGGGTTGTGCTCACTTTGTTCTAACTGACTTTTCTCTCTTTGGTTGATGAAGAAACATCAATGGTTCTACTGTACTTTTGTTTGCCCACCAACCCAGTTCAAAATCTGAGAAAGTTATTGAAAGACACTGTGTTTGGTAGAAGACAAAGTGTTCACTCATCCAAAAAATAAATTATCCCATTAATAAATGGGCAGAAGACAAGAACAGCCTTTTCCGAAAAGACATATAGATGACCAATAGATACATGAAAAGATGCTTAACATCATTCATCAACAGGGAAATACACATCAAAACTACAATGAAATATTACCTCATTTTTTTCAGAATGGCTAAAATCAAACAAAACAGCAAACTACACAAAACAGCAGGTGCTGCTGAGGATGTGGAGAAAGGAGAACCCTCTCACACAGTTGGTGGGAATGCAAATGGTACAGCCACTCTGGAAAGTACCAAGGAGTGTCCTTAAACAGTTAAAAATAAAACTACCCTATGACCCAGCAACTGCACTACTAGGTATTTATCCAAAATATGTAAAAATACTCATCCTAAGGGGCATGCAGACTCTGATATTTATAGCAGCATTGTCAACAAATTATGGGAAGAGCCCAAATTTCCACTGACTGATGAATATATATTCCATATATACAATGGAATATTATTCAGCCATCAAAAAGAATGTAATCTTGCCACTACAGTGACATAGATGGAAGTACAGAGCATTATGCTAAGAAAAGTAAGTCAGTCAGAGAAAGAAAAATACCGTGATTTCACTCATATGTGGAATATAAGAAACAAAACAGATGAACATAGGGGAAGGGAAAAAAGAAAGACAGGGAAGCCAAACATAAGAGACTCAAGTATAGAGAAAAAAAAAAAAACACTGAGGGTTTATGGAGGGGAGGTGGGCAGAAAAAGGGCTAAATGGGTGATGAGTATTAAGGAGAGCACTTGTGATGAGCAACAGGTGTTATATGTAAGTAATTAATCACTAAATTCTACTCCTAAAACCAATATCACCCTAAATGTTAACTAGAATTTAAATAAAAACTTGAGACAACAACAAATGAAGTAAAATAAAACTCCTTGAAGAAAATGTGTGGAAGAAGCTCCTTGATGTGAGTCTCAGTAAGGACTTTTGAATATGACTCCAAAAATACAAATAATAGAAAAAAAGCAATAAATGGGATTTCATTAAACTTAGATGCTTCTATAAAGCAGAAGGAACAGCAAAAAGAAAAGACTACCTACAGAATCTATAGAGTTTTTTTGTAAGCCATATTTTCATAAGGTGTTAATTTCAAAAACATAAATAATTCATATACTCAGTAACAATAAAAATATAAAATATAATTAAAATGGTGGAAGTAAAGAGATATTTTTTCAAGAATGACTTCCATATGGTTAACAGTCACATGAAAAGGTGTTTAATATCACCTATCATCAAAGGCTGTCATCAAAAAAAAAAAAAAATAGGATACAACAGGTGCTGACATGGATGTGGTGAAAAGGAAACCCTTGTACACTTTTGGTAAAAATGTAAATTGGTCCAACCACTGTGGAAAACAATATTCAGGCTCTTCAAAAAATAGAAATAAAAAATAGATCTATATGACAATTTCACAAAGAAAATGAAAACAAGATTTAAAAGAGACACATGTACAACCATGTTTATGGATTCATTAACAATAGTGGAGATATGGAATCAACCTAAATGCCCAACAACACCATTGGATGAAGGATAAAGAAGATAGAGTGTGTGTGTATTATACACACACACTATTATAATAAAGAATATTATTCAGCCATGACAAAGGAGTACATCCTGTTATTTACAAGACCATACTTGGACCCTGAGCACATAATGACAGGTGAGATAAGTCAGACAAAGACAAGTACTGTATGATAAAAGTTACATGTGGAGTCTTATAAAGACAGAATAATAGTTAACATGGGATGGAGGATAAAGGGTAAGAGAGATGCTGTTTAAGAGTACAAACGTGCAATGGATAGTAAATAAGCCACAGGGATCTAATGAACAACAAAGATTTGACCTGCATGGGACCACTTATGTGGAATTTTTTTAAATAAGTATAATACAGTACTATAATTGTATTTTCTTTTCCTTATGATTTTCTTAGATGTAAGATTATATCAGAGATATAAGAGATAGGGTGAAAGCAACAGAAGAATAATTAATAAGAAAATAGAATACATATAAAATATGTGTTAATTGTTTATGGTAGTAGTAGGGCTTCTGGTCAACAGTAGGCTCTTGGCACTTAAGTTTTGGGGGAGTTGCATGTTATAAATGGATTTCTGACTGCGCATGGAGTCAGTGCCCCTAGCCCTTGCAGTGTTCAAGGGTCAACTGGATAATGAATATAGATAACAATATTCTACCATAATCATCAAAAATTTTGAAAGACTAGAACTTAATTATAATTTTTTAGAACTTAATTATTCCAACCACTAAAAAGAAAGGATAATTATGTAATGTAATAGAAGTGCTAAATATCCCAATGATGGCAATCATATTATAATATAAATGTATCAAATTACTATTGTACACCTTAAATTTACACAGTTATATGACAAATATATTCAAATAAAAATTGCTATAGTTTTTTAATGTGGATTCATTAATGAATGTGCAATATAAAAGCATGTCAATTATGACACACAAAACTTTATATGAGGGAATAAAAATGTTGAATTTTGATGCAATTGAAGTTAAATTACCAGGATAAAATACAGTGTTATATCTAGAATATATTTTATGTAAGGTTCATGAACTTACATAAGGAGATATATGAGATATGGTGAAGGCAATAGAAGAATACAACATCAGAAAATTATTAATTTATAAAAGAAGGCAGAAAGAGAGGAAGAAACAAGGGATGTATAAAGAGCCAACGAGATACCATTTTAAGGTTTTACCTGTCAATCAATAAATAATAAGATACCATTTTAAGGCTTTACCTATCAATCAATAAATAATAAGATACCATTTTAAGGCTTTACCTATCAATAATTACTTTAAATACGAATGGAGTGAAATCTCTAAGCAAAATATATAGATTGGATGAATTAAAAAAATATATATATGGCCCTATCATATGCTGCCTACAAGAGACTCACTTCAGTTTTAAGGCTTAAAAGACATAGACTCCAAGTGAAAAGATACTTCATGCAATGTAAACACAAAGAGAGTAGGAGGACCTATACTTACACAAGACAAAATGAGTTTAAAGAATCATAACAAATGATAAGGTTACTATATCATGATAAAGGGGTCAATTCAGCAAGAGGATATGACAACCATAGATATCATACGTACCCAACATTAGAGCATATAAATATATTAAACAAACAATCAGATCTTAGGGAGATAGAAACAACAAATAGAATGATAATAGGAAATTTCAACATACCACTTCCAACATAAACCATCCGAATAGAAAATCAACGAAGAATGTTATACTTGAAATACACTTTACCAAATGGAATTAATAGATATATACAGAACATTCCATCCAACAGCAGCAGAATACACATTTTTCTTGAGCATACATGGAATATTACCCAGGACAGATCTCATGATAGTTCACAAAACAAGTACTAGCAAATATAAAAAGATTAAAGTTATGCCGAGTATCTTTTTCTGTCACAGTGGTATGAAACTAGAAATCAATTACAAATATGTGGAAGGCAACACACTTCTGAACAACCAGTGTGTAGGGAACAAGTTTAGGAATTCCCAGGGCTTGCACCAATGGGTGAACAAGGCATAAAGAATTACAAAGCCATAGGATGCTCTCACCCAAGCTTGGGTAAACAAGATAAGACCCCCTCCCAAAAAAATAGGGAGGAGTCAAGGCTCCGGAATAGAGAGGACCCCCCCAATACAAAGGTATATGAGGTAAGCAAGATTAGGCATTCAGGGTGAAAATGCCCCCTAATTGGTACTATAGCAGAAAGCTTTTTTCATGGGAAGGAAGGACTAAGTTAGGTAAACTGGTAAATAGGGCTATAGACCACTGCTTGCAGGGCTAAGCTGCCCAGAGAACAGCTAATTAGCAAAAGAAAAGGTGCCTTGTTAACCCTGAGGTTATTTGCCCTGTTTTATCTCCTAGGCTAGCTAAAATGAACAGACATGGTGCCTCATGTCTTCCTTAAACAACCATCTCCCCATCTGCACAGTGCCAGGATTTTGTTTTATATTGACCCAAACCCCAAACACCATATATTTTCAAAACCCACTTTTCCCTCATGCCCATGAGTTAATGTTCACAGATTCATTGTCTCTTTGTGCACACCCACTACCTTTGTAAGCCTTCTGATCTTAATAAATACAGAGCAAGGACTCTTATTCAGGGCTCTTGTCTTTTCCCAGACATTAGCCATCTCTCGCTTTTAATCCTGCATCTGCTTTCTTGTTGGCCAAGAGAGAACTTTAGACTTAGAATCTATGACACCAGTGGGTTGAATAAGGAAGTAATGAAAAGGAAATCAAAAATATCAAATCAAATAAAAATGGAAACACTACAGATGAAAAATTATGAGATACTGCAAAGGAGCTCTAAGAGAGAAAGTTAAAGCAATTGACAGAGAAAAGAAAGATCTTAAATGAACAAGCTAACTTTACAGCTCAAGAAACTAGAAACACAAGAACAAACTAAACATAAGTAGAAGGAAGGAAATAAAGATCAGAGAAGTAATGGGGGTGCCTGGGTGGTTGATTTTTCTCCCTCTCTATCTGCCCTTCCACCACTCTCTCTTTCTCAAAATAAATAATAAACATTAAAAAGAAGATAATAAATTAATGAAATAGAGATCATAAAAATGATATAAAAGATCATCAAAATTAAGACTTATTTATTTATTTTTATTTTTGTTAATGTTTACTTATTTTTAAGAGAGAGACAGAGCAGGAGCATGGGAGGGGCAGAGAGAGGGAGGGAGACACAGAATCAAAAGCAGGCTCCAGGCTCCGAGCTGTCAGCAAAGAGCCCAACGGGGGGCTCAAACTCATGAACCGTGAGATCATGACCTGAGCCGAAGTCGGATGCTCAACCGACTGAGCCACCCAGGCGCCCCAAGACCTGTTTTTTTAAAAGAAAAATTAAATTGATAATTTTAGACTAAGAAAAAACATTTACATTTTAAAAAATGAGAAAGAGAGTCATTAAAACTGACAGTATAGAAATACAAAGGTTAATAAGAGACTATTATGAACAATAATACACTAAATTTGATTAACCTAGAAGAATACATGAAAAACCAGAAAATGTGAACAGACTTAATGAGTATGGAGATTGAATCAGTATTTAAAAGCCTCCCTACACAGAAAATCCCAGGACCACAAGGTTTTCCTGGTGATTTTACCAAATACTTAAAGAAAAATTAATACCAATCCTTCTCAAACTCTTTAAAAAAACTGAAGAGGTAGAATTGCTCCAACACTTAGTTTACTGGGGCAGTACTACCCATACAACATAGATATGTAAGGAGATTACAAAAAAATATATACCACAAATCAATACACTGTTTAATATAGATGTAAAATTCTCAACAAAATATTAGAAAACTAAATTGAATAGAACATTAATAGGAACATACACTGCAATCAAGTGAATTTATCCCTGAGATTCAATAAATGTGATACACCATGTCAATGCAATCATTGTGATAGATACAGAAAAGATTTTGACAAACCCCCCATAATTTTATGATAATTTTATGATAAATCAAGAAACGGTATAGAATCAACATACCTAAGCACTATACAGGTCCTATATGACAAGCCCACAACTAGCATCAAACTTAACAGTTAAAGGTTGAAAGCTTCTCCTCTAAAATCAGGAACAAGATAAGTATGCCCAGTCTTACCACTCCTGTAAGTATAGATAGTACTAGAAATGCTACCCAGAGCAATTAGGCAAGAAAAAGTTTCAAAAGTTGAAATCAAAAAAGAAGAAACAAAATTGTATTTGTTTGTATATAACATATATAAAAAATACTAAACACTCCTCAAAAAAAAGAACTATTAGAACTGATGAACCAATTCAGTAAAATGGCAAAATACAAAATCAATATACAAAACTCAACTGCATTCCTACACACCAGGAAAGAAACATTCAAAAAGAAATAAAGATTGCCCTTCACAATAGCATCAAAATCAATAAAAATCCTTCAGAACAAATTTTATTAAGAAAATGAAAGATGTTCACACTGAAAACTATATGACTTTGATGAAAGAAATTAAAGAACACACAAATGAATGGAAAGATAGCCCATGTTCATGGATCAGAAAATAACAACAACAACAACAACAACAACAGCATTGTTTAAATATCTGTATTACCCACAGCCAGCTATAGATTCAGTTCAATCCTATTAAAATTACAGTATTGGGACACCTGGATGGCTCAGTGGACTAACCATCCAACTTTGGCTCAGGTCATGATCTCATGGTTTGTGAGTTCAAGCCCCACATCAGGCTTTATCCTGTCAGTGCAGAGCCTGCTTCAGATTCTCTTTCTCTCTCTCTCTCTCTCTCTCTCTCTCTCTCTGTTCCTCCCCTTCTTGCATTCTCTCTCCCTCTCTCTCAAAAATAAACATTAAAATTTCAATGGTATTTTTCATAAAAATAAAAATAGCCTAAAATTTGTATGGAATTACAAGAGTCCAAACAGCCAAAGCAGTCCTGAGAAAGAACAAAGCAGGAGGTATCACACTTAGTTCAAACCATAGGACAAAGCTATAGGAATAAAAAGAGTGTTGTTTATAATAAAAATAGAAACAAACCAATAGAACAGAATCAAGAGCCCAGAAATAAAGCCATGTATATACAATTGACTAACATTTTACAAGGGAGCCAAGAATACAAAATGAGGAAAGATAATCTCTTTAATAAATGATATTAGGAAATCTGAATAAACATGAATTGGACCTCTATCTTATTCCACTCACAAAATCTGACTTGAAATGGATTAAAGACTTAAACATAAGACCTGAAGCCATAAAACTCCTAGAAGAAAACATAGCAAAAATGATTTGTGACATTGGTTTTGGAACTGATTTTGGGACACGATGCAAAAAGATCAAGTAATAAAACCAAAAAGTGTTAAATGGGACTATAACAAATTAAAAAGCCTGTGCATAGCAAAAGAAATAACCAATAAAATGAAGTCAACCTATGGAATGGATGAAAATATTTGAAAATCACTTATCTGATCAGGAGGTAATATCTAAAATATATAAAAAACCCATAAAACTCAATAGCAAAAAAATAAATAAAGAATACAATTTAAAAATAGAGGAAGTAAATAGATATTTCCCTAATAAGACATGCAAATGACCAACAGGTCATGCTCAACATCTCTAATCATCAGGGAAATAAGATGATTCCACCCCACACCTGTTAGAATGGCTAGCATCAAAAAGATGACATAACTAGTGTTAGGAGGATGTGGAGAAAAGGGATCTGTATACATGGATGGTGGGAATGTATATTGGTACAGCAACTATTTTAAATATGAAGGTTTTTAAAAAAAAATAAAAAATAAAGAATTACCATATGATCCAGCAACCCTACTCTGCATATGTATCCAAAGGAAATGAAACACGATATCAAAGTCATCCATACTCCCGTGTGTATTGTAATATTATTCACAGTAGCTGAGATATGGAAACGATCTGCATATCTGTCAATGGATGAATGAATAAAAAAAGATATGGTATAAATACGTAAGAAAATATTATTCAGATATAAAAAAGGAGATCCTATTTTCAACAGCATGGATCGACCTTGAGCGCCTTATGCTAAGTGAAATATCCAACAGAGAAAGACAAATACAATATCACTTATACTGTGTTATAAGAATCTTAAAAAACAGAACCCATAAAAACAGCTTAAAATCGTGTTTAGGTGGGGGTGGAGATAAGGAGAGACATTAAAGGATACAAACTTTCAGTTATAAGACAAATAAGATTGGAGATCTAATAAATAGCATGATGATTTTAATTTATAATACTATAATACTTGAAAATTGCAAAAAATGAAAATCTTACATGCCCTCCCCACAAAATAGAAATGTAACTATGTGAGATATAAAGACATTAACTAACGCTAGTACAGTAATCATTTTGTGATATGTGTATCAAATCAATTTATTGTACACCTTGAGCTTACATAATGTCCGTCATATCTTGGGGCTCCAGGGTGGTTCAGTCAGTTGAATATCTGACTTCAGCTCAGGTCATGATCTCATGATCTGTGACTTCAAGTCCCACACTGGGCTCACCGCTGCCAGCACAGAGCCCACTTCAGATCCTCTGTCCCCCTCTTTCTCTTCCCCTAACCCCACTTACATTTCCACTCTCAAAATGAAACATAAAAAAATTATATCTCAATAAAGCTGAAAAACATTAAAAATAATAAATCACATGTCCTGTGTTATCCTTATACAACCTCATCTATTCTCCACAACTATTTGAGTACTACTTTCTTTTGCCCCCTTGAAAGCTCATGAAAACTTCTATAATAACTTTTGTAATATTTAAGTAAACCTAAAACCCCATCCTCCTTTGTGGGAGTTTTCCTGCTTAAGGCATTTATCTATACTTAAATATTAATCCCAGTAACTGGCACATCGTATATGTTCAGTAAATGTTGGTAATGCATAAGGAAGAGAGAATTCCAATGAACATATGGAAAGGATAATCAAAGGGAAGTGAATAGTGCCAAAATGTGTGGATTAAGTAAGGAAGCTGGACAGAAAAGGAAATTGAGATCTGGAAACTAACTTTATAATTGCAGCTTAGGTCAGGTCATGTACATCTGTTGGAAACTTTCATATTCAGGATGATGTCAAAATTGCATTGCTATTATCCAGTTCTATAAATCTATTGTAAATGTATTAATTGATGTGTGGAAAATGCAGAAAAATGTAATAATAAAGGAGTTTAAAGATGAGCATCAAGTGATCCTTTCATAGACTTATAAACAGAATCAGCCAGCCTACAACAAAAAAGACTAAACCTCTCTTTAGAAGTATCGATCAGTCTACAGGAAAAAAAAAAAACATCAAAAATAAGAGATATTTGATTGATTATGGTACATTTCTTATTCTCACTAGATCATGTTGTGTAGGATTCACATTATTTCTATCTTGACTTACCCAATGAGGAAGTGGCAACCTAAGTTGACTATCTCTTTGAGTTTAGATCGCTCACAGGAAGTGGCTTTTGTTCAAATACTGTAAAACCCAAAGATCATTAAAATGCATCTCTTCTGGGTTAGATTTCAGGCAAAGCCTAAGTAACACAAGCACACAGCAGCTGTTTCATGAAGAAGAAGAAATACTTAACAGTGTTAGAAGTATAACCTTGAGAATGTAAGAAAAATCGAGTTTGCAGGAAAATTAATACACAAACAAATAGGTCCATGAAAGGCTGCAATACGAGATGGAATAGCTAGGAAATGTGGCTATGTTTGGATCCTGATGGATAGTGAAAAACTCTGAAGACATTATGTATTACTGTGGCTAAAGGTCAAGGAATTAAGTTCTCATGAGTACCATATAAAGAGAGTCTGATGTTTTTGTGTTAATAATGTTAATAATGTTTTTGTGTTAATAATAATACTTTTTTGTTTTGATCATGAGCAGTTCACTTGAATTAGCACAGTACATTGAGAAAAATATAGTTTAATACTTCACTAAGTTTTAGTTGGTATGTGCATACAAAAAATCCTGTTAAATGGAAGTACTCTTTATTCCAATGTGACTAAAGGTTGAAACTTCAAAGCCAAATTTTGAAATAGTATTTTAGCAATGGAAGTCAGTGTCTCTTCATCCATACACATCATACTTTGTGACACTTTGAACAAGTAACTGAAATTCTTTAAGCCTCTGTATATATTTGTGAAACCTGGATAGTACTTCTAACATTGCATGGCTTCCAGCAGATTAAAAGGGATGTAGTACAGAAACGAATACATATGCATATTTAAATTATAGCTACAGCAGATACTCTACTTTGGTTAATCAGAAAACATGATCAAACAAATTTTTCTTTATCTGATTTTAAAAACAGAGGCTGAGAAATGTACATGTTGTTATTTCTAGCATTACTATAGCTAGGAATAAACATTTGATACTGCTCTGGACAATAATATATACAAGAGTTTTGGGGGATGGACAAAGGCAAAGCGTTCCAGAAAATCTCTAATGAGAAGGATTCAGAAGTGGTTTATGTCACTCCTCCTCTACCTTACCCCTCACATATCCATTTTACCTATGTTGAATTATATCCTTATATCTCAGAGTCGTGGCAGAATTCGATTAAAACAGAAGGGATAGTAGAATCACAGAGATACCAATCTTTTCAGCCTTATCCACTACATTTCAGGTTGCAGTGCTGAATCTTTACTGCAAGGGGTGCTATAACCACCCTAAGCTCCATTCAGACCATCATTATCATGACCGATTATCAGGGTTGTGCATCGCCACCTACCAGGTTCCAGGTCACAGCTCTGAGTAGCCATTGACAGGGACACTGCTGCTACCTTGAACCCTACCCTCCATCCCAGTTCAAGACTCTGAGCTGTCACTACTGAGAAAGGTACTTGCTGGGCTAAACTCTTGCTAGTGGTGCTGCCATTACCCTGAGCTCCACCCCCCCATAGCACGTTGAGGCTCTAACCCATCATTGCTGGAACCAAAAGCCACAGCCATAAGTCCCTGGTCCCAGGCCATGGCTGACCCATTATTGTTGAGATTGTGCTGTTATTATCCTGAACCTGACTCCTCAAGTCCCAGGTCGTGGCTCTGAACTGTCATTGCCAGGGTTAATCTGTCACTCCTTTGGGCCCAGCTCCCTAGGTCTTGACACATGGCTTTAACAGGCCATAAGTGAATCACATTGCTACTCTACTATCACTGCCTCGTGAGGCTGGGGTTGAGACATTGATCTACCATCCTCATGCTGTGCTACTACTGCACCTTGCCCCATTGCTATATTCCCCTGCACCACTACCCACTGGAGTCACATCAGTAAGTCCCTGAGACCCATGTACCATGGGATTTCTGCACACATTCACACACTAGAAACCAGTGCCACAATGCAGCAAGTATGCCTGTACCCAAGGATTCAGGTACTATGGGAATTCTACATGTACATGATCTTAGAATCTAGGCTCCAATACTATTCTGTGGGCTTTGAGTGTTAGCATGCTGGACCAGGCACCCAGAAGGATCTCCTTGGCTAGAGCTTCCTTCCATGGGCAAAAACAAAACAAAACAAAAAGGATAGGAAGGTCCCAGCAACTTCAGTCCCCCAAGATCTGAATAACCATACCTGCCATTATCACCTCCATGTCTTCTGGAGTCTTGATCACAGATTCAATTGAGCAGCACAGAGACTCTGCCACTGAGCCTTCCCAGGAGCCAAAGCACTGCATTCCACCCAGCCAGTGCCCTTATACTCCCCTCCAGGTATAAATGTCTTTCCCTGCTATAGTCAGTTTTAAAATGCTGAATGAAGTGACTGTGCCTACAAATGTACAGATCTTATTTAAACCACTACAAACCTGAAAAAGCAAGGACATGTGACAACACCAAAGAACCACAATAATACTACAGTAACTGACCCCCAAAATATGGATCTGAGTTATCTGGAAAAGAATTGAAAATAATTTTAAAGACATTTATGAAGATTCAAGATAACACAAGTAGACAAATGAGTGAATTAGGGAAATAAATGAATAGATTCAACAAAGAAACAAAATTCATGAAAAGAATAAACATTCTTGAGATAAAGAATACAGTGAATAAAATAAAAACTGCAATGGAGAGTTTCAAAGATAGTCTCAATCAGGCAGAAGAAAAAAACCTGTGAACTTGAAGACAGATTTCTTGATATTATCCAGTCAATGGAGAATCAAGATATTAGTATGAAATAGAAGAAAGTCTACATGAACTGTGGGACTAGACCAAAAGAAACAATATCAACATTACGAAATCCGAAAGGAGAAGAGAAGGATAAAGGGAAAGAAAAGTTATTTAAAGAAATAATGGGTGAAATCTTCCCAAAACTGGAAAGATAATAGCCTTCCAGGTAGAGCAAGCTCAAACATTCCCAAACATATTCAATCCAAAGGGAAATGAACTAAGACACATTATAATCAAGCTCTCAAAATTTAAAAAGAAATATTTTTTTTTTACTTTTTTTAAAATTTTGAGAGACACAGAGTACAAGTGGGAGAGGGACAGAGAGAGAAAGAGACACAGAATCCAAAGCAGGCTGCAGGCTCAGAGCTGCCGGCACAGAGCCTGACACGGGGCTCAAACTCACAAACTGTGAGATCATGACCTGAGCCAAAGTCAGATGCTTAACCTACTGAGCCACCTAGGCACCCCATCAAAAAGAAATAATCTTGAAAACAGCAAGAGATAAAACAGTCTTCACATTCAAGAAACTCCTGGTAAAGCTATAAGCAGATTTCTTTGCAGAAACATTTCAAGCCACGAGAAAGTGATATATTCAAAGTGCTGAAAGAAGGAAGAAAGAAAGAAAGAAAGAAAGAAAGAAAGAAAGAAAGGAGTCCACCAAATGTCAAACTGTCAACATTACCCAGAAAAGCACTCACTTAGATATGAAGGAGAGATACAACACCAAAAGCTGAGGGAATTTATAGCATTGGACCTACCTTACAAGAAATGCTAAAGGGAATTCTTCAATCTGAAACAAAAAGACGCTAATATGAAAATATATATAACATAAAAACTTATGAAAGTATAAAATTATTGGTAAAAGTTAATATGTAGCCAAGTTAAAAGTAGTATCAAACTGCCATGGTGTTGTCTAAATGTCTTTGAAAATGACCATCTAGATTAAGACAAAAGTTTTGGAAATATACAGTATTATATATATTAATCTTATTATATATCATATATAGTAAATAAAAAGATCAAAATTAGGGTTAAACATAAATTGTGACAGAACTAAATAAAAGGGTAAAAATTTTTAAGCAATTGAAATTGTTATCACCTTAAAATTAATGGTTTTAACTATAAGATATGTTATGAAGACTCATGGTAACTACCAAGCAAAAACATAATAGAGAAACAAATTACAGGGAAAACAATCAAAACAAAACACATCAAAGTATCAACCACTTACAAAGAAAGCAAGAGAGGAAGAAAGAAACTAAGGAACTACAAAACACTAGAAAAGCAATTAACAAAAAATGATAATAAGTCCTTGTCTATCAATAATTACTTTAAATGTAAATGATTTAAATTCTCTAATTAAAAGGTACAGAGTAGCTGAATGGATAAAGATACAAGATCAATATACATGTTGCCTACAAAAGACACACAGATTTTAACAGCACTCATAGGCTGCAAGTAAAAGGATGGAAAAAGATAATTTGAGACAAATGAAAACCAAAAGAGAACAGGATAGCTCTATTTATATCGGACAAGTTAGATTAAATTAAAAAAAAATGTCAAAAAAGACCATTATTATATAATGATAAAGGGGTCAATTCATGGAGAGGATATAACAATTATAAAGTATACATATTTATATTGGAAGATATATATTATTAACAGGTATTAAGGGAGAAATAAACAACAACACAATAATAGTAGGTAACATTGATAACCCACTTTCAATAATGGATAGATCATCCAGACAGAAAAATCAATAAAGAAATAATGGATTTGAATGGTACTTTAGACCGAATATATGTAACAGATATCTATCTATCTATATATCTATCTATCTAATCTCTATCTATCTCTATCTATCTCTATATCTCTCTATCTCTATCTCTATCTCTATCTCATCTCTATCTCTATCTCTATCTCTATCTCTATCTCTATCTCTATCTCTATATCTATCTATATATATATTATTCCACACAACAGCAGCTGAATGCACTTTCTTCACAAAAACACATGGAACAGTTTTCAGGATTGATTATGTTAAGCCACAAAACAAGTCTTAATAAAGTTAATAAGATTGAAATGAGCCCAAGTCTTTTCTGGCCATAGTGATATAATACTAGAAATCAATTTCATGAATAAAACCACAAATAAATCAATAATATGTGGATATTAAACAACATGAACCTGAACAATCAATAATTCAAAGATGAAATTAATTCAAGAAATATTTTTGAACACACAAAAATGGAAGTACAACATATCAAAATTTAGGGGATGTTGCAAAAGCAGTTTTTAGAGAAAAGTTTAAACTGATAAACACCTACATTAAGAAAAATCTGAAATAAACTCAACATAAACTTCAAGAAACTAAGCCCAAAATTAGAAGGAAGGAAATAACAAAGATCAGAGTGGAAATAAGTGAGAGATCAGAAAATAAGTAGAAAAAGTCAATGACACTAAGAGCTGATTCTTTGAAAAGACAAATAGAATTGACAAATCTTTGGTCATATTTACTAAGAAAAGAAGAGAAAGGATCCAAATAAAATCAGGTATAAAAGAGAAAAACATTACAATTGATATCACTGAAATACAAATAATCATGAGAGAATTACTATGAACAATTATATGCAATCAAACTGGGTAACCTAGAATAAATGGGTAAATTCCTAGAAACATACAACCTACCAAGAGTGAATCATGAAGAAAAATAAAATCTAAACTTATAATGAGTGGGGCGCCTGGGTGGCTCAGTTGGTTAAGCATTCAATTTTGACTCAGGTCATGATTTTGTGGTTCATGAGTTCACGCCCCACATTAGGTCTGTGTGGACAGCTCAGAGTCTGGACCCTGCTTCGGATTCTGTGTCTCCCTCTCTTTCTACCCCTTCCCAACTCATGCTCTGTCTCTCTCTCTGTCTCCCCAAAATAAATAAATGTTAAGAAAAAGTTAAGCCAATAATGAGTAAGGGGATTGGATCAGTAATCAAAAACCTCACAATACAGAAAACTCATTTTATTAGGCCATTATTACTCTGATGCTAAAGCCAAACAAAGATAATGTAAGAAAAGAAAGTTACAGACCAATATCCTTGATGAATATATTTGCAAATATTCTCAATACTTACCAACTTGAAATCTCACACACACTAAAAAGATCATTTAATATGATCAAGTAGGATTTATTCCTAGTGTGCAAGAATAATTCACTATATACAAATCAATAAATATGATATCCTCATTAATAGAATAAAATATAAAAATCATATGACTGTCTCAGTAGTTGCAGAAAAAGCATTTGATAAAATATAATATGCTTGCATAATAAAAACACTCACCAAAATGCACACAGAAGAAATGCTCCTCAGCATATAAAAGGCTATCTACAACAAGTCTGTAGCTAACATCATACTTAATGGTAAAAAGTTAAAATAATTTCCTTTAAGATCAAAAACACAACAAAGCTGCCCAACCTCATCATTTATTCTCAGAATAATACTGGGAGTCCTAGCCAGCAGAGTTAGGAAGAAAAAAAAAAAAAAAGAAGAAAGCATCCATACTGGATAGGAAGAAGCAAAATTATCCCTGTTTGCAGATGACATGATCTTATATACAGAAAAGCTTAAATGATCTACTAAAAACTGTTAGAACTAATAAATTCAATAAACTTGAAGATGCAAAATAAATATGCTTTTGCATACTGTTGATTTTCTTTTTTTTAAATTTCTTTTAAAATGTTTGTTTATTTTTGACAGACAGACAGAGTGCGAGCAGGGGAGGGTCAGAGAGAGAGGAAGACACAGAATCTGAAGCAGACTCCAGGCTCTGAGCTGTCACCCAGAGCCCAACACAGGGCTTGAACTCACAAACCACAAGATCATGACTTGAGCTGAATTCGGACGCTTAACCAACTGAGCCCCCCAGGTGCCCCTCTGTTGATTTTCTTTATACTCATAACAAACTTGCAGAAAGAGAAATTAAGAAAACAATCCCACTTTCAATTGTATCAATAGAACAAAATACCTAGCAATAATTTTAACTAAGGAGGTAAAGGACTTATATGTTGAATCTATAGGACCTTAATGGAAGGAACTGAAGAAGAAACAAATAAATGGAAAGATATCCCATGTTCCTGGATTGGAATAATTAATGTTGTGAATATTCCCATACTACTCAAACTGATCTACAGGCTTAATGCATTTCCAATGAAAATTTCAATGACCTCTTTTACAAGAATAAAAACAAACAAACAAAAAACTACACTAAAATTTGTTTGAACCACAAAAATGCAATGCCAAAGCAGTTCTGAGAAAGAACAAATTGGAGGCATCACAATATCTGATTTCAAGCTATATTACAAAGAGATAGTAATGAAAACACTATGGTATTGACATAAAAACAGACACACAGATTAATGAAATAGAGCCCAGAAATAAACCCATGCATGTATGGTCAACTAATTTACGACAAAAGAGCCAAGAATATATAATGGGGAAAAGACAGTCTCTTAAATAAATGATGCTATGAAAAATGAACAGCCACATGCAGAAAATTGAAACTGGACCACTATCTAATACCATACAGAAAAATTAACTCAAAAGGAATTAGTGACTTGAATGTAAGTCTTGAAGCCATAAAACTTCTAGAAGGAACCATGGGAAGTAAGGTTTTTGACATTGGTCTTAGCAATGACTTTCTTTTTTTTTTTTTTTTTTTTTGATCTGACACCAAAGCAGAGGTATCAAAACAGAAATAACCAGTGGAACTATATCAAACTAACATGCTTCTACAAAACAAAGAAAAATATCAATGAAATTAAAAGGCAATCTTCCAAATGAATGAAAATATTTGGAAATTATATACCTAATAAGGGATTAATAACAATATATAAAAAACGTCTACAACTCAATAGCCACAAACAAAACAAATAAACAATATGATTTAAAACTAGGGGGCACATGGGTGGCTCAGTCACTTAGGCATCTGACTTCAGCTCAGGTCATGATCTCATGGTTCATGGGTTCAAGCCCTGCATCAGGCTCTATGCTAACAGCTCAGAGCCTGGAGCCTGATTGGTATTCTGTGTCTCCCTCTTCCTCTGTTCCTCCCCCATGCATGTTATCTCTCTCTCATCTCTGAAAAATAAATAAATGTTAAAAATGTTTAAAATAATAATAATAAAAATAGGCAGAAGAACATTTTTTTTCTAAAGAAGACATACAGATGACCAACAGGATTAAATATGCTCAAGATCACTAATTATCAGGGAAATGGATATGGAAACTACAATGAGATATCACTTCATAGATCTTAGGATGGCTTTTATTGAAAAGACAAGAAATAAGAAGTGTTGGCAAGTGCTGGTAGGGATGCAGAGAATTCTACAAACTTTTAAAGAATTAACAGCAGCTCACAAACTTTTCCAAAAAGTCAAAATGGAGGGGATACCCTCAAACCAATTTTATGAGACCATTACCACCCTGATACTAAAGCCAGACAGATAATGTAAGAAAACAAATTTACAAGGGGCTCCTGGGTCGCTCAGTCGGTTAAGCATCCAACTCTTGACTTCAGCTCAGGTCATGACCCCAAGGTTGCGGATCAAGCCCCATGTTGGGCTCCACACTTAGCATGGAGCCTGCTTAAGAGTTTCTCCCTCTCTCTCTGTCTCTCTCTCTCTCTCCACACCCCCCATCCCTCTCATGCTTGCTCACTCTCTCCTTCCTTCTCCCCACACACTTATCTTCATTCTTCCTATGTTAAATGATGTCTTATTTTTCAGAGTTGTAGCAGAAATTTACTGATAAAAATAGAAGGGATAATAGAATCACAGAAACATCAATCCAGTCATCAATAAGTCTACTGAAACTGATTATTCACAAACTTCTTTGTATATGTAAGAACATATTGGATAATTTCTATTTTTAATCACTTTAAGTAAGGTTTTCTGTCACATACAGCTAGATCTAACCGAAATTGAAGAAAAGACCAATTTTTAGTATTACTTTACTAGGGAATTAAAACTTCCCTCTGTAGTAGTAACATCTTCACCTTCTTAAAAACATGAATTGTGTGCACAACACTTAGCAGAACCCTGTGTCAGATAAACAGCTGCATTTACGCATTTACTAAAAATGTAAGTAATGTTATAGGATTGTGTATGTTAAGTATCAGAAAAAGCGTACACAAAAGATGTTACTTATACTATGTATTTCTTGTTTCTCCATTATGTAGAAATGGAAACAGAATTTTCACTTTTATATACTATTTAAGTTATTAATTAAAATTATGAATGTTTTACACTAATTACAACATATTTATGTACTACTAATATTTTATCTGTGACCATATCATATATCTAAGGCAGAGGAGACTATATTATTACAATTGCCTAGGTATTACTAAAAATTAAATAATTCAGTGGCTTAACAAAATAAACAACAAAATAAAAATGTTTCTTCCATGCAAAATCCACTGTGGGTCTAAGCAATTCTCTAAGTGAAGTATTATCATGCAGGTACTCAGTAATTCAGAATGCTTCAAGATTTGACTTTACCATTTTAAATCAAAGATTTCTTCATAATTTCTATGCTAGCACATGAGTGAGGTAAAGAGCCTCGTACTGAATATTAAATACTGTGGAGAAGGAAAACATATCACTTCCACTTGTCATATTGTCAAGAGCTAGTCAGAGGCCCATGTAAAACTACAAGTGTTCAAGTAAGTGTATACTTGTATATGCCTCAACACAGAAAATGATCAGATATTTATAAATTAGTAACTTCTATTTAAGGGCCTAATTATTAACCCCTAACCTAACCAAAAGAGCTAAACAGTGTTCTTATAACAATTTAACTCTCAGTAATTGTTATCTTTTAAATTGGTTGTCCAGGGTCTAACCATCAAAGCAAGCCCAAATAATGAATAATTAAATATCCAACATCCCATCAAATACCTCCTGAAATTTTGTGTATCTTCTAATAAAGAATGGCATGTATCTTAATAAAAGGTATAATTACATAACACCTGGAGCTCTTTGATGTCTTTCCTTAACTAGTCTCAAACTCACCTACCAATTTGGAAAGTACAGTTTGAGCAATATTTGCATAATGAATTACTCAGTATTTTTAATTTAATCAGTTCTGGATCATGACAATATACTTTCAAAACTATCCTATTAGCTTAAAAAAAGTTTTGCCCACTGATCTAATAACACTAACACCACTGCCTAATATGAGCTTTGATATTTCATTTCTGTACCTAAAACTTTGTATATACTTATAGATGATAGAAAGTAAATATGCAGGTTAAACTTGGATATACATAAACTGTACTTGGCAAGTTTTATAATATGGATAAAATTTCACTTAATTCACGGTGAGAATTTGAAATGACTGAATGTGCCATATCCTTGTAAATCTTTAGAATTAAAACCACTTAGATGGTAATTCTTTTTTCCAAAGATGTAATAAAAACGGGACTTGCTTATGGATGAAATAACTAAAAAAAAGGGGGGAAACAGATAGGATATATAAACAATAGTTTTAAAGATACTTAACATCAGACAATAATGAATAGTGATCCATAAAAGATACAGAACAAAGCCAGGGAAATGCTGTAACTGTCCCAGTTTACTGTCCCAAGAGACTTTCCAGCCTATAGCACAGGGTGAGGAAACCTAAAATGAAGCCTGGTGGATACTCTCAAACGAGAAAAAGGAGTTGAGAGTCCAGAGAGATCAGGATGGCTAGAGTTTACAAGAAGACTACTGAAGATAAAAGAGCTGAACAGAAAGAAAACCCAGGACACAGGCACAGATCAGGAGAGCAATACTGCATGAATATTCATGAGGAAACTACTAAAGTCCAGAAGAAAAACATCTGACAATCTTAGAGAGCAGTGTCAGGCACTCAAATAGGGCCAGAAATAGAGTCTGTTGCTATATGTCCAACTGGAGAAATTCATAAAGAATTGGGTAGAACATGCGAGAATAACTTACCTTACACTGATAATTAATCCTAGACTGAGAGGTGCTTCAGATTGGCCTAAAATATCATAAAGTCAGGACCAAATAGGATAAATCTGTCTTAAGTAATGCAAGTGCACTTCAGAAAAAGGTTGAAGGGAGGTTAAGATGATGGAGTAGTAAGGAAACCCTTGGCTGGTCTTGTCCCTTGAACACAAGTAGATCAACATCAAACCATTTTGAACACCTAGAAAATTGACCTGAGGATTAACAGAAAAATCCATTCTGTTGAAGTATACAATGCAGCAGATGCATGGTGCAGAAAGGTACACTGGGTGAGAGAAGAGCTGTGGTGCTGCAAAAGGAGGGAGCCGTTTTCATAGAAGAAAGAAGGGAGAGAGCAGTGCAATGGGTTTGCGCAAGAAAGCACTTCCCCTGAAGGCAGTTAGAGAAAAAAATTTAAAACACACACAAGGGACTGCACAAGAAAACAGTTCCCCAAAACCACTGATAGGAGAAAAAAGAGAGGCTCTCAATACCACCAGTTTTTGTTTTTGTTTTTGTTTTTTGTTTTTTGTTTTATAAACAGTGGAACACATAATCTGAAGTTTCAGAGGTCTGCCCCTAGTGGCACTGGAAGAAATGATAGCCAGGGATTTAAACGGTGTAGAAGTAAGTAAGATGTCTGAACTGGAATTTAAACTGATTACAAGGATACTAGCTGGGCTCTAAAAAAATATAGAAGACACCAGAGAATCCCTTTCTGTAGAGGTAAAATAACTAAAATCTAGTCAGGCTAAGATTAAAAATGCCATAACTGAGATGACCCAAATTCAGGTCATAAAAATGTGAATGGACAAGGCAGAGGACTGAATTAACAATACAGAAGATAAAATCATGGAAAATAATGAGTTGAAAAGAAAAGGGAAATAAAGGTCAGGGATCACAAAGGCAGATTTAGGGAACTTAGTCATTTATGAAAATGTAATTACATTCATATCATAGGAGTCCCAGAAGATGGACAAGAGAAAAGGGAGCAGAAAGTTGATGTGAGCAAGTTATAGCTGAAAATTTCTCTAATATGGGGAAGGACAGACATCAAAATCCAAGAAGCACAGAAAACTCCCATTAAATTCAACCAAAGCTGATCATTTCCAAGGCATATCGCAGTCAGATTCACAAAATACGCAGACAAGGAAATAATCACGAAAGTAGCAAGGTCGGGGGGGGCGGGGAAGTCCTTAACCTGCAATGGAAGACAGAGCAAGTTTGCAGCATATCTGTCCACAGAAACTTGGCAGGCCAGAAAAGAGTGGCAAGATATATCCAATTTGCTAAATGGTAAAAATATGCAGTCAAGATACTCTATCCAGCAAGGCTATCGTTCAAAATACAAAGAGTGATAAAGAGTTCCCAGGTAAACAAAGACTACAGGAGTTTGTGACCACTAAACCATCCTTACAAGAAATTTTAAGGGGGAGTCTTCGAGTGGGGAAAAAAAAGACCCAAAGCAACAAAGACTAGAAAGGACCAAGAGCATTACTAGAAACACCAACTCTACAGGTAACACAATAGCACTAAGTTAATATCTTTCAATAATCACTCTGAATGTAAATGGACTAAATGCTCCAACCAAAAGACATAGGGTAGTAGAATGGATAAAAAAAAACAAGACTCATCTATATGCTGCCTATAAGAGATTCATTTAAGACCTAAAGACACCTGTAGATTAAAAGTGAGGGGATGGAGAACCATCTGTCATGCTAATGGATATCAAAAGAAAGCTTCTATCAGACAAAATGGACTTTAAAACAAAGATGTAACAAGAGATGAAGAAGGGCATTATATAATTATTAAGGGGTCTATGCATCAAGAAGATCTAAAAGTTGTAACTATTTATGGCCCCAACTTGAAAGAACTCAAATATATAAATCAATCAAAAGTATGAAGAAACTCATTGATAATAGTACCATAATAGTAGGGGAATTCAACACCCCAAGTACAGGAATGGACAGATCATCTAAGTAGAAAATCAACAAGGAAACAATGGCTATTAATGACACACTGGACCAGATGAACTTAACACATACATTCTGAACATTTCATCGTAAAGCAGCAGATACAAATTCTTCTCAAGTGCACATGGAACATTCTCCAGAATCGGTCACATACTGGAACACAAATCAGCCCTCAACAAGTACAAAAAGATTGAGATCATACCGTGCATATTTTTGGATCACAAAGCTATGGAAATTGAAGTCAACCACAAGAAAACATTTTGAAAGCCCTAAAATACATGGAGGTTAAAGAACATCCTACTAAAGAATAATGGGTTAAACAGGAAATTAAAGAAGAAATTAAAAAAAAATACATGGAAGCAAATGAAAATGAAAACACAACAGTCCAAATCCTTTGGGATGCAGCAAAGGCAGTCCTAAAAGGGAAGTATATTACAATTCAGGCCTATCTCAAGAAGCAGGTAAAGGCCCCAAATACACAACCTAACCTTACAACTAAAGGAGCTGGAAAAGGAACAGCAAAAAAGCCTAAAGCCAGCACAAGGGAAATGATAAATATTAGGGCACAAATAAGTAATATAGAAACAAACAAACAGACAAACCAAAAACCCAATACAACAAGTTAATAAAACAAAGACCTGGTTCTTTGAAAGAATTAACAAAATTGATAAACAGCCAGACTTATTAAAAATAAAAGAGAGTATCCAAATAGATAAAATCATGAATGAAAGAGGAGAGATCACAACCAAACCACAGAAATACAAACAATTATAAGAGGATACAATGAAAAATTATATGCCAACAAACTGGGAAATCTGGAAGGAATGAACAAATGCATAGAAGCTTACAAACTACCAAACTGAAACAGGAAGAAATAGAAAATTTGAACAGACCCATGACCAGCAAAGAAATTGTATCAATAATAAAAAATCTCCCAACAAATTAGTGTCCTGGGCCAGATTGCTACCTAGGGAAATTCTACTAGACATTTAAAGAAGAGTTAATATCTATTCTTCTCAAACTGTTCCAAAACAAAACAAAACAAAACAAAACAAAACAAAACAAAACAAACAAACAAAAAAAACAAAAAAAAAAACAAAACCAAAAACCAGAAATGGAAGGAAAGCATCCAAACTCATTTTCTGAAGTCAGCATTACCTTGATTCTAAAAGCAAGATGCAGAAAAAGCATTTGACAAAAAAACAGCATCCATGCTTGATAAAAACCCTCAACACAATAGGCATAGATGGAACATTCCTCAACATCCTAAGGGCCATATAGAAAAGACCCACAGCTAATATCATCCTTAATGGGGAAAAACCAATAGTCTTTCCCCTATGGTCAGGAACAAGACAAGGATGTCCACTCTCAACACTGTTATTTAACATAGCACTAGAAGTCCTAGTCACAGCAATCACACAGCAAAAAGAAATAAAAGGCATCCAACTTGGCAAAGAAGAAGCCAAACATTCACTATTTGCAGGTGACATGACACTGTATGCACAAAAACTGAAAGACTCCACAAACCCCCCCCCAAAAAAAACTGCTAGAACTAATACATGAATTTAGCAAAGTTGCAGAATATAAAATCAACATGAAGAAATTTGTTGCATTTTTATATACCAATAACAAAGTAGCAGAAAAAGAAATCAAGGAATTGATCCCATTTGCAAATGCACCTAAAACAATAAGATATTTAATAATAAAAATACATAAAGAGGTAAAAGATCTCCTTTCTTGGGGCACCTGGGTGGCTCTGTCGGTTGAATATCCAACTTCAGCTCAGGTCACAATCTCGTGGTTTGTGGGTTTGAGCCCCACATCGGTCTTTGTGCTGACAGCTCAGAACCTGGAGCCTGCTTCAGATCTTGTTTCTCCCCTTTCTCTGCCCCTCCCCTGCTCATGCTCTCTCTCTGCCGCTCAAAAATAAATAAAAACTAATTTTTTAATGAGAAAACAAAAGATCTCCTTTCTTATAAAAGATATTGAAAAGGACACAAAGTAATGAAAAAGCATTCCATGTTCATGCATTGGAAGAACAAACATTGTGCAAATGTTTATACACCCAAAGAAATCTACATATTTAATGCAATCCCTATCAAATTACCAGCAACATTTTCACAAAGCTCAAACAAATAATCCTAAAATTTGTATGGAACCACAAAAGATCCCGAATAGCCAAAACAATCTTGAAAGATAAAAACAAAACTGGAAGCTTCATGATTCCAGATTTCAGGCTGTGTTACAAAGCTGTAGTCATCAAGATAGTACTGTACTGACACAAAAACAGAGACATAGATCAATGGAACAGTTAGAAAACCCAGAATGGACACTCAACTATTTGTTCAACTAATTTTTGTCAAAGCAGGAAAGAATATTCAATGGAAAATGGACAGTCTCTTTAAAAAAATGGGGTTGGGAAATCTGGACGACGACATGAAGAAGAATAAAACTGGATCCTCTCTTACACCATACACAAAAATAAATTCAAAATGGATTTAAAATGTGAGACAGGAAACAAGGAAAATCCTAGAGGAGAACACAGGCTGTAACCTCTTTGACCTCAGCTGGTGCAACTTTTTACTTGACATGTCACAGAAGGCAAGGGAAACAAAAACAAACATGAACTATTGGGACTTCATCAAGATACAAAGCTTTTGCACAGCAAAGGAAACAATCAACAGAACTAAAATCCAACCGAAGGAATGGGAGAAGATATTTGCAAATGAAATTTCCAATAAAGGGTTAGTATCTAAAATCTATTAAGAACTTATCAAACTCAACACCCAAAAAATAAATTATCCTGTTAATAAATGGGCAGAAGATACCAACAACTTTTCCCAAAAAAGACTACAGATGACTAATAGATACATGAAAAGATTCTCAACAGCACTCATCAACAGGGAAATACCAATCAAAACCTTGCTGAGATATCACCTCACACCTGTCAGAATGGCTCAAATTAACAACACAAGAACAATAGTTGTTGGCAAGGATGTGGAGAAAGGGGAAGCCACTTGCACTGTTGGTGGAAAAGCATACTGGTGTAGCCACTCTGGAGAACAGTATGGAGGTTCTTCAAGAAACTGAAAATAGAACTATCATATGATCCAGAAATTGCACTATTATTTACCCAAAAGATACAAAATTCCAGATTCTAATGGGTATGTACACCCCAATATTTATAGCAGCATTATCAACAATAGCTAAGCTATGTAGAGAGCCCAAATGTCCATCGACTGATGAATGGATAAAAAAGATACATACACACACACACAATGGAATGATACCTAGCCATTGATGATGAATGAATAAGGAAGATATTATATATATATATATATATATTATATAATTTTAGCTGGATATATATTATATATAATATATATAAAGAAGATATTATATATATGAATGAATAAAGAATATATTATATATATAAAGAAGATATTATATATATATATATAATGGAATGATAGTCATCAAAAAGAATGAAACCTTGCCATTTGCAATAACATGGATGAGCTCAATATATTATGCTAAGAAAAATATATTAATCAGAGAAAGAAAAATACTATATGATTTCATTCATATGTGGAATTTAAGAAACAAACAAATGAACATAAAGGATATGACAGAAAAAGAGAAGAGAGGGAAACAAACCACAATAGACTCTTAATGATAAGAGAACAAACTATGAGTTGACAGAGGGAGGTGAGTGGGAGATGGATTAGATGGGTGATGGTTTCTAAAGAGGGTACTTGTTGTGATGAGCACTGAGTCTTATGTGTAAGTTTTAAATTACTGAATTCTACTACTGAAACCAATATTGCACTGTATATCAACCAAAATTTAAATTAAAAAAAAAGAAAAAAGGGGGCGCCTGGGTGGCTCAGTTGGTTAAGCGTCCGACTTCAGCCAGGTCATGATCTCGCGGTCCGTGAGTTCGAGCCCCGCGTCAGGCTCTGGACTGATGGCTCAGAGCCTGGAGCCTGTTTCCGATTCTGTGTCTCCCTCTCTCTCTGCCCCTGCCCCGTTCATGCTCTGTCTCTCTCTCTCTCAAAAATAAATAAATGGTAAAAATAAATAAATAAATAAATAAATAAATAAAAAGAAAAAAATAAAAAAAAGAAAAAAAGAATAAAATAAAGTAAAAAAAAAAAGAAAAAGGTTGAAGAATTTTTTAAGAGTGCAGAAATATCCATTACCCAACTAGGTAAACTTCACAATGTTGATTATGTCAATGAAGCTTTATAGGATTTCAACAAAGCAAGGAAATATGGCCTTTTGTAAGGAGAAAAATGTATGAACTGAAACTACCTGAGCATTAATCTAGATGATAGAATTGGCAATAAAAGACATAGAGTTATTATAATTAAATTCCATATATCCAAAAATTAAGTAGGAACAGTGCTGATATAAAACAAAGATTAAAATTTCCAGTGATAAGAACTGGAAGGTCTGAAATGAACATTATGTTAGATAGAATTAACAGCAAATTAGAGGAATGTTTTAGTAAAGTTGAAAATATAATAATAAAAATACCAAAAGACAAACACTGGTAAAAAGGAGAATTTTTAAAATGGGAAATTAAAAAAAAGAAAAATTTAAAAATGACCAAAAAAATCAGTGAGATGTGGAAAAACATCAAGCAGAGATCCTCAAGGAGAGAGGAGAAAACTACTGACAAAATAATTTCCAAGTTGAATGAAAACTGTAGTCTTATCAATTCACAGGTCAACACATCCCAAACACAACAAATATGAAGACAACATCAAGACACATCAAAATCAGGGGCGCCTGGGTGGCTCAGTCAGTTGAGCTCCCGACTTCGGCTCAGGTCAGGATCTCGCGGTTTGTGAGTTCGAGCCCCGCGTTGGGTTCTGTGCTGACAGCTCAGAGCCTGGAGCCTGTTTCAGATTCTGTGTCTCCCTCTCTCTGGCCCTTCCCCACTCATGCTCTGTCTCTCTCTGTCTCTCAAAAATGAATAAACATTAAAAGAATTTAGAAAAAAAAAGACACATCAAAATCAAATTGCTTAAAGGGGGACAAAGAGAATAATATTAAACTCAGTTATAGAGAAAACATATTACGTATAGAAGAGCAAAAATAAGGATGCCAGATTCCTCTCTTCCACCCCCATCCCCCCCCACCCCCACCCCGGGAAGTATGAGATCAATAAGATAGTGCAGCCACAGCTTTGATGTACTATGGGAGAATAATATTCAATCTACAATACCCAGGGAAAATATTTTCAAAAACAAAACTGAAAGACATTTTAACATATAGAATATCGGAAAGAAATCATTTCCTACAAATCCGCACTTGAAAAATATTTAAGGATGTCCTTCAGGAAGAAGTAAAATGAGAACAGATGGAACCATGGATCCACACAAAGGAACGAAGAGCATTGGAAACAATAACCTAATGAGTAAGTGAGGAAGACTTTATTATTATGTATACCTCTAAAATATAACTGCTTAAGCAAAACTAACAAAAAGGTGTTCTGGGGTTGGCAACATAAATAGAAATAGAATCTATCAGGAAAAACTGATAGGGACTGCAAGAATAAATAGAAAATTCTGTAATTTTAGCTGGATATTCCCATAGCTCTCTCTCAATAAATGACAGATTAAGTAACATAGCATCAGCAAAGGTACAGTAGACTTGAACGGCAGTATCCGACCAACTTAACTTACATGGCATTTATGGACAAGCCCACCCAGCAACAGAAGGATAGACATTCTTCTAAAGAGCATTTGAGGCATTTACTAAAATAGACAATACACTGAGCCATAAAACAAGCCTCAGTACATTTCAAATAACTCAATTGATACAAAATATCTTCTCAGGCCACATGCATTTAAATTAGAAGTCAATAAAAGACACATAACTAGGTGATTTCCCAAAATTTGAAAACAATGTCATACAATTCTGAATAACTCATGGGTCAAAGAACGAATCACAAAGCAAGTTAGAAAGTATTTTGAACTAAATAGAAATAAAAACATGACTGTCAGGTGCTCAGCTGAGCTGGGAGAGAGAACTGAGCTTCTAGGTGTGTTAGAGTAGCAGATTAAAGCCACAAGTTATAGATGAAAGAATTAACCCTTAATCACTGTGATGTTATAAGCAGAGTCTAAAGCCAGAGGAAGCACTGAGTCTCCCTGATCTATTTGTCACCATGGAATGGTGCACTTGTTAGGGTCAAGTAATCAAAGTAGATGCGGGGAGTGGGTCATCTTATGATTGAGGGAGCCCTGAACAAAGGCTCTACCAGTTTTATGTATTCAGGGGTTAGGCAGGGATAGGGGAATGGTTAGGAATGGATTATAGTGGGTAAAAGTGTCAAGATTTCCTCATAAAGATACCTTGGGAGGTAACTAAAGGAGACTTCAACCCAATGCCTCAGATAAAAGGACCAAGAGTAGGGGCGCCTGGGTGGCTCAGTTGGTTGAGCGTCTGACTTCGGCTCACGGTTTGTGAGTTCAGGTCCCACGTGGGGCTCTGTGCTGACAGCTCGGAGCCTGCAGCCTGCTTCGAATTCTGTGTCTCCCTCTCTCTCTGCCCTTCCCCTGCTCATACTCTGCCTCTCTCTGTCTCTCAAAAATAAATGAATGTTAAAAAAAAAAAAATTAAAGAAAAAAAAGACCAAAGTGAAGGTGCCTGCCTGGCTAGGGATATGGCATGTTTGGTCAGGGGAAGGAACTTCAACTTTGACTGCAATTCCCTTCTGAGACTGTAATACACTGGCTGTACATCAAATCTAGTGTAGGGAGGGCAGCTTTCCTCTGTGAGGCCTGCCAGGTACAGCCTTTGTAATCGCCTATGGTTGGGCCTGAAATATCACACACAGTTTTTGTTTTTTGTTTTTTTTTTTCGCCTTTATTTTGGTATGATTGGTAAATAAAAACTGTATACATTTAGGTATATGAGACAATTTTTTAAGGTATGCAATGTGATACATATACATTATGAAACGATCACCAAAATCAAGTTAATTAACATCTCCATCTCCTCACTTAGCTATAATTTTTATGTTTGTAGTGAGGAAATGGAAGATCTACACTCTTAGCAAGTTTCAAGTACACAATACACTATTATTAAATATATTCACCATGCTGTGCATTAGATTCCTAGATGTTGTTCATATCATAACAGAAAATCCGTACACTTTGACCAATATGTCCCCATTTCCCTGACCCTCAGCCCCTTGAAACCACTGTTCTCCTCTTTGGCTACAGGGACTCAACTTTTTTAGATTCCATGTATAAATGACATTAGGATTTTAGCCAGCAGTTTGGATTCTCAACAGCATATCAAATCATAGAGATATCTCTGGGTATCCCTTATGCAGTATTTGGGAAGACACAGTATTAAATATATGTTGGAAAAGAAGAAATGTCTTAAATCAATAACCTCAGAATCCACCTTAAAAAACTAAAAAAGAAAGACAAGCTGAAATTTAATTGAGCATGAAAATAATACCAAGGATAAAATTTAAAAAAAGTTTAATAGAAAGTGATAGCGAAAATAAAAAAGATTATTTTTGATATGAACAATAAGCTTTTATATGTACTGATAAAAAAGAAGATTCAAAATACAAGTAGCAAAATAAGAAATGTGACATCACTGCAGATGCTAGAGACAGTAAAAGGAAAATTAAGAAACACTATGAGCAACATTATGTCTATAAATCGAATACTTAGATGAAATAGGAAAGAAGATCCTTAGAAGACAAAAATTACCAGTTTATTTAAGAATAAATATGTAATCTGAATAACCATAAATTTCAAGTCATGAAAATATACAACAAAAACATTCCCATGAAATAAACTGAAGGCTCTGAATGCTTTGCTGATGAATTCTTTGAAAAATTATGGAAGGAATTCTACACTATTTTTCTTCCAGAAAAATTGAATCAGAAAGAATACTTACCAAGAGATTCTCTGAGGTAAGATTTGCCTTGATAACAATTTTAGAAAAAATACTCCAAGTAGAGAAAACTACACACTAATATTTATAAATGCATAGATTCTATGCAAAATCGTAGAAAATTGAATCTAGCACCACATAGAAAGGATAATACATCGTAATCAAGTGAGGTTTATACCAAAAATATATCTGTGCATTTAATATTAAAATAAATCAATGCCATTCACCATGTTAATACTGAACATTTGAATCCATGTATTATACTCATTAAAGTAAGAAAAAGCATTTGAAAAACTACACCAACAATTCCAAGCAAGTCTTTATAAAATAGGAATAGAAGATAATCACTTCAGTTTAATGAAGGAAATCAATGAGACACCAATAGCTCACATCAGCCTGTTGAAGGGCTGAATGCCTTCCACTTATGATCAGGAATGAGACAAGACGGTCTGCAGTGGTTAAGTAAACCAGTTGAGGGTGCTGTCCATGGAGGCATTCCTTTACCAGTGGCAGAACCAAAGCTATTCTCTCTATTGAGACTATCCATGTGGTCTAACCTTGGCTTTGTTCTCGAATAAATAACCTTTTAGCCTCCTGGATCTTCTATGAAATTGGTTCCTTAGTCTTCCTATCTTGTTTGTGAACATGGGTTAGCTAGAGTTTGTGGCATTGGTGGCAACCAAGGAAATGAGAAGAACCTTGTATCCTTAGAAAGGGAATGTATTCATAATATTCTTTGCTCAGCAGCAAATTATCTATTAAAGCAGTAAAAATATATTTATTTAATAACAAATGCTTAACAGAATAAATTGTGATTACTTCAAACATTTAAAAACAACATTATAGGTGATTGAATTTTGCATATGATATATTGTGATGTTTAGCAAGAGAAGAAGTCTAACATAAGCACTAAACATGATGAGATTTAAAAAAAATATTGAATTGTGGGTTATTTCCAACATAACTGGCTTGACATCTGGTTCTTGATGGTGGAGTGAGCACTGCCTAACCCATCTGAAACATCACTGCAATAATATTTAGAAATAAAAGAATGCCTATAATTTCAGAGAAACATAGAGAAGGTTACTTGCACAAGAGAGTACACATATTTCTGTATATTAGAAACTGGTATATATGCATCAATTGAGCAAACAGCAAGAAGAAAAAAGCTACTGCTCACATCCATCAGTGACCTCCAAAGAAGTGGGGCTGATATTATCAGTGGAAACCCAGAGGCATTAAGCCTGGTGTTCCATACAAAGTTAAGAATGAAAAAGTTGCTGAAAGGAAATTCGTTGAAGGTCTACTCAGCAGCTGCGTCATGGATACTTACACTAATTTTCACCGAAGCACCTACAGAAACCCATGCTATGTCCTATTAGGACTAGGCTAGGTGTCAGTATCTGAATAGGTCAGGATTCATGTTTGTAAACAATAGAAACGATTTCTCACTGATTTTGTCAGAAAAGTAAATGTATTGGAAAGGATGTTGGTTAGCTGACAGAACTACCAGATAGGCTGTTGAATCAGACAGTGAGCTCCACAGCAACAAAGTACAGAATCTGGTTGTGTAACTAGTCCTTGGAGGAAACCAGTAGATATAATAGCTTGTTTTATTAGCGCATTTGCTCTGGGAACTTGATAGTGTCACAAATTATATTGCCACAGCCACCAGAAAAATTGTTACTGTTGTAATCAGAAATATAATTTTGTTCCAATAACTGTTTCCACTAGATACAGACTCATCTCAATTAACCGTATTTTTGTGTCACTAGCTCTGAGTCGGTCTGACATAGGAATGTCTTGCAGAAAGAAGTAAAAATAAAAGGAAAAATCAATCAATCCAGGAGATCTAATATGTGGACAAAAGAAGTTCTAGCAAAAAAGATCAGGATAAGTAAAGAATGAAAATTATTTGCAATAGTTGAACAAATAGGTAAGTCGTTATTTTAACTTGTCTCATCAAGTGTTGATAAACATGAAAGAAGACTCACATGTAGACATCCCACTGAATTGCCGGGTTATCACAGGTAAAGAGGAGATTTTATTTTATTTTTTTATTTCATTTTTTTAATGTGTATTTATTTTTGAGACAGAGAGAGACAGAGCATGAACGGGGGAGGGGCAGAGAGAGAGGGAGACACAGAATCGGAAACAGGCTCCAGGCTCTGAGCCGTCAGCCCAGAGCCCGACGCGGGCTCGAACTCATGGACTGTGAGATCGTGACCTGAGCTGAAGTCGGACGCCTAACCGACTGAGCCACCCAGGCGCCCCTAAAGAGGAGATTTTAAAAGCAAAGAGAGGCAGACAGACAGATGAATAAATAGACTAATATATACCTATATCACAAAAGGAATTATTGAAATCAGCCTTTTCACCTACCACACTGGAAATTAGAAGACAGTACAAGAGATTATTAATTCTGAAAAAACAAAACAAAACAAAACAAAAAAACAGAATCAAGATATTGCTACCATTCAAACTCTCATACAACTGTGAAGGTAAAATTATAACATTTTCATAATTGCAAAGATATTTAAAAAAATACTTTGCAGTCTTTCCAGTAAAGTTGCTTGAATTAAATAAAAAAAAAAAAAAAGGAAAATGAGAATGATTAGGAATTTTGAACTATGAATTGTTTTATCTATGTCAGAAAAATATAATAGAACCATGGGCCCGCTGGGTGGCCCAGGTGGTTAAGCGTCTGACTTCAGCTCAGGTCATGATGTCCCAGTCTGTGGGTTCGAGCCCGGTATAGGGCTCTGTGCTGACAGCTCAGAGCCTGGAGCCTGCTTCAGATTCTGTGTCTCCCTCTCTGTCTGCCCCTTCCCCACTCATGCTCTTTCTCCATCTCTCAAAAATGAATAAATGTTAAAAAGCTTTGTTTTGAAACAGAAAAATATAATAGAACTGAATTCCCAATGAGGTCTGTAAAACCACCAGTTCAATCCTGAGAAATAAGTTGGAAAGCTACAGGAAAGTCACCTTCGGAAATACAAAGAAGATGTATGAAACTTACAGCTTTTTTTGAAAAGATAGGTTAAGTTTTTGCATCACATGAAGAAATATTAATTACACTCAATAAGAAATGAGAACAAGATTATGAGGGTCCTGGTGGCGCAGTCGGTTAAGCGTCCGACTTCAGCCAGGTCACGATCTCGCGGTCCATGAGTTCGAGCCCCGCGTCAGGCTCTGGGCTGATGGCTCAGAGCCTGGAGCCTGTTTCCGATTCTGTGTCTCCCTCTCTCTCTGCCCTTCCCCCGTTCATGCTCTGTCTCTCTCTGTCCCAAAAATAAATAAACGTTGAAAAAAAAATTAAAAAAAAAAAAAAAGAAATGAGAACAAGATTAGAATATTCAGGAAAACCATAAAATAGTAAAAGAAATCTATGTTTAAAGTACAAAGAGAACTAACACATAACATGGTATTAAGAATGGGTAGAGGGGCGCCTGGGTGGCTCAGTCAGTTGAGCGTCCGACTTCGGCTCAGGTCATGATCTCACAGCTCGTGAGTTGGAGCCCGCGTGGGGCTCTGTGCTGACAGCTCAGAGCCTGGAGCCTGCTTCTGCTTCTGTGTGTGTCTCTCTCTCTGCCCCTAACCCACTCGCATTCTGTCCCTGTCTCTGTCTCTGTCAAAAATAAATAAACATTAAAAAAAAAAAAAGAATGGATAGAGTATAAGAGAAAAACCAATGAAATTATAAGAATCTTGCATCTTTAGAAAGGGAATGCATTCATAATATTCTTTTCTCAGCAGCAAATTATCTATTAAAGCAATGAAAATTATATTTATAATAACAAATGATGACTGATTTTAGTTTTCAGTCACAAAAATCAAACAGAAGAAAAATACAGTGAAATACACAGAATAAACTGATTAACTTCAAAAATTTAAAAACAACATGATAGGTGGTTGAATTTTGCAAATGATATATTATGATGTTTAGCAAGAGCGGGAGTCTAACAGAAGCACTAAACATGATGAGATTTTAAACAATTATTGAGCTGTGGGTTGAATTAGCCACAATTTTTATAAAACACCATTTTCACTTGAAAGAACAATTGAGACACAAACTTTGCTAAGCAGATTTAGGTATTTGTCTTGCAAGTATAAACATCTTTTACAATGGCTATTATCAAAATGAGCAGAGATAACAAGTGTCAGTGAGAATGCGGAAAAGAGAACCCTTGTGTACTGTTAGAAATGTAACTTGGTGTAGCCAGTATGGTAGAGCCATATGGAGGTTCTTCAAAAAATTAAAAAGGGAAGTACCATATGATTTGGAAATTCTACTTCTGGGTATTTGTCTAAAGAAAATGAAAACACTAATTCAAAAAGATATATGTACCCCCTTATTGACTGAACTATTATTTACAAGAGCCAACACATAGAAACAACTCAAATATGAATGGATAAAAAAACTGTCACACACACACATGCACACGCACATGTACACACACACACACCGGACTATTATTTGGTCATAAAAAAGAATAAAATCTTGCCATCTGCTATTACATGGAGGACTCTGAGGCACTGGCCTAAGTGATATAAGTCAGGCAGAGAATTATCATATCTCATTATGATGTGGAATTAAAAAAACAAACATATATACAGGGAACAGTTTGGTGATGCTACATGTGGGGGAAAGGAGGTCACAATTTACATATTTTCAGGTATAAAAATAAATAAGTCATGGGGATATAAAATATAGCATAGTGACTATAGTTGATAATACTGTATTACACATTTGAAGGTTGCTAAGGTAATAGAACTTAAGTCTTTTTATCACAAGAAAAATAATTGTAATTATGTATGGTGTCAGATATTAACTAGACTTATTATGGTGATTATTTACAACATATACAAAAATTAAATCATTATGTTGTACATATGAAACTGATATAATGTTGCACATCAATTATACCTCAATAAAATAAGTTTATATTAAAATATTACTATTTGGCAAGTTTAGGTATGGTATCCGGGAATGAAACCCACAATTACCTAAAAGGTTGATAAAATACTTCTCTTTCCAATTACATATCTCTGTGAGTCACCTTATTTCCAATAACCCCAAACAGAATAGCATATTGCAAGAGATTGCATGTGGAAATAGATAAGCCTGACATTGAAGTGATCTGGATAAAAATATAACATGACTCTTCTCATTTTGGTTTCATTATGAGAAAGTGGTTCTCATTTATGAAATATATTATTTATTTTAAGATATAACAGGATTATTTTGCCATTTTATATCAATTTGTAAATATTTTAGATATTAATAATTCTAATTTTATAGTGTGTTAAATATTAATATAATCAAAATAAAACTCTTTGGCATTCCTCAATTTTTAGGGAAGCCAAGGACTTCTTAGACCAAAATACTTAAGAATACCTGGTGTAGATCATTTATCGATGCAGTGTGGTATCACAATCATGAATGATGAAGTTTAGTCAGAATAGCTTTAATAAAGTGATGCAAAAGAGGACAAAGAACATTTTTTTAAGGACAGAAGAAATCTCTTTTCCCAGAAGAGGAGCATGATATCTGTCAAGTCCAGAGTCTGTGGACAGACCTACATTTTGATTCAATTTGGGATGATGTTAATATTGAAAGGACAATTTTGGACTGGCTTTGTTGGGATATGGTTTATCAATTTCCTTTCGGTATAATGTGGAGACTATTTGTCAGAAGTGGATTTAGTTAGATTGAACACAAGTAGACTGTTAACAGGACCCAGCTTGAAAATACCATAATGGTAAGAACTTGGCATAAATCTCTTCAAGTATCAGGAATACAAAACTTGCATATATATATTGAAAAATAGCAACAGAATTTAGATTTAAAAGACTGAAATCAGAGTGTGAACTATACCACATCCATCTGTAGTTTGCAGTTACAGCCCTAGAGCCACAGAGCAGGGTCTAGTGAAACATAACACCTCAAAAGTATTTACTAGGTTAACAAGTTGTATCCTTAAGGAAAATTTTAGGAAGAAAGATTGCCTCAAAATTTTTTTGACAAAATAAAAAACAAACAAACAAAAAAAAAACCAAACAAAATGTAAGGTTTTGCATTCATGATATTTCTAGTCCTCCAGTCGGCCTCCTTTAGGGCTTGTGACTGTTGGCCTAGACAATATGATTGGACAGAAACCTGAAAAAGGCCAGGATGGCTAGACAACATGAATTAGACGAGAATGACAACTGTAGCCTTTCTTGTAAAATTACAGTTGACCCTTGGGCAGTGAGGGGGTCAGGGGTCCTGATCATTATATAGCCACAAGTCCATGAATACCTTTGATACTCTCAAAACTAATAGCCCACTGTTGACTAGAAGTCTTACCAATAACATAAGCAGTCAATAACACATATTTTGTATGTTACATGTATTGTATACTTTAGTTTTACAATAAAGTAAGCTAGAGAAAAAAAATGTTATTAAGAAACTCAAAAGGAAAAGAAAATGCATTTGCAGTACTGCTCTGTATTTACTGAAAGCAATCAGGGGGCCCTGGGTGGCTCAGTCGGTTAAGCATCTGACTTCTGCCCAGGTTATAATCTCGCAGTCCATGAGTTCGAGCCCTGCATCAGGCTCTGTGCTGACAGCTCAGAGCCTGGAGCCTTCTTCGGATTCTGTGTGTGTGTCTCTCTCTGCCCCCTCCTCTGCTCAAGCTCTCTCTCACCCTCAAAAAATAAATAAAACATTACAAAATATTTAAGACATTACAAATTTACCTTACAAAAATATTTTTTAAAAAAGAAAACAATCTGCATATAAGTGGACCTGTGCAGCTCAAACCCTGTGTTGTTCAAGGGTCAATTGTACTTATTTTTTAAGATTGCACTGTAAAATAATCACTACACACACTTGATTTTTCTGTTCCCTGAGAAATCATGCCCTTTATATGTTATACATAAAAGAAATTATTTTTGGGAGCACCTGGGTGGCTCTGTCAGTTAAGTGTCCGACTACGGCTCAGGTCATGATCTCACGGTTTGCGAGTTCGAACCCAGCCTCAGGTCTGTGCTGACAGCTCAGAGCCTGGAGCCTGCCTCAGATTCTGTGTCTCCCTCTCTCTCTCTGCCCCTCCCCCACTTGTGCTCTGTTTCTCTCAAATAAATAAATAAATGTAAACAATTTAAAAAAGAAACATTTTTTATAATCTATAATATACATACAATTTATTTTTCCTAGATTTTTTTCCCAAGACTAGAGAATAGACAACTACTACCACATAAACTATGTGAGGAGAAATTAACAATTCATTTAAATCATATTATTTCCTAGTCATGGTGTGTTTAAATAATAACTCACATGCAAATTTTAAAAGATTTGATTTTAACCATAAAGAAAACCAATTTTACCTTCACTAAGAAAAACCTGTCCAATTTTGGACTATCAAACTCATGATGGCAGACTTTCGAAGTTTTTCTGTGTGTTATAAAAGGTGATGTAATTTCAAACTAATCATGTACATAGAAGTAGAAAAATTGGATATCCCAGAAGTTGAGCTTAATGCAAACGTGAGTCAATAATCATTAAAATATGCTTTATCAGACTTCAATAATTTTAAATATCTCTTAAGAATTCCCAACTGTTTCATTGATTTGGGGGACTTCTTTTTCATGCATATATTTAAGCCTCTCAAATCCTGAGAATTGTTTTATTAGCTAAATCCCAAAACTGATATTATTATTTTATTTCGTGTCATTTTCTAATTAAACTTGTTATTGCTATTTTGGCACAATTGATCATTTACATGTATGTGGTCAAATATTTAAATTTAACTTTTTTTAATATCCTGCTTGTTTGAATTAGGGTACAAACATGACCCTACATTGTGTTTTGTAGATGTGCCTTTTAAGTCTGTTTATTTTATTTATTTATTTTTTTTAGGTACACTCCATGCCCAACATGGGGCTCGAGCTCGAGTCAGATCCAGAGTCACATGCTCTACCAACTGAGACAGCCAGGTGCCCCCAAATATTTTTTTTTTCTGAATGTCTTAAAGTTTTGGTCTCTAGTTACATTTCATTGGATTCCGAGAACATACACAATATAACTTCTGTCATTTTAAAAGCCCTAGCTACAGGTATTTTATGTATTGACATTTAGCTATTAACTCCTTGCATTATGTTTTTAGAGTTTGCTGAAATTGAAATATTAACCATTAACTTTTTATATACAAACTAGAATTTTGTATTACTTCATATAAAGTATAAGAAATTGGAAATACTACATGTCTTTTTATCCCTGATTATATGCAATAGTTCAGGAATTGTTAGACTATAGACCATGTGCCAAATTCTTACCTGTGATATATTTTTGTGTAGCCTCAAGTTAAAAATGTTTTTATATTTTATGAAAGCATATATTTTTTAAACTGGAATAATATTGAGAAAGAGAAGAGGATGATGAAAATCGAACAAGCTATAAGTGACCTGTAAATACTAAAGTTGACAATGTGACCATTTATAAATACATATGTGATAATTTTCAATACAGTAATCATAATTTCTAAGTTACCATATACTTTAAAGTATAAAATAGAATGTTTTATACTTTTTAAATTTTATTTACCACTTCTACAAAGAAAGAAGGGGAAAAAAAGAAAAAAACACAAAGAAAGATATAGCATATACAGTCAGAGGAAGAAACAGGAAAATAAACAATCAGATTTATTCTGTCTTATCTTATATGATTAACATTCAATAAAATTCTAATCAAATTTTCAAACACAGTAAACCAGTATGAAGTATCTGCATTGTTCTATACTTGCTGTTGTTCTATTCTTCATTTTCCTATAATCAGACATTTCATAGACTCATTTGATTGTTATTTTTTATCTTTTCTATGATCCATTCTGCTTCTTTAATAAGATCATGAACCTAAGGATCAGAACTTCCTCTTGAGATGTTTTCTTTGTTTCAATACTACTATTGCTTCTGTTCCTTACTTATTATTTTTCTTTTGTGATAAGGAGTATAGGTCTTACTTTTTACAGTGCTCTTATAGCTCTTGTGTAATCAGATTTTTTTTTATCCTTGTCTTGGTCCCTGGCAAATAAACTCTAAGTTCTTGAAATTTACCAAGTAATAGAAGTGTCTATGTTATTCGCAATGAGCCATGATAGTTTATGATGACTAGAAGACTCATACGGGGCATACCATGCCAGAGGCCAACAGTGTAATTAGAGGATTGGGACTTTGAGCCACAGGGTAACAGCCTAACTTCCAAGGATTTGAACACAATAGCACCATAAATCGACTGCTTACAATTGAAATGTATTTATCACTTGATCCAACTATGGCAGAATACACTTTCGACTCAAGTTTGCATGAAACATTCACTAAACTAAACTTAATTTTTGGCCATAAAGTATACCTTAAAAAATTTAAATATAGAAATCACACAATGTAGATCACAATTGAATTCAACTAGAAATCAATAACAAAAAGATTAATGGAAAGTTCCAAAATATGTGGAGATTAAACATGACACATCTCACTAACACATGGGTAAAAGAAAAAAAAATCTCAATTTAACAAATACTTTTATTTATTTATTTTTTAAATCTTTATTTTTGAGAGACAGAGTGAAAGCAGGGGAAGAACAGAGAGGGAGACACAGATTCTGAAGCAGGCTCCCAGCTCCAAGCTGTCTGATGGGGGCTTGAACTCACAAACTGTGAGATCATGACCTGAGCTGAAGTCAGATGCTTAACCAACTGAGCCACAAGGATGCACCCAAAACATACTTTTAATTAAGTGAAAATAAAAATACAACTTAACAAAATTTGTGGGATATAGCAAAAAGGGTGTACAGAATTTAATGTATATATTAGAAAAGAAAAATGTAAAATCAGTAACATAAGCATTTACCATAGGAAATTAGAAACAGTAGAGTAAATTTAGTCCCAAAGTAAGATCAAGAAAATAAGTAATAAAAATTAGAAGAGAAATCAATAAACTTGAAAATAGGAAATCAAGAGAAAATCCACAAAAGTAAAAGCTGATTACTTGAAAAGATCAATAATATTGATAAACCTCTAGTCAACCTAAGAAAAGAAAAAAGACACAAATTACTGGCATGAGGAATGAAAGAGGAGAATATCACTGCAGATCCCACTACACTTCAAAGGGATATTAAAGGAATATCGTGTACAATTCTATAAACACAAATCTGATAGGCTAGATAAATGGAGCAATTCTTTGAAAGACATATTTACCAAAACTCACACAAAAAGAAATAGAGGTTTATTAGGCCTCTACCTTTTAAATAAATTGAATAGATAATTAATAATTTTCCAAAATATAAAGTATCAGCCTCAGATGGGTTCACTGGTAAATCCTCCCAAATATTTAAGGAAGAAAATAAATCAGTCATCTACAACCTCTTTTAGAAGATAGAAGTGGAGGGAATACTCCCTAAATCATTCAGTGAGTCCAGCATTACCCTAAGATGAAAAGAAGACAAAGACATTTCAAGAGAGGGAAACAACAGACCATATCTCTCATGAACAAAGGGATTTTTAAAAATCCTCAACAACACATTAGCAAATCAAATTCAATAATGTGTAAAAAGAACTATACACTATGACCAAGTGGGATTTCTCACAGGTATGCAAAGCATTTTCAACATTTGAAAAAATTAATGTAATCCATCATATTAATAAGTTAAAGAAGAATCATGATTATATCAATGGAAGCAGCTATGCACTTGACAAAAATCTAATATTTACTCATGGTAAAAACTCTCAGTAAACTTAGAGAGGGAAATTTCTCAAACTGATGAAGAATATATAAATGAAATCTATCAATAATATCATTCTTATTGCTGAGAAACTTAAAAATTCCTATTGAGATTATGTACAAGGCAAACACGTCACTTTCCACCACTTATTTTCAACATAGTACTAGATTTCATAACTAATTCATTATGACAAGAAGAAGAAATAAAACAGTGATTGAGAAGCAATACATAAAACTCTCTTTGTTCATAGAAGACACGATCATCTATCTATAAAATTCACAAAAATCGACAAAAAAAAAAAACCTGCCATGAAACTTCTATAAAATGATAGAAGTGAAGACAGCAGAGAAGAAAGATTTGAGTTCATCTTCTATGGACACACCAAGGCTGTGACCACATATAGTACAACTCACTGTGAAAGCAACCTGAAGAAGACTACGAATACACACACACACACACACACACACACACACACACACACACTTTTTGATATGCTCACTCTCTCTCTGTGGGCAGAAATGTGGTTAGGAATGAATCCCCTAGAATGGTAACCCATACGTAGGATGGATGTCACAGGGTCGAAAGTCATCCTGAGAAGGAAGGAACAGGTCCTTCATTGGATGGCTTTTGCTTTAGGGATCTGCCCTGGGAAAACAAGCCCCCTTAATATCTGGCTTTGAAAATCAGTGGGGCTTAACTCAGGAAGAGCCAGATAGCTATAGGAAATTGAGATTCTTCTCTTGAAGGTCCAGCTCCCCACATCACTCACTCTGAGACCCAGAACAGTGGCAGCAGTTCGAAAAGCACCTGAGCCATATGTGAAGATTTACTGACTGAGTTTAGAGTGTGTGCTGGTGGGGCAGGGACCTGTAGAAACATTCTCCAGGAATTAAAGCACTGACAGGTGCCATTTTAATCACCGTCCTTCAGGCTTCCTTGCTGGGTGCTTGTGGGCACCAGTACTGACACTCACCATTTACCTTGTCAGCATGGCTGGCCGCACTAGTGTTTCCCCAAAGACCTGCCTCTCCCAATCTGCCGTCCTTGGAAGGCATGCTTCCAAAACGGTTCCCAATCATTCATGCTCAAAAGGTAGCCTTGGTTGGAACCAGTCCCCCCCACACCCAAGTAACTACAACCTCATCATACCCTGTGGGAAGCCTCAGCACAAACTGGAACCTCTCTAAAGCAACTCTTGCACCCCGGAAGGGGGGGTGCGGGCAGCCCTACTCACCAATATGCCTAATAGTTGTGGCTGAACCTCGAAGTCTGCAGCACTAGGGCTAAACTCATCCACCAGCATGATTGCAATAGTTGTAGCCAGCCTCACAGCCAGCCACACAGGGGCGAGCCCCACCAGACAGCATTCCCATAGCAATTACAACCCAGCCACAACAGGATGGCACAAGCAGCCTGCATAAGGGACACTCCTGGAGCACTAGGTCCTGGTAACCAGGTGGGATTGTGCTACTGGGCCCAATAGGATGCCTTCTACATAAGGCCACTATTTTCAAGATCAGGAGACATAGTTAACCTATGTAGAAATGAACCTAGAGAATCAGACAAAATGAAAAAACGAAAAATATGTTCCAACGAAAGAACAAGACAAAACCTCAGAAAAAGGATTAAACAAAACAGAGAAAACTAATCTTCCTGAAAAAGAGTTCAAAGCAACGGTCATAAAGATATTCACTGGATTTGGTGGAAGAGTGGGCAAACTCAGTTATAACTTCAAAAAAGAGATAGAAAATATGAAAAAGAACCAATGGAGCTAAAGAATACAAAAGCTGAAATGAAAAAAATACACCAGAGGGAATTAATAGATTAGAAAATTCAAAAGAATGGATTAACTATTTAAAAGACAGGGTAGTGGGAATTATTCAAGCAGAATAGCACACACACACAAATGAATTTTATACAATGAGGATGGGTTGAAAGAGTTCTGAGACACCATGAAACATACTAAAACTCACAATACAGGAATAATAGAAGGAGGAGAGAGAGAAAAAGTGGCAGAAAACTACTTGATGAAATAATATCTGAAAACTTCCCTAACCTGTGGAAGGAAAACACATCCAGGTCCAGAAAGCAAAGAGAACCCCAACAAGATGAACCAAAAGATATTCATACCAAAACACATAATAATTAAAATCTGAAAAAAATTAAAGAGAGTTTCTTAATAACAGCAAGAGAAAAGCAGCTAGTAACATATAGGGGAACACCCATAAGGTTATAAGCTTATTTTTCAGCAGAAACATTTCAGTCCAGAAGGCAGTCATGATATATTCAATGTGCTGAAAGAAAGAAAACAAACAAACAAACCAGCCTACAATCAAGAACACTCTGCCTGGCATAAAAAGTTTCCAAAACAAAAGTTCTAGGAGTTCATCACCAGTAAACTAGCCTTACAAGAATGTTAAAGGGGGCTTCCTGAAACAGAAAATACCATAACTAAAAGACAAAAAGGAAAGAAAAAAAAGCTTCATTGATAAAGGCAAACAGAGTAAAAATTTTAGATCAATCACTTATAAAGCTAATATAAATGTTAAAAATCAAAAGTAGTAAAATCAATTATATTTACAATAAATAGTTAAGGGATTAATAAAGTAAAAATATGTAAAATATGAGGTGAAGTCCATAAAACATGGGAAGCAGGGAGTAAACAATGTAGTGCTTTTAGAATGTGTTCAAGTTAAACAACCACCAACTTAAAATAGATGCAATATACATATAATGTTATATATGAATCTCATGGTAACCACAAACCAAAAACCTATAATTGATACATGAAAAAATAAAGAGAAAATAATTTGAACATAACACTAAAGTCACCATATCACAAAGAAAGAGCAAAAGGAAACAGAAAAGAACTACAAAAACAACAAGAAAACAATGAACAAAATGGCAATAAGTACATATATATCAATAATTACTTTAAACATAAATGGATTCAATGATCCAGTTAAAAGACAAGGTTAACTGAGGGGATAAAAAAGAACCATTTAGGGGCACCTGGGTGGCTCAGTCGGTTAAGTGTCCGACTTTGGCTCAAGTCATGATCTCACGGTTCGTGGGTTAGAGCCCCGCATCAGGCTCTGTGCTGACAGCTCAGAGCCTGGAGCCTGCTTCAGATTCTGTGTCTCCCTCTCTCTCTGCCCCTCCCCTGATTACGCTGTCTCTCTTTGTCTCTCAAAACTAAATAAATGTAAAAAAAGAAAAAGAACCATTTATATGCTGCTTACAAGAGAATTACTTCAGACCTAAAGATACATATACTGAGAGTGAAAGGATAGAAAAAAAATATTCCATGCAAATATAAAAAAGTAAACAAACAAAAAGCAGGAGTAACAGTACTTATTTCAGACAAAATAGACTTTAAAAATAAAGGCTGTACAAGAGAGAAAGAAGGGCATTGCAAAATGATAAAAGGATCAATCCAAAAGTGAATGGAATCATTGTAAATATCTCTGAACGGAACATAGAACACCTAAATATATAAAGCAAATGTTAATGGATACAAAAAGAGGAAAGAGAGTAACACAGTAATAACAGAGGATTTTAAAAACCCACTTAGATCAATGGATATATTATCTAGACAGAAAATCAATAAGTAAACAGTGAATTTCAATGACATATGAGAGTAAATGAATTTAACAGACATATACAGAATATTACATCCCCAAACAGTAGGACAAGTGCACATGGAACCAAGTGCACATGGAACATTCTCCAGAACAAATTACATATTAGACCACAAAAAAAATGTCTGAATAACTATAAGAAAACTGCAATTGTATCAAGCATCTTTTTTTTGAGACAACAGTTATAAAGCTAGAAATCAACTACAATTAAAAAAAAACTGGGAGGGGCGCCTGGGTGGCGCAGTCGGTTAAGCGTCCAACTTCAGCCAGGTCACGATCTCGCGGTCCGTGAGTTCAAGCCCCGCGTCGGGCTCTGGGCTGATGGCTCAGAGCCTGGAGCCTGTTTCCGATTCTGTGTCTCCCTCTCTCGCTGTCCCTCCCCCATTCATGCTCTGTCTCTCTCTGTCCCAAAAATAAATAAACGTTGAAAAAAAAATTAAAAAAAAAACTGGGAAAAACATAAACACGTGGAGGCTAACCAATATGCTACTAAATAACCAATGGGCCAATAAAGAAATCAAAACAAAATAAAAAAAATATCTTGAGGCAAATGAAATTAAAACACAATATTCCAAAATCTGTGGGATGTGGCAAAAAGAGCCCTAAGAAGGACATTTATAATGATAAAGGTCTACCTCAAAACAAAACAAAACAGCTCAAGCAAACAATATAACCTTATATCCAAAGGAACTAGAAAGAGAAGAAACAAAACATAATTTATTGGAGGAAAAATAATAAAGATATAATTGAAAATAAATGAAATAGAGAACAAAAAAATAGAAAAGATGAATGCAACTGAATAGTTGACTCTTTGAAAAGATAAACAGAATTGATAAACCTTTAGCCAGACTCATGAAGAATAAGAGAGGACTCAAATAAATAAAATCAGAAACAGAAGAGAAATTACAACAAATACCACAGATATACTAAGAATAACAGGGGATTACTACAAAACACTATATGTAAACAAATTGGAAAACCTAGAAAAAATGGATAAGTTCCTAGAAGCATACAATCCTCCAGGACTGAATCAGGAAAAAATAAAAAATCTGGACAAATAGATTACTAGCAACAGAATTGTACCAGTACATAATCAAAAACTACCAATAAACAAAAGTCCAGGACCAGATGGATTCTCTGAACAAGGTGAATTCTACCAAACATTTAAAGAAGAGTTAATACATATTCTCTTCACACTAGTCCACAAACAGGAAGGGAAAGAATGTTTCCAAATTCACTCTACGAGGCCAATACAACCCCAATACCAAAACCAATAACGCTACAAGAAAGAAAGAAAGAAAGAAAGAAAGAAAGAAAGAAAGAAAGAAAAAGAAAGAGAAAGAAAATGACAGGCCAATCTCCCTTTGCATAAATGCAAAAATCCTCAACAAAATACTGACAAAACTAATTCAACAATACATTAAAAAGATTAATTGCTATGATCAAGTGGGATTTATTCTAGGGATGGAAGTATGTTTCAATATTCACAAATCTTTCAACATGATACACCACATTAACAAGATGTAGGATTAAAAATCATATGATCATTTCAATAGACGCAGAAAAAACATTTGACAAAACTCAACACCCATTTATGTTAAAAACTTTCAACAAAGTGCATACAAAGGGAACAGACCTCAACATATAAAGGCATATATTACAAACCTATAGCTAACATCAGGAATAAGACAAGGATTTCCCCTTTCCCAGTTTTATCAACACATTACTGGAAATCTTAACCATATTGATGAGAGAAGGAAAAGAAACAATAGGCATGCAAATTGGAAAGCAAGGAGTAAAACTATCACCATTAGCAGATGACATGATACTACATACAGAAACTTCTAAAGACTCAAACAAAAAACTGTTGGAACTATTCAAATACCAATAGCATTTTTTGCAAAACTAGAACAAATAACCGTAAAATTTGTATGGCAAAGACCCTGAACACCCAAAACAATCTTGATAAAGAATAAAGGTGGAGGATCACTCTCCCTGATTTTGAACTATACTACAAAACTTTAATAATAAAAATAGTATGGTCCAGGGACAAAAATAGGCACATAGGTCAATAGAAAAGAATAGAAAGCCCAGAAAGAAACCCATGTTTATATGGTCAATTAATCTATGACAATGAGGCAAGAATATACAATGGGGAAAAGAGTCTCTTCCAACAGATGTTGTTGGGAAAACTGGAAAGCCACATACAAAAGAATAAAGCTAGAGCACTTTTGCCATAAATAAATTCGAAATGGATTAAAGACCTAAATGTGAGACCTGAAACCATAAAACTCCTAGAAAAAAACAGGCAATAAGTTCTTGAACATTAGTCTTACCAATATTTTTGGATACATTTCCTCAGGCAAGGGCAACAAAAGTAAAAATAAACAATTGGAACTAAACTAAAAAAATTTTGCAAAACAAAGCAAACCATCAACAGAAAGAAAATGCAATCTTCTGAATGGGAGAATGTATCCAATAAGTTGTTAATATCAAAATATATAAAGAACTCCTACAACTCAACATCAACTCCCCCAAATCCAAATAAGAGGTGTGAGGTGACCTGAATATTTTTTTTCTAAAAAATACATAATGATGAAAAATAGGCACGTGAAAAGATCCTCACTACTCATCAAAGAAATGTAAATCAAAACCACAATAAGAAATTATCTCACACCTGTCAGAATGGCTATTATCAAAAAGATAAGAGATTAACAAGTATTAGTGAGAATCTGAAGAAAAGGGGACCCTCACACAATGTTGGTGGGAATGTAAATTGGTGCAGCCACTGTGGAAAAAAAATTAAAAATAGAAATTTCATACAATCCAGTAATGTTACATTGGATATTTATCTGAAGAAAACAAAAACATTAATTTGAAAACAGATATGTACCCCCTTGTTCACTGAAGCATTATTTACCATAGTCAAGATATGGAAGCAACAGAATTGTCCACTGATAGACAAATGGATAAAGAGTATGTGGTGAAGTGTGTGTGTGCGTGTGTCTGCACACATGTGTGTACACTATGGATTATTAGCCACACAAAAGAGTTCAATCTTGCCATTTGTCATGACATGGATGGATGGATATAGAGAGTATTTTGTTAAATGAATGAAATCAAACAGAAAAGGAAAAAATACCAGATGATTTAATGTATTTGTGGAAAAAAATGAAATAGAAACAAAGTCATAAGTACAGAGAACAAACTGGTAGTTGCCAGGATGGTGGGGGTATGAGTGAAATAGATGATGGGGATTAAGATTAAGTTTATAAGCTTCAAGCTATAAAATAAATAAGTCACAGGGATGTAAAGCACAACATAGGGAATATAGTCAATGGTATTGTAATAAGTTTGTATGGTGACTATAATTATCAAGGTGAGCATTTCAAAACTGTATGTAAATGTTGAGTCACAATGTTGTACACCTGAAACCAAAATAATATTGTATATAAGCTGTACTTCAATGGAAAATTAATTAAAAGGAAAAACAAAAGAAGACAAACTTCTATAACTGACAAAGCATTTATGAAGAGGTTGTAGGATACAGAGTTAATTTACAAAACTCAATTGCTTTCCTATCCACTAGCAATAAAAAAAAATGGGATTCGAAATAAAAAATATAAGAGATTTTGGTCCAAGGTGGCTATGTTGGAAAACCCTAACTCACATCCTCCGCAGACACACCAAATCAATACCTATTTATAGAGCTGTCCCTACTGAAGAACCGAGGACTAAATGAACAGCTTCTGCACGACAAAAGATAGAGAGACCACAGAGAGAAAAGCAGGAGAACAGACATTGTAACAAGGGAAACCCAACCCTAATGCTGGGAACCGTGGTGGGGAGTAGTAGTATTGAGGGATTGTGAGCAGACTTGACTCCCTGGGTCACAGAAAAAAGCCGTTGTTTGAAAGGGCAACTAGAATGTAAAGCAACCAGTTCTAGAACCCTGCCAAATGTTGGGAGGGCCCCTGGAACTTACGGTCAAAGTGACTGTTCCACAGTTTATGTTCTCTCTGCACATTGATAGCACAGACAGGAGCAGGGTCTAGATGCCAGGGGTGGCCTGTTGCCTCAGTGAGCCCTGGGCCTTTAGCCCACCAGCCTTGGATGCACTGGGGCACAGAAAAAAAAAAAAAAAGCTATGGTTCAAAAGAGCAGCTAAAGTATACAGATCCAGCCCTAGAACTCCACCAAATGACAGAGGAGTACCTAGAATTCTCTCTGGGTTGGAGATGCTATTGAGTACCACAGTTTATGTTCCCCCTCCATCTTGAAAGCATAGATGGGAGCAGGGTCCAAATGTAATAGCCAGCCATGAGCACCAGCCATCCAACCAAGGCAGCCCCAGCACAGCACAAAATGGTACACCCTTGGTCAGTGCTTATTATAGTTTCAGGCACCTTGCCAAGGTGACACAGGCACAAAACACTCCATAACGCTCCAGGCCCATACCAGTATGGCTCCAGATGACTTGCTAGGACACTCACATCAAGAGTAACCCAGGACTTTTCTGCATGAGCCTGCATTGGTTCCAGAAGACCCACAGGGCACCCCTTGCATAGAGTACCCCCAGTGACCCCCAGCCCATACTGGCCTTGGCTTCAGCCATCCTGCCAGTCACCTTCTGAGCAGAGTGACACATAATATCCTGGCTCACATCCCACCTCAGCTACAGCCACCCTGCCAGGGCACCCTCTGTACTGAGAACTGCAGGACATCTTGACGAGCACCAACTTCAGCTTCAGCTGTCTTCCCACGGTGTCCTCTTTGTGGAGATCCCCAGGAACCCTTAGCTTGCACCCACTTCACCTGTAACTGTCTTGCCAGGGTGTGCCCTGCATGGAGAACCCAGGACCACCAGCTCACAACCCACCTTGGTTAGAGCCACCACACTGAGGTACCCCCTGCATGAGGAGATCTGGGACACCCCAGCTTTCCCCCACTTAAGCTTCATCTACCTTCTTAGGGTGCTCTCTGTGTGGAGAGACCCAGGACCCCCCCTGTCTTGTACCAATTTTATCTTCAGCTATCCTGCCATGGCACTTTCTGCACAGAGAACCCTAGGATTACCCTGGACCTCTTCCACTTTAGCTTTAGCTGTCCTGCCAGTGTGCCCTCTGTGCACAGAACCCTGGTACCACCAGGCTTGCTCCCACTTCAGCTTTAGCAATCCTACCTGGGTACTCTCTGCATGGAGAGCCCTGGTACCACCCTGACTCATACCCACTTGAGTTCTGGCCATCCCACCAAGGCAGCATAGTACATGATTCCCCAAACTCCCATCTCATACCAGCCTTGGCTTGATCCATCCAGCCAAAGTCACCAGGCATGCAAAGTCCACACAGGAGATGACCATACACAAGACCATTCCTTCAACTCAAGGAAAAGTAGCTGTTCTGCCTAGTTAATCGAAACAAATATAGAAAGTCAAGCAAAATGAGAAGAAAGAGGAAAAGCCTCCATAAAAAAGCAAGACAAATGCTCAGAAAAATAATGATTATTCATAAAGAGTTTAAAGTAATGGTCATAAAGATGCTCACCAGACTGGAGAGAAGAGGAGAAGAACTCAGTGAGAACTTCAACAAAGTAATAGAATATATAAAAAGAACCAATGACACTTAAAGAATACAAGAACGGAAATAAAAAAATACAGGAGAGGTATAGTATATTAGAGATACTGAGAGATTAGAGGAGATTAGAGGAAGCAGAACAATGGATCAGGTATCTGAAGACAGGGAAATGGAAAGCACACAAACTGAAGAGCAACAAAGTGAACATTTAAAAAAGAGGATAAATTAAGGGATGTCGTGGGCAATATCAAGCAAACAAACATTCTCATTATAGGGATCCCAGAGGAGAAGAGAAAGAAAAAGGGACAGACAATTATTTGAAGAAATAATAGTTGCAAATGTCCCTAACCTGAAAAAGGAAACAAACATTCATGTTCAAGAGTGACAGAAGATCACAAACAGAATGATCCAAGGAGGGCCATACTACAACACACTATAATTAAAATGTCAAAGATTAACAATAAAGAGAAGTTTAAAAGCAGCAAGAAAGAAGAAAATAGTGACAAACAATGGAATCTGCATAAGACTCTCAGCTGATTCTTCAGGAGAAATTTTGCAGGACAGAAGGGAGTGTCATGATATATTCAAAATGCTGAAAGGAAAAAAAAAAAAAAAACAAACTACCACCAAGAATACACTACTTGTCAAGGTTATCTTTCAGAATGAAGGGGAGATAAAGGGCTTCCTAGACAAACAAAACTTAAAAAGAAGTTCATCACTACTAACCCAGGCTTACAAGAAATGTTAAAGGGAGTATGAAAAGGCCATAATTCAAAATAATAAAATTATGAATGAAAAGATGTAAAATATGACAACATTTATGTAAAAAGAGAAAGGGAGAGTAAAAAAAGAAATTCTTGTAGAATGTGTTCAAATTTAAGTGACTCTCAACTTAATCTAAATTGCTATATATTAGGATGTTGTAAACAAACCTTATGGTAATAATAATAAAAAAAACTATAATAGATACATGAAAAATAAAAACAAAGCATTCCAATCATAACATTAAAGAGAGCCATCAAACAACGATAGAGCAAGGAAAGAAAAGAACAGAGAACTAAAAAATCAACCAGAAAACATTTAACAAAATGGCAATTAGTACATACCTATCAATAATTACTTAAAATGAAAATCATCTAAATGTTCCAATCAAAAGACATAGGATGAGAGAATGGATACAAATCAAGACCCATCTATATACTGCTTACAACAGCATCATTTCATACCTAAAGACATACATAGACTGAAAGTGAAAGGATAGAAAAAAGTTACCATGAAAATAGAAGTGAAAAACAACTGGGGTAGCAATACTTGTAACATACAAAATAGACTTTAAAACAAAGACCATAAAAGATACAAGAATGGCATTGTCTAATGATAAAGGATCAATCCAACAAGAGGACATAGCAGTTGTAAATATCTGTGTACTTAACATTGGAGCATCTAAATTTATAACATAGATATTAACGAACATAAAAGAAAAACTGTCAGTAATAAAATATTAGTAGGGGACTTTAACACTGCACTTACATCAATGGGTAGATCATCCAGAAGGAAAATCATGAAGAAACAGTATTTTTAAATAATACATTGGACCAGATGAATTTAACAGATGTATTGAGAATATTCCATCCCAAAACAATAGAATATGCATTCTTTTTAAGCACACATGGAACATTTTCCAGGATAGATCACATGTGCAATTATAAAACAAATCTCAATAAATTTAGGAAGATTAAAGTCATATCATTTGTCGTTTCTGACCACAATAGTATGAAACTAGAGGTTAATCACAAGAAAAACCCTGGGGGAAAAAAACACAACACATAGAAATTGAACAACTTGCTACTAAGAAACCAATAGGCCAATAAAGATACCAAAGGGGGATTATGAAAATACATGGAGACAAATGAAAATATAAACAATCAAAAATCTTGAAACATAGCAAAAGAAGTTCTAGAGGGAAATTTATAGCAACATAGGTCTACCTCAAACAAGAAGAATCTCAAACCACCTAATCTTATAATCTAAGAAACAACAAAAAGAACAAGCAAATCCCAAAGTTAGTAGAATGAAATAAATAATAAATATCAGAGCAGAAATAAATTAGAGATTAAAAAATATATAAATAAATAAATAAGATCAATGAAACCAAGAACTGGTTCTGTGAAAAAAACAATCCTGATACATCTATAGCCAGACTCATCAAGCAAAAAGAGAGAGGATTCAAATCAATAAAAGCAAAAGTGAAAGAAGAGAAGTACGACTGACAGCACAGAAATGCAAAGAATTATAAGGACTATTGCAAGAAATTATAATAATATAATATATAATATAATATTATATATAATAACAATAATAATAATATAATGACAACAAAGTGGACAACCTAGAAGAAATGGATAAATTCCTAGAAACATACTATATTACAAAACTGAATCTGGAAGAAATAGAAAATTGAAACAGACCCATTACTAGTATGAAATTGAATTGGTAATCAAAAAACACCCACTAACAAAAGTCTAGGACCAGTTGGATTCACCAAACCAGGTGAAATCTCTAAGCATTTAAAGAAGAGTTAATACATTTTTTTTCAAACTATTCTAAGAAATAGAAGGAAAGTTTCCAAATATATTCTCCAAGGCCAGCATTATCTTGATACCAAAACTGGACAAAGACACTACAAGAAAAGACTACAGGCCAATAACCCTGCTGAACATAAATACAAAAATCCTCAACAAAATATTAGCAAACTATATCAATAATACATTGAAAGATGATTCACTGTGATCAAATGAGTTTTATTCCAGGGATGGATGCAAGGATGGTTGAGTAGTCACAAATCAATCAATGTGATATACGATGTTAATAAACAGAGGATAAAAAAAATATACATGTGATCGGACACCTGCATGGCTCAGTCAGTTAAGTGTCAAGCTCTTGATTTAAGCTCAGGTCTTGATCTCACTGTTCATGAGATCAAGCCCCATGTTAGGCTGTGCACTGACAGTGCAGAACCTGCTTGGGATTCTTCCCCCACTCTCTCTCTCTGTCTCCCTCTCTCTCTCTCTCTCTCTCTCCCCTCCCCTGCTCATACTCTCTATCTCTCTTAAATCAATAAACATTAAAAATAATTGTGATCATCTCAATGATGTAGGGAAAGCATTTGACAAAATGCAACATCCATTCATGGTAAAAATTCTCCACATTGTGGGTGGAGAGGGAACATACCTCAGCCTAATAAGGACCATCTATGAAAAACCCACAGGTAACATCATACTCAATAGTGAATACTCTCTATCTCTGCTCATACTCTCTATCTCTCTTAAATCAATAAACATTAAAAATAATTGTGATCATCTCAATGATGTAGGGAAAGCATTTGACAAAATGCAACATCCATTCATGGTAAAAATTCTCCACATTGTGGGTGGAGAGGGAACATACCTCAGCCTAATAAGGACCATCTATGAAAAACCCACAGGTAACATCATACTCAATAGTGAATACCTGAGAGGTTTCCTTTAAGATCAGGAACAAGACAAGGATGTCCACCTTCACCACTTCTATTCAAACTAGTAGTAGAAATCCTAGGTGTAGCAATCATACAAGAAATCACCAGATTACTAAGGAAGTAGTTATACTGTTACTATTTGCAGATAACATGATAACGTACATGGGACACCCCAAATACTCTACCAAAAACTCTTAGAAATAATAAAGGATTTCAGTAAAGTTACATGATACCAACTTAATATGTAGAAATATGCTGCATTTCTATAAACTAATAACAAAGTAGCAGAAAGAGAAGTTAAGACAATAAATCCATTTACAATTACACCAAAAAAGAACAAGATACCTATGAATAAACTCAATCCAGGATGTGGTAAATCTATACTCTACGAACTATCAGACACTGATGAGAAAAGTTGAAGATGACACAAACAATTAGGAGAATTAATATTATAAAAAAATGTTCATATTACCAAAGCAATCTACAGATTCAGTGCAATCCCTAACAAAATACCAAGAGCATTTTCCACAGAATTAGAACAATAATACTAAAATTTGTACAGATTGCAAAAGACCTGGAGAGGCAATCTTGAGAAAGAACAAAACTGGAGGGATCAAAATCCCAGATTCCAAGACATACTACAAAGCTGTGTCAATCAAAACAGTATTACACTAGAACAAAAATAGAAATGTAGATCAATGGAACAGAATAGAGAGCCCAGATATAAACCTACAGATTTATGGTCAATTAGTTCACAACAAGGCAGGCAAGAATATACAATGGGGAAAAAATAATCTCTTCAATAAATGGCGCTAGAATAAATGGTCAGTTATATGCAAAAAAAAAAGAAAGAAAGAAAGAAAGAAAGAAAGAAAGAAAGAAAGAAAGAAAGAAAGAAAGAAAGAAACTGAACCACTGTCTTACACCTACATACACAAAAATAAACTCAAAATGGATTAAAGATGCAAATGTGAGACCTGAAATTATATTTTCTGGATATGTTTCCTCTGGCCAGAGAAACAAAAACAAGAACAAAGTATTGGCACTACACCAGAATAAAAAGGTTTTGCACAGCAAAATGAACAGGTAAGCTACTGATTGGGATAAGATATTTGCATGTGATATATCTAATAAGGGATTAACATCCAAAAAGGAACTCATAAAACCCAACCCCAAAACAAAACAAAACAATTAATAAACAGGCAGAAGCCCTGAATCAGCATTTTTCCAAGAAGACATCCAGATAGCCCACGGATACATGAAAAAATGCTCAACATCCCTAATCATCAAGGATATACAAATCAAAACCACAATGAGATATTTCCCTCCTGTCAGAATGGCTAGAATCAAAAAGACATGAAATAACAAATGTTGGCAAGGATGTGCAGACAAAAGAACCCTCGTGCACTATTGGAAATGTAAATGATGTAGCTACTATAGAAAACAGTAAGGAAGTTTCTCAAAAAATTAAAAATAGAAATATCATATGATCCACTAAATTTTCTTCTGAGTACTTACTCATAAAAATGAAAACACTATTGGAAAATACACATGTGCCCCTAAGTTTATTATAGTATTAATTACAATAGCCAAGATATGTAAGCAACTCAAGTATCTATCAATAGATGAATGGATAAGAACAATGTGATACACACACACACACACACACACACACACACACACTCACACAATGGAGTATTAATCAGCCAAAAATGAGAGTAAGCTCTTGCCATTTGTGACAACATGGATAGACTCAGATGGCATCATTCTAAGTAAAATAATTGACAGAGAAAGACAAATTCCATATTATTCCATTTATATGTGGAATCTAAAGAAACAAAACCAAACACGCAGCCAATGGAATCAGACCCATAAATACAGAGAGCAAATTGATGGTTGCCAGAGGCATAGCACAGGGGAATGGAAAAATGAGACAAGGAGAGTGGGAGATAAAGGCTTCCATTTATGGAATGAGTAAGTCCTAAGGATAAAAGGTACAGCATAGGTCATTATTCAATCGTATTATAATAGTGTTGTCTGTTGACAGATGGTAGCTACTCTCATGGTAAGCATAGAATAATGTATAGTCTTGCTGAATCATTATGTTGTACATTTGAAACTAATATAGCATTGTGTATCAACCCTACCTCAATTAGAAAATCCCACAATACTATTCAAAATGTCATTCTAAAAATGAAATTCTTACTATAAACGTAAAAGAAACATATGCGCAAAACCTATAGGAGAAAAATTTCAAAGACTGATGAAAAGAATAAAAAATATATTGAGAAGTATTACAAATTAATGGATAGGAAGACTTAATATTGCCAAGATTTCAATACTTCCCAAATTGATGTATAGATTCAATGTAACTTCAATCAAAATTCCGGCCAGTTATTTTATGAGTATTGACAAACTAATTATAAATTCTATAGGGAGGGCCAAGAGACCCATAACTAGCTAACACAATATAAAATAGAGCAAAGTGGGGGGACTAAAACTGCCCAAATTCAAGACTTAGTGTAATACTACTACAGTCATCAAAACAGTGTGGTATTGGCAAAAGAATAGACAAATAGATAAATGGAATAATACAGACAGCCAAGAAACAGACCGACATAAATGTAGATAATGGATCTTTGACCAAGGAGCATAGGCAATACAATAAAACAAAAATAGTCTCTTCAACAAATGGTGCTGGGACAACTAGACATGCATGTGCAAAAAAATCAGTCTGGACACAGAAATTATATCCTTCACCAAAAAAATTCAAAATGGATCCCAGATTTAAATTTAAAATGTAAAACTATAAAATTCCTGGAAGATAACAAAGAGGAAATAATTCCAGATTGATAGCGTTTGGTGTTGCCTTTTTAGATACAACACCAAAGGCAAGATCTGTGAAAGAAAGAATTGATAAGATTCCATTAAATGATAGATTCCATTGAAGTGAAAAGTCTCTGCTCTGAAAAAGCACTGTGAAGGAAATAAAAAGAAAAGCCACAGACTTGAAATAAATAGTTACAAAAGACACATCTGATAAAGGACTATTATTCAAAATACATGAAGAATAAGAAAACAATTTAAAAAAATGTGCCAAATAACTGAAAGGACATCTAGCCAAAGAAGATAATATAAATGACAAACAAATAAAAAGATAGTCTACTACATGTAATATACGGGAAAAACAAATTAAAACAAATATCACTACACACCTATCAGGTTAGCCAAAATCCAAAACATGAACAATGTGAAACACAGGTGAGGATATGGAACAACAGGAATTCTCACTCCTTGCTGGTGGGAATGCAAAATGTATAGACACTTTGAAAAGCTGTTTGGCAGTTTCTCACAAAAATCAACGTATATTTACCATATGATCCAGCAATCACTCCTACTGATATTTATTTAAAAGGACTGAAAACTTATTTCCATATAAAAGCCTGGGCATGGGTATTTATAGAAGCTTACTCCATAATCACCAATACTTTTTAGCAACCAAGATGTCTTTCTGTATATGAACCAATAAATACACGGTGGTGTATCCAGATAATGGAATATTATTCAGTGCTAAAAAGAAATGACCTATGAAGTCATGAAAACAATGGAAGAAACTTAAATGTATATTACTACGTGAAAAAGCTAATCTGAGAAAGCTGCATACTGCATGTATGATGCTGACTCCACAACATTCTGAAAAATGCAAAACAATCGGCACAGTAAAAACGACAGTGTTTGCCAGAGGTTAGCGTGGAGAAAAGGATGAATAAGTGAAACACAGGAGATTTTTAGAATGGTGAAAACACTCTAAATGACACTGTAATGATGGATACATGCCATTATACATTTGTCCCAGCCTTTTGAATTACAACACCAAGAGTCAACCTTAAGGTAAACTATGGATGTTGGGCAACTATGATGTCTCAATGTAGTTTATCCTTGATAAAAAGAATATACCGTTCTAGTGAGTGATTTGATAATGAAGGAGGGTGTGCATGTGTGGGCGCAGAGGCCATATGGCAAATCTCTGTACCTTAATCTCAATTTTATAATAAGACTCTAACTGTGTTAAAACAACAAAGTCATTAAAAAAGGATCAGGGTTTCCAGCGGTAAGCAGACAGTGAGAGATGAATAAGCACAGGACAGAATTTTTAGGGCAGTGAAACTACTCTGTACGATACTGTAATGGTGAATACATATCACTATACATTTTAAGAGCCATATAATATACAATACCAAGTATGTACTCTAACATAAAGTAAGGAGTTTGGATGTTAATATTGTATCAATGTAGGTTCAACAATTCTAACAAATATACCACTCCAATGTGGGATATTAACAGTGAGGAGGTTTTCCATATGTTGGAATTGGGAGTATATGACAAACCTGTATGCCTTTGATTCAACTTTGCTGTAAACTTGAAATTGCTTTAAAAATAAATCTATTTTTAAATTTTGATACTAAGTATAATGTTTTTTGTGTGTGTTTGGTGAGTTTTTCTAGTGAATTGTCAAACCTGCACAGATAGTGGGAATTCCTGAATTTATATAGACTGATGGTTATATGTGAGAGGGCGTGAGAACATGCAAACTTTCAGCTGGTGTCTGAAGTCTGCTTTAAGAGGGGAGTGTACCCCTAACCTGTGAAGTTTAACCTAACCCCAAGTAGTTTATTTCAAAAGTAATTGAGGATTGAAACAAGATAAAATAGGAGGTGATGGGAACTGAGCATGAGCCTCAAATAACTTCTTGAAGTTTGTCTTTATTTCAGATTCTCCTGAAATTCTATCCATTACTGACCTTTTTTTCAGAGGATCATTATGATTTTCTGACATCGACATGCTGAGAATTTTATTCTCCACAATTTTTAAGATCCCCAATGAATAATTTACCTTCATTTTTAGTTTAAAAAAAAGAAAAGAAAAAGTGCTAAGAAATAGAACATATATTACTTAAATTGTTTTTCAAAAATAATGTGATTATATCTTCCAGCATAGGCCCCTCTAAAGTTTAAGCAAATTTCATATGCTTTTACATTTTTATAAAGGGCCTGAGAACTCAACTTGCTTTCTCCTTTGATAGCTAAGTGTTTGTTTCTGATCCATAAATCATTCAGTGTAGTTCAGTAGCACATTCAATTCAGAAGGAAAAAAAAATTCCAATTTATTATATTGGTGTATCATATTGTAACTTCTATATGTAAAAACTAAACTAAAACAAATTTACATTATAAATCATTAAGAATGGTAAAAATTAAAACAAATCTGAAAATTATTTTTTAAACTTTTTAATGTTTATTTATTTTTGAGGAAGAGAGAGAGACAGAATGTGGGAGGTGGGTGCAGAGAGAGAGGGAGACACGGAATCCGAAGCAGGCTCCAGGCTCTGAGCTGACAACACAGAGCCCGATGTGGGGCTCAAACCCACAAACAGTGAGATCATGACCGGAGCTGAAGTTGGACACTTAACTGACTGAGCCACCCAGGCGCCCCTATTTTGTTTTCTTTTAATGTTTATTTTTGAGACAGAGACAGAACACGAGTGGGGGGGGGTGGTGCGGGCAGAGACAGGGGGAGACACAGAATCTGAAGCAGGCTGTAGGCTCTGAGCTGTCAGCACACAGCCAGACGCGGGGCTCCCACTCATGAACCTCGAGATCATGACCTAACCTGAATTCAGATGCTTAACCACCTGACCCACCCAGGTGCCCCCAAATCTGCAGTTAAATGAAAAATATAAATAAAGAAATTTTAAGTCCACAAAACTAATTTGGTAACACAATTGACTTCATGCCTTGACACGTTTTTCATTCCTTCAGCAAAGTTTGTTTCAGAACCTGTGTGCTCCCTAGGGATACAACAGTGAGCACAAACGGCCATGATCTCCGACTTCTTCGAGCTTACATTTCAGTGGGATGAAACAGTCATCAATAATCTCAATATTTATCTAATTATAAACTTTGATAAATACTATGAAGTGAATATACGTCGTTTCATAACAACTTACAATAGGAACTTGAGTTTGAGGAACTGGAGGCTGCAATAAGGAAACAGATTTGCTGTAAGAACTAAAAGATGAATCAAGTAAATTATCTATACAGAATTTAGGTAGATTGCCATGATGTGAAGTTCATGTCACCTTTGCAGACCAGAAAGATGGTTTCCACGTCCTGTGCATGGGGAGAGATTTGTGACTCAGTGGGAATGAAGCTGAAGGAAAAGTCTAAGACTTCGATCATAAGGGCATGAGAGACCATCTTCAAGGTTCTTTTCCATGGGATCATGTAAAGAGTTTTCTATTTTGTAAAAGTCACCGTTGCTGGAATGTGGATACAAGTCTGTGGATCCAAAAGTGAATGGATGTAGAAATGCAAGAGGTCCTTACAGTTGACCAGCAGGAGGAGAGAGGCACACTGCCAGCGCGATGTTGATGCTGATAGGAAACATGGAAAGCAACAGATGAGAGGTACTTCAGAAGCGAAATAGACAGTTTTGGTCATGATTGGTTCACTGTTTCTGAGGGGCAATTCGCCAAAACAATGCAAAAATGGAACTAACTGCTTTGGAATGACATAGTTTGAGTTCAGCTTTCCCATCATTAATCTATGGTGTGAATGCCTAATTCTCTCACGTTTTTCTTTATTCATTATTTAAAAATGTTTATTTATTTTTGAGAGAGGGGGAGAGAGAGCACAAGTGGAGGAGGGGAAAAGAGTGGGGGCGGGGAGGAGAGAGAGAGAGAGAGAGAAAGAGAGAGAGAAAATCTCAAGCAGGCTCCACACTCTCAGCACAGAGCCCAATGCGGGGCTTGATCTCAGGAACCAGGAGATCATGACCTGAGCCGAAATCAAGAGTCTGATGCTTAACTGACTGAGCCACCCAGGAGCCCCTCTTTATTCACTTTAGTGAAAAAATGGTTGATTGTAATTTTTTTTTCCTTCCTTAATATAAAGTCATCAGTCATCTAACATTTCCCCCCCACACCTTCTCCAGTAATCTGAATATATTAGCACAATTAGGCTTCACTATAAACCAGAAGCACAAAGGCATATTTGAATTATTATAATCATGTGACACTATTTTAAGGGTTCTAATTATAACAAAAACACCAACAAAACTCATAGATCATGCCTGAATAGCTGTTTGAGAAATACAGTCTTGTAGTGATTTCTTACTTTTGATCCAAGTCTATTTGCTGAATGAGAGATTGGTCATTTCACTGATAAAGTCCCCCAGAAAATTTTTGTTATTTTGTTTTCTACTAAACACTCAAGAACAAACAAAGGTGGCAAATGTGGATGCTACAAAGCTTAAGAAATCCAGTGGAAACAATCTGTTTTATAGCCTCAGGATACTTTGGGGATGGCAAATTAGGACCTTCTTAGTCTTCTGCTGTTATTTTCATGTCTTTAATTTTTTTAATGTTCATTTACTTTTGAGAGAGAGAGAGAGAGAGCGCATGAGTGGGGGGAGGGGCAGAGAGTGAGGGAGACACAGAATCTGAAGCAGGCTCCAGGCTCTGAGATGTCAGCACAGAGCTTGATGCGGTGTTTAAACCCACGAACTGCGAGATTATAACCTGAGCCCAGTCGTTCGCTTAACTGACTGAGCCACCCGGGTGCCCCAGTTATTTTTATTTCTAGGAAACAAGGCTTCCATATGTCTTCCCTTCTCGAACCGTCTCCCTTCAAAGGGAAGACCAAGGGGCCTTATTTCCCCCAAAGTCTCTTCTGCTTACCCTGAAGGTGTTACTATAAAAGATATATTAAATAGACTTTAAAAATTATGTATTAGGATTAAATGAAAATGAAATTAAATTACATAAGTGATTTATGTCATACAATAACCTATTTTTTATTTTCTTATATATTCTCTTGACTCGGGTTATGAAATAAAATAGTTAAAAAGAGTGATTTCCATTTTTTAAATGTTGCCCTTAAGTCATAGATCTTTTTCATTTCTTAATTCTAAGAAATAGATTTCATTAAGGATTTTTTTCAGTGCTTTTTATTTTGAGAGAGAGAGAGAGAGAGAGAGAGCACAAACACACATGCAAGCAGGGGAGGGGCAGAGGGTGAGGGAGGGAGAAAATCCCAAGCCTACTCAGCTCTGCCAGCACGGAGCCAGACATGGTGGGGGTTGGGGGGCGCGGGGGTGGATCTCGATCCCACCAATGGGAGATCATGACCTGAGCCAGAATCAAGAGTTTGAGGCTTAACCAACTGAGCCACTGAGGCGCCTCAGAAATAGATTTTTTAATAAACTAAATGTAAGGTTAAAATATATAGGAAATTAAATTGCATCTATATGTATATATATATATATATATTTTTTGTAGAAGGTTTATACACGTTTATCTTTCTTTCAAACTCTGGATTATGAAATAAAAGCAGTGGATTTGTATACTCCACCTTTGAGCCCTATTAATTTTTTTTTCATTTCTTGTTCTGAGGAGTAAAATATGCATCTCCAAACTCTATGAAAGGCTACATATTTTTAGGAAGCTCTTTTAGCTATTTATACTATTCAGTGCATAAGCAAAGCTTATTCAGTGCATAAGCAAAGCTTTATCAAATTACATACTCTAAAAGTGTATGCATGGAGTGAGGGTTAGAAGGACATCTATTTGAGGGCCAGTGTTTCATTGTTAAAGTGGGCCAAACCTAACATATCCTTGAAGAAATCTGTCTCTTTTGAGGATAACATTTTTGAAACATCTCAGATACATTAGAGAAGAAAGGTCTTCTCTTTTATTAAAAATCAATACTACTTACTTCACAAAATATATGTAGCCTGGTTCCATTGAGAGACCTGCTAGTATCCCCCGAACTCATATGACAGAAGTTTAAATCTCTCTGTAGGGTGGGGCAGGGAGCAGGAGATAAACATTACCTGCTAAACCCCATTAGATTCTCAGACAATATACTGACTATGTGCCTTGCAGTGTACCCAATCATGGTGCATGAGGCAGTAAGTACCATGGGCTCCTGACCTGGAATTAACTGAAGAGTTTTGAAAAGTTAATGTGATTTACTCATTGTATGATTTAGAAGGGAAGTCGCTCCAAAATCCGTTAAGTATTGACTGCAAAAGCAATTCCACATTATGGGAGCTGTGCCAGACTGTAGAAGCGGATAAAAAGTCTGGCATCCACTACATTCCCTAACCTGTAATTTCTGACGTTTCAAAAAAAAAAAAAAAACAAAAAAAACAACTTTGAAACAATTTCAGAAAGCCCATAGGGAGAAAAATACACTATGGGAAAGGCTGACTTAACAGTGAGATTTTGTATATGATATGCTTGGTGCTAAATATAGAAATAGCATCTTTGCAGTAATTAAGGACTTGGGAAACATCTAGCAGATTTCTGTATATTTTAATAATGTAATAAATAAAGGATTAGATATTCATTGTACCACTCAAGAATTTCTGCAGGAGAAATAGATCAGTATTTAGATCTTTGCAACGCAATGACAATTATGAAGAACACCCACGCCCAAGACCAGTGCCTGATGGGGATTTGACGTTTAATTTTGTATTTTACTATTAGTGTTAGGATAAATTGGCCATTTCATTAAAGCAGGAATTATCCTGCCTGTATGCTGAAGTGTACATAACTGAGCCCTTAATGCTATAAAAGCTTTGAGAAATAAATAGCTGTGAAGTGTCAATTTTTCCTTCTTTCAAATATTGCTTGTAACAGTGAAAATCAACTTCCTTTTGGTTAGTCCATTCATAATCCAATTATAGCTTCAAAGTTGATGTTATGTGTACTAACAAGAAAATTCACAGCGAAGACATCTAATTTTCAAGTTAATAACTTAGTATCGAAAGAAAACATTTGAAAATTGACTTTTATTTCCTACGGAATTACTGACATTTCGAAACATTAATGACATACAATACATGGAATTGCTTTTTGGTGACAGCCATATTGTATGCATCACTTGATAACTTGCTCTGAAGATCTTGTAGTGTCTTGAAGAGGTAAATAGTTCTTGCTTTTACAAATTGATAAACTGAAAATCTTGACTGAATTTAACTGAAACCAGATCATGGTTCAATTTAATCACCATGTGGCCCTACTCTGTTCGGTCATTCAGACTTCTCCATTTCCCAATGTTTTCTTGCTACAGTGTATGATAATTTATTAAGGGGGGTTATTTCTGAAAAAGACAAACCCTGACACTCCCTTCTGCTGATCTCAGTGTTTTTGGAAACCTTAGCCCTGTAACTAAATTAGAATGTCAAAATGTGCTGATGACCTCTGTATCGAAGAGAACTTTACAGAAGTTAATGGGAATGGGCTATTTAGACTGTAATTATCTTAACTCAAGCATGTGCTATAGCCAGCAATAATGTATAGCAAACATTTTACTACCACAAGGAGTGGAAGAAGATTCACTCAGTTAAGCAGTCAGTGCACAAATATTTGCCCATCCTTATCTTCAATATTGTCTAAACGAATTTGAAAAATAAAATATAGCAAAATAATAGAAATATACCATTACCATGGATTCAAAGTGCAGAAGGCGAATCGACGACTTTAACACCACACACACACACACACACACACACACACACACACCCCAGATGTAAATTATTCTCTCTTCATTTTTCTCTTTCCCTTTTCCTCAGTTTCATTTGTTTATTGGACTCTACTAACCCTGCATTTACAAAAAATGTTAACTGAAAACACTTATTGTTGAAAATGAATGCTGTTAATAAAATATTGAATACAGCTAGATTTTAATTTCATAACAGAGTATTTAATTTTATACCGTAAAAACAGCTAATTGTTCTTAAAGTATGTGTAAGGACTCCAAGGAAAGGAGGGCTTGGGAGATGTGGAAAGGAAAGAATTAAGAAATTACAGAGCAGATAAAGATAGAAAAGAGAGACTCCAAGAGGAAGAAGTTGTGTGGGCACTAAATGTGCTTCAGTAGAGGAGGGAGGCGCAAATGGTTTACATGTGTGTACACACAGGAATTCCACATAGAAAAACCATGTACATACAGAGAGAGCTGATTGCAGGAAACGTATAGGTCTCTTTGGCAAACCTCACATTTCTCCACTCCTCAAACCTAATAATTATTAACCTGCTTCATATCTGATTCCATCTGATCAAGTACAATGTGAATTGGCTCCCTGCCTCTGGCTGTTTTTCCTGAATCAGATCAACATCCAAACTTACCAAGAAACTCCCAGATTACATCTAGAATCCTGATATTATTATTATTTTCAATGTTTATGTATATTTGAGAGAGAGAGAGAGAGAGAGACAGAGAGAGAGACAGAGAGAGACTGAGTGCGAGTGGGGGAGGGTCAGAGAGAGAAGGAGACACAGAACCCGAGGCAGACTCCAGGCTCTGAGCTGTCAGCACAGAGCCCAATGCGAGTCTCGAACCCACGAACCCTGAGATCATGACCTGAGCCAAAGTCCCATGCTTAACCCGCTGAGCCAACCAGGTGCTTCCTGATGGTATTATTAACAGCATTCTCTTTTACTCTCACCCGTGGTCAGAAGTGGACAATAAATTATACGGTCATTTAAATATATTGTGTAAATAAGTGAAGACCAATCAAACAAGCAGAGACAGAAACGATTCAGAGTTTGCTATAACAAGGGAGTCAGGCTCTGCCGTTTGCATTTTGGGAGAGATGCAAAACCAGGCAGGTTAGTTGAAAAGCTTTACAGTGGAAAACAGGAGGGTTTCAGTAATGCTCTGACAGGAGGTTGCTCTCATGGGAAAGCTGGAGGTACGTTAATCAGAAGCAGACATCCTATGTTGTAGGGTAGGGGACCGTATTTCCCTTTCTCCGACTGGCCCTAAAATGGAAGGAGGGTGAAAAATTAGGGGAGATAGTAATTATGAACTGAGTCCCGACCATTTTTAGCCTATAAATGCAAAAACTGTTTACTGCACATTGTGGGTTAGAGTTCTGTTTGCATATCCAGTTGGCCATTGTCAGTTTGTTTCTCTGGTCTCTCAGTAGCTGCTCAGATTAGGGCTTGTTTTCTCAAACAATCATTTATGCTTTGCCTTGTAGTAGGATGCTGAGATACAATGGAACTGGGAAAGAATAACTATGCTGTAACTGCTTGTATCTAAGTTGCATCAAGTAAGATAGAATTACTGAGGGACAAACATGATCATGTTCATAAATTGCTTATCTAGATTTATGGTTAAACATCAAAGTTGCAATAAAACTCTTTTAGAAGTCTAATACTAACATGGTAACTAACACAGGTTATTTTCTTGAACCTCAGTTTCCACATTTATGAGAAAAGTATGTGAAACACAGGATACCTGAGCCCCTGTCCAGCTCTCACATGCTATGCTTCTGTGAAATGTCTTGGTCAGCACAAAATGGCAGTTTCAGACACTTCGGAATTTTGTGGATGCCATTTAATTCAGAATTCCAATTCAATGATCGCTTTACCATTCAGTTCTCTATTTGCTTTTTGAGTGATAGGCTCCATCTGAATGAGCCCGCCCCATTCAACAATATCCAAGGACTGTATTTTTTTTTTAAAAAGAATTACTTAATTGTTTCTAATTAATCTATGTTCTATCTTGCCTCTCTCCCTACACAGAAGTGCCTAAAATACTTAAATTTTTTTCTTAAATTGGTTCTAAATTTAAATATGACATGAGGAAGGGTAATTAATCATAAAAACATAAAAGCTTTAAAAAGCTCTTTAGGGAAAAGAAGAAAGCTAACTTCAGTTCACAGCTAATCAGTTCTCCTTATTAAATATTCAGAATTCCACTCTGTATGGATGGTACAAAACCTCAATTTAAAAAATACTGAATGCTGGGACCACTGTTAAAGCCCCTCAGGGAAATCCAAACACTTCCTCTATAGAGAAAAACCACAATTAGTGAATTGCTAAAAGTATCAATATGAAAAATAAATAGCATAATGCTTGCTTATCTCTTAATTATATACGTAAAGAAAAAGTATGAGAATAGGCTAATGCAGAAAACTAAAGAAAAACAGTAAGGTAGAATAGACGTAATCAAGGGAAGAAAGGAGAGTATTAAAATTTTGCCTTTTGGTGTTATACTTTGTCAGAAAATAAATGTTCTCAGTTTTAAAGTTCATTTTATTCATCAATGGTGAAACTCTCTAAAAGGTGACCTGCACTATATGTGAAAAGATTTTCTGATTTTTCTGAGACAACATTAATTTGAAAGATTCACTTTTAAATGTAAAAGATTCACTTACAAAATATATAAAAATTGGGGCACCTGGGTGGCTTAGTCGGTTGAGCATCTGACTTTGGCTCAGGTCATGATCTCACAGTTCGTGAGTTCAAGCCCCACGTTGGGCTCCGTGCTGACAGCACGGAGCCTGGAGCCTGCTTCAGGCTCTCTGTCTCTCTCTCTCTCTCTCTGCCCCTCCCTTGCTCATGCTCTGTCTCTCCAAAATAAATAAACATTAAAAATATAAATAAATAAATAAATAAATAAATAAATAAATAAATAAAGCTTTTAGAACTTCAGGATTTAATCTTGTCATTTTTTTCAACATCACTGTTTTTAGTAATTGCATAATAGTCCATTTAAACTTTAAGTTTCCAATTTTATGCTATTATAAAAAAGCAGTCAATATATTTACTTCAATATATGATTCATGAAATCACTTATGCTTATTTCTACATTTTGTATTTTACAAAATAATTAATCAGAGTCTATGGATTTTATGGAGGCTCTTGACTCATATTTTCATGTTAATATTCACAAAATTTGTACCAATTTAGTTTCCAAGCAGGTTTACTAAAAAAAAAAAAAAAAAAAAAAAACTCACAAAACAATTGCAAACATGGCATATGATCAGTTACAGAGATATTTGACAATTTGGTAGGTGACAGATAATATCCCATTTATTATTTTTTTTAAAGGGTAACTGTTAAAACTCATTTCATTAGTCACTAATATATCTGGAAGGTCCTAAAGATGTTACTTCTAAAATGTTATACTGAGCTGCATATTATACATTGAGATAAATGAAAACAATTTTATTGTAATGTTCCAAGTGTATAGTAGCATTAATTGTTTGCATTCCAGCAATAATATTTCAAACCAGGAATATAATAACACTCAATTATACCATTCAGAAAATGTTTGGGGTTTCTCAATAGGGATTTAATGGTTTCAAATGTAATGGTTTCAAATTTGAGCTTGGATTTTAGCTTCCAAGTTCTGTCTCTATTTTTAGATTCTGCCTCTGAGTTCATTGAGAGAGTGTATTTGATTAGTCTTTATATTTACTGTGGTTTCACAATATCTAGCATGAACTTGGGTAGGCCATTTATCCCATTTGAGTTCTGCTTCCACAGTTTAACTAGGTAGAATAATTATTAGAATTCTCTCATCAAGTTTCTTTATAGCAAATTGACAGATTTTAGAGCACTTTGCAACATTAATGTCCTGGTAGATGCTAAATGACTAATATTTCAACTACCACTTTCTTGTATGTAAAATTAATGATATTGCAGGATCTAGTGTTAAAATGTAACAGAAAAGTAAACTGGACCTGAAAACAAGATTTCAATTATGTTTCCAATTTTGTCACTCACTCTATGACATCTTACTACAACAAAACTTCAATAAGCTTAAAAGTCTTTCCTCAAAGTGAGTGGTATATCTTTTTTTTTAAATTGCACTTACAATGGTACAAAAAGAATAACATACTCAGAAATTAACTTAACCAGGGTGTTGACAGATTTATAAAATGAAAACTATAAAACAATGCGGAAAGAATTTAAAGAAAACAAAAATCAATGGAAAGCCATCCCATGTTCATTGGTCGGAAAACTCAGTACTATTGTCAATACTACTCTAAACGATCTACAGATTCATTGTAATCCCTATCAAAATCCCAAGCATGTTTTCTTCAGAAATAGAAAAACCAATTCTAAAATTTATATGGAATCTCAAGGAACCCCAAGTAGTCAAAACCATCTTGAAAAAGAGAACAGTTTTTCAACAATGGTTCTGAGGAAAGCTGAAAATCCACAACAAAAGAATGAAGTTGGATCTTTACCTAACACCATACACAAAATTAATTTAAATGAGCACACACCTGGGATGCCTGCTTGGCTCAGTTGGTTGTGCATCCAACTCTTGATTTCAGTTAGGGTCATGTTCCCAGAGTTGTGGAATCGAGCCAGGCACTAGGCTCCGTGCTGAGCATAGAGCCTGTGTAAGATTCTCTCTTTCTCTCCCCTCTGCCCCCTCCCCTGGTTGTGTGCTCTCTAAAATAATACATACATATATACGTACACACATACATAATCACAGACCTAAATTTAAGAGCTAAAACTATAAAATTCTTAGAAGAAAACAAAGGAAAAACATCATGACCTTGGTCTTGACAATGATTCCTTGGATATGATGCCAAATGCCTAGGCGACAAAAAAGACACATTGGACTCTATCAAAATTAAATCTTTTGTGCATTAAAGGATACTAGCAACAGAATGAAAAGGCAAGCCACAAAATAGTAGAAATATTTGTGAGTTGCCTATCTGGATAGGGGTGATATCCCAAATAGAGTAAAACTCAACAATTAAAAAAAAACATTTAATAAATAACCAAAGATAAATAAACATTTCTTCAAAGACACAAATAGTTAGCAACACAAGAAAAAGTGCTCAACATCATTATTAGGGAAATGCAAATTGAAACCACAATGGAAAAAGAAAAACAACACAATGAGATACCACCTTATGCTCATTAGAACAACTATTATTTTCTTTATTATTTATTTGTTTGGGAGAGAGAGAGAGAAAGAGAGAGAGGGGAAGAGAATGCACATGCAGAGAGTGGAAACGCAGAGGGTGAGGGAGGGAGAGAATGAAGCAGGCTCTGTGCCCAGTGTGGAGCCCTACATGGGGCACAATCTCAGGACCTTGAGATCATGACCTGAGCCAAAATCAAGTAACAGAGCCAGCCAGGTGCCCCACAGAAAAATTACTACTTTAAAAGGTAATAAATAACAAGTGTTAGTGATGATGTAGAGAAATTGGAACACTTGTGCACTGGTAGCGGGGATATAAAACAGTGTTGCAGCCACTCGAGAAAACAGTAAATTGTTTCCTCAAAGGCTTAAAAACAGAATGACCATATGATCCAGCAATCTCACTTCTGGGTATATACTTAAACTAACTGAAGCCAGGGACATGAATGGCTATCTTTACACCCATGTTTACATCAGCATTATCCACAAATGACAAAAGGTGGAAGCAACTGGAGCATACACTGACAGATGTATGTGTAAACAAAATATGGTGCACTCATCAAGTGGAAAATTATTCAACTTTGAAAAGGAATGCAATTCTGCCACATGGTAGCACACAGATGAACTTTAAAGACATTATGCTAAGTGAAGAAGCCAGTCAAAAGATAAATACTGTATGATTCCATTTACATGAGGTACCTGGGGTAGTCAAATCCATTGGGAAGGAGAGGAGAATGGTGGTAACCATGGTCTGGGGGGAGGGGGCAAGGGGGATTTGCTTAATGGATACAGTTTGTGTTACACGTGAAAACAAGTCCTGAAGATGGACGGTAGAGATGGTTACCCACCAGGGTGAATATATATTCATGCCAGTGAAATGTACACTTATGAATGATTAAAACTATAAATTTTGTTATTCTTATTTTACCAAAATTGAAACAAAATCAAACAACACAAATCAAATGTTGCAAAAAGAAGCATTTTATAATGGCACAGGGTTCAACCTAGTGTAATACAGGGGGGTCAATGTTTTGAAGCTCCTCAAGTAGTTAGGTAATTAAAATAAAATTAAGAAGAGGAAGAGGTTCATTCCTTTCAAATCATCTCTCTTTTGGCTTTTTATGAAACCAAGTAACTGCTAAATGGCTGAGTCATCAGGACGATTACACATATTTACCACTTTGAAGCTTGCTTATAAGGTTTTCACTCGAAGCATTTATTTGATATTGCCAGCAGTGTGAACAAGTTCACTTTCCAATAAAATTCTCATGTTCCTTGTATTTCAAAAATATATTAACAAAGTGGAGGAACTCATAGACTTGTAAATACAGGCCATTCAAATTGTCACACTGGAATTATGTTATTTTCTTATTAAATATAACTGTAGGAGTTACCTGTGAAAGCATTTTTAGATGCATGCTGGAAAAGAAATACAATCACAAAACTAAATGTGTTGAAATAGTTAGAAAATATTTTAGAATGCATGTGTGTGGATTTATCTCCCTTAAGGTAGGGTTATATAATATAAGATAGGCTATATCATTTTTTTTCCCTTCTTAAAAGTTAAGCTTGGGGTACCTGGGTGGCTCAGTCAGTTAAGCATCTGAGTCTTGATTTCAGCTCAGGTCATGATCTCAGGATGTGTGCATTCAAGCTCCAGGTTGGGCCCTGGGATGACAGTATGTAGTCTGCTTGGTATTCCCTCTCTCTCCCCCTCCCCTGTTTGTTCTCTCTCTCTCTCTCTCTCAAAATTAAATAAACATTTAAAAAGTAAAGCTTATATCTTAATGTTGTAGAAGCAGTTGCTAAGTCGAATGATGTTGGATTTTTAGTTTCCAACATTGGAAACATCAATAAGTAGGTAATGAAAATATTAAAAGAGGTAAATTACTCGACTGTTCAGAAAAATCAAAGAACCAACTTTGGGAGCTACATATTAGGACAAATGCTACAATAATGCCAAATCACCCTTGAATTCACTCCGGACAACTTAAACTCCTAGACACTGAGCTAGTCTTATCTCAGTACTTCTGCTACTATACCCGCTTGCAATTAGGTGTGGCTCCTGCTGCCATGCTTTCTAAGATTGGTTATGTCAATCCCCTGCCATTCACCTAAATGGTGATTTCAATCATGAGTAGGCATAACTGACAAGAGCCCTCAGAAAATAATAAGTCTTACAAACATGCAAGGCTAGGAGAGTGAAGAACTGTATTAACACCCTTGAACACAGGAGATGCAGAAATGGAGGTTGGATGTGAGGCAGTGAAAAAAAAATGAAAAAATGTCAACCACAGGAGTGAGCACTAAAAAAAATATTCAGAGGGCTATGTCAAAATTAAGGTTCTGTAATTAGCTTGTTGCGTGATACTTAACATCTGACCTAGATGGACTTAATGTTCTCCTTAGCTTGACTGAACTTTGGATAGGCTTCTTCCTGACTTTAGGTCCTTGAGAGTATTTGCTCTAGAAAACTGGTGAGTATAAATTATTTCTCTACCCTTCTGAGATATAAATCTTTTTTTTTAGCCTCTTGCCAGTTTTGTATCCAAGGAACGTCTTTCTCAAGGACATGGGAGCCATTCCTTTGAAATGTAATCATCAAGAAAGTTAGAGCCTCTATCCCCTGCTCTCTATGAAGGGGTAGGAGCTTAACTTCAATAAGCACTGATTAGCAAACACAGATGGGCTTAGTCACATGACCAAACTCCCCACTGACATCCATCATAATATTGTAGCTCAACCTCTCTTCCTACTGGAAGAGTTTTGATCCCTACTGCGATAATCTTGAATAAAATTTCCCTTACCCATTTAATCCCATGCAGTACAACGTTTCTCTGACACATATAACAAAATATGTATAATTATATCAATAAGTAGATACAGATATAATATGTATGATAAATGTACACACAAACATATACTACATGGCGTATCTATTTACCTATATTCTATTAAGATGTAATTTTTGTAAAAGGATAAAATCATTACACATGCAGATATAAAAGTGAACTGTACTGGGGGACCCGAGTGGCTCAGTCAATTAAAAGTCCAACTCGAGGGGCGCCTGGGTAGCGCAGTCGGTTAAGCGTCCGACTTCAGCCAGGTCACGATCTCGTGGTCCGTGAGTTCGAGCCCCGCGTCAGGCTCTGGGCTGATGGCTCAGAGCCTGGAGCCTGTTTCCGATTCTGTGTCCCCCTCTCTCTCTGCCCCTCCCCCATTCATGCTCTGTCTCTCTGTGTCCCAAAAATAAATAAACGTTGAAAAAAAAATAAAAAAAAAAAAAGTCCAACTCGTGACTTCAGCTCAGGTCATGATCTCGTGGTCTTCAGACTGAGCCCAGTGTCGGACTCCACACTGGGCACGGAGCCTGCTTAAGATTCTCTCTCTTTTCCTCTCTCTCTGCCCTTCCCTGCTCTCATGCTCTCATTCTGTCTCTACAGAAATAAACAAACAAACAAACAAACAAATAAATAAAGGCAAACTGTGTTGAAAAGTCACACATGACATTTACTCTTGGTTTTTAAAGTAGTGGTAAAAGGCTGAAACAACACACATGCTCAACAGCATAGGTGAGGCTAAAGAAATTGTGGTAGAGTTACACAATAATGTATCTTATAAATGATAAAGAATGTAGCAGATTATGCAATGTATAAAATGATCTCCAAAATATAATCCTAGGTGATAAAAGTTAGATTCATATAATGTAAGTAGCTATAAATAAATGAATCTATTATTTCTTTTGCTTACAGAACAAGTGTCTTTTTCTGTTTGGCACCTGTGTAATTAGGCCTTCTAAATATTTCGCATAGCTTCCTCCAAGATTGTGTCTTGACCAACCTCCTGGCAGTGCTAAGGACTTGCTAATTTCTGCTTCTAGCACATATGTTGCCTAGATTTTGTTGTTTCTGTTTTGTGGAATTGACTAGGACAGAAGAATGGCATATTCCTCTGGGGAAATGGACTCCTGAGTAGAACAACAAAATGGCATAATGTTTTTTGGGTTTTGCTTTCTGAGGCTTGCAGTGGAAACCCCCTGAAGAACAATCTGAACGGATATTTCAAAGTCCATGAAAAAATGTACAAAATATTAAGAGAAATGACATTCAACAAAGGTATGCAGGATGTGTTCCTTACTGGGTGTATGAGTGCTATGGTGCAGTGCTGTGTGATATCTGTGTCCAATTTTGACCCAAGAGAATGAATGCAGTGCATTTCTAATTAGATTTTTTCCATGGCAGTGATGAATCATAATTTTAATCTTTGATATATGGCATTTTAGTATTCTGACATTTCAGTAAAGGTACATGCTTGATTAGAAAACATTTGAAACACCCTTGCCATTGGAAGACAGAATTGTAAATGGTAAAAGCAATGAAATAAGCCCCTGACTCCATATAGACTCTCCAAAGGTCAAGATGAAGCAGCCCATCTATTTAACTGCACAAATATATGAGGCATTCATTGAAGTGCAAGGCAGTTTCATGACAAAGATCATAAAACAGAATCAATGGCACTATATTGAGTTTATAGTCTATATTAATAAGATAAAACTCCATGTGTTTATAATCTAAATATATGTAATATTCTAGAAACTATAATTGTATAGGTGGTTCTTCTTTGCCATCACATGATAGCAATTATTATTCTAAAATGTTTGATAGATATTTCATTAGACTAATTTAAGGAGACTCCTAATGAATTAAAAAATGTTTCATCAGCAAGACAGGTATTCCAAATAGCTTTTTTAAAAAAATAATAATGTTTTATTTTATTTTTGAGACAGAGAGACAGAGACAGAGTATAAGTGGGGAAGGGGCAGAGAGAGGGAGACACAGAATCCCAAGCAGACTCCACTCTGTCAGCACAGAGCCCGACACGGGGCTCGAACCCACTAACCATGAGATCATGACCTGAGCTGAAGTCCGACACTTAACTGACTGAGTTACCCAGGAACCCCCCAAATGGCTTCTTAAAAAGAAAAACATTCCTTATTCGGGTTTGTTGTTGATTTGCTTTTCTGTGAGAATTAATGGAGCGTTTTCTGTTCTCTTGAATTACCAAGATTCCTGACATACTTGCTTTAAGCCACTGTCTATAAAAGCCACCTTCATGGTGTGCTTCTGCACAAATGAGTTTGAAAAAGAAAGCAAAAAACTGTCGGCTTAAAAAATATATACTTGAAAGAAAAAATGGAAATAATGTTATCAATAGACTTTCAGTGTTTTATATTGGGTACTCTCAAATCATACATTGGAACCCCACCAAGATATTTATAGTTACCTGAAACGAACTTTGTAAATTTCTGAAATATTTTTATTTACTTCAATTTATAAAGTGGGAAAAACTAATAGAGTTTTTAAAAAGTATTAGGTATTTCAATAAAACAGAGAGGAGCTATAATTTCCTAAATCCTAGGATTTGTTGTTTGAACTGTTGAAATAAGAATTTGTTGGGTTTTAAAAATACAGTTTTCCAGGGCACCTCGGTGGCTTAGTGTCCAACTCTTGATCTTGGATCAGGCCATGACCTATCTTTTTGAGATAGAGCCCAATGTAGGGCTCTGTGCTGACAGCACTGAGCCTGCTTGGGATTCTCTCCTTCCCTCTTTCTCTCTTTCTCTCTCCTTCTCTCCCTCTCACTCTTTCTCTCTTCCCAAGTAAATAAACTTTAAAAAAATACAGTTTTCCTTACACCAATTTGATATACACAAATGAACCAATGTTTCTATTCCTTTTCCCCATTTAATCATACTACTGAACAAAAGTTCTAAAAAATCTTTTGTCATCATTCACAAACATTTTTATATTTGAACTTCAATTACATGACTATTTTTCTGCATATCCTATGTATTTCTTATATAGAGCTAACTTTTCTCAATACTTAATTGTCCTTTTCTGGCTTTCATGGAATAGATTAACCTGATCCTATTATTTATGCTTTTGACCTATACGTAGGGCAATGGGATTTACATGTGATGTTCATTGGTACCTATTTTTTTTTAACATTTTTAAAATGTTTGCTTATTTTTGGGAGAGAATGAGAGACAGAGCATGAGTGGGGGAGGGCCAGAGAGAGGGAGACACAGAATCTGAAGCAGGCTTCAGGCTGTCAGCACAGAGCCTGACCTGGGGCTCGAACTCACCACCGTGAGATCATGACCTGAGCCGAAGTTGGACGCTTAACCAACTGAGCCACCCAGGCGCCCCTCATTGGTACTCTTAGAGCAGGATGCTCATTTTGTTACATGGATAAGACATTTGGAACACTTTTTCAGGTCTTATTGCTTTGTCATTCATGAAACGGAGTATTATAATGTATTGTAGGAATAAATGGGAAAATTAGCAATAATTTACATTATAGTACAGTGACATATCTTCTGTGAAAAAAATGTAAATTGTGTATATTTGTGGAATAAAATAAAAAAATCAACATCCATATTATAGGATCTTTAACTGCTTCAAGACACTAATAATACTTTCTCCTGAAACTAAACACGAATGCTGGGGTAATAAAGGAAGACTACTGTGCCCATGTTAGCTATGAGCACACAGAGAAAAAAGAAGAAAAACTAAAAAAGGAATGAATGACTCGCATGGATCTGAAAAGCGATTTGGCAACTGAAGCAATCATTACACAATGGCACTAAGTGCAAGAGGTTCAAAGGCATCATTTTCTCTCAAGCTTTCAGATTGCTAAAGTGTAAACATTGCAGCAATAGAAGTCCATACAAGTTAAACTAAAGGGGACCCAGAAGGAGAATCTGGGGGAGTAAGGGCATAGGGTGGGTAAAGAGGTCAGTGATGGAAGTAGATGACTCAGATTTGTTCCCACTTAGAGGAAAAAAAAAAACACAACATACTGTGATTCAGTCTGTAACTATCAAAACAACTGGGGTTGTTTTCGTTTTAGAGAGAGGTCTACATGTGTAAAAATCCTAACCCCTTCCTTGACACTTTACCCATGTTTCAGCATATCATTTAGGAATCAAGTTTGCTTTTTTTAATGAGCCTGACCTTATCATAAAATAAGTCAGCAATTAGCAGAGGGAGTTTAGGCATCCTTAGCAAAGAAGGCTGAGTTATTAACCACTTCATTGAAAGCAAGATTAAAAAGATAGAATTTTTGACAGTATATCAGAAGAGGGAAGGGCTGAGGAGTGAGTGAATGGGACAACCTGGTGTCGGGCAAGATCCCAGATGTAGAAGGCTGGTTAAGCACTTGATATTTGGAAACATGGAATGAATAAATGGAATTATAGTTTTGATTCTCAATACAATGGTTAAAGAATGTCTTTAAGAAGAATGTCATGTAGATGACAACAAAGGCCTAATTATTCCTTAGTGATGTTCTTTCATTTAGGCATATTTAAGTATATCAGTTGTCTTTTTTAATGTAAGGTTTTCTTTTTTTTTTAAATTTTTTTAACGTTTATTTATTTTTGAGACAGAGAGGGACAGAGCATGAATGGGGAGGGGCAGAGAGAGAGGGAGACACAGAATCGGAAGCAGGCTCCAGGCTCTGAGCCATCAGTCCAGAGCCCGATGCGGGGCTCGAACTCACAGACTGTGAGATCGTGACCTGAGCTGAAGTCGGACGCTTAACCGACTGAGCCACCCAGGCGCCCCTAAGGTAAGGTTCTCAGTCAGTTCTTTTCTATACTACTATATTTGCTGAACATGTTTCACTGGTTGTCCCCAGAGCACAAGAATAACCCCTACCCCACCCATAATTAATTTGGGTGTCAAGACTAATGATGCCGCATATGTACTAATGAGATACAAAAAGATCTCTTACTCCTATATTGAAGTTTTCTGAGGAAAGGAAGGTAGCCACCCAAACTGGTCTGAAATGGCTTGAGTAAAGGCTATGTTTCTGATTGTGGATGGGCAGAGGAGTGGGGGGAACATTTTGTGGGCTCAGATTTCTGGGAATTAAACATGGTCACCAAGGAAGCAGCAAGCATGCAGTGTTATTTGTTTGTCCAAATGAAGGGCAAGAAGGGAAGAGAGAGAAGTGGTCAGCATTCAAATATCAAACCTTGAGTCCAGCTATCCTTTCCAGATGGATACATGAAAATGAATACAATTTTATTTAGAGACAGAAACATCAGGAATACAAGTCAAGCTATCTTCTACTTCAGTTTTCTGTTTTAATCATGAGACCTAATGGAAACTTTCTTCTATAAAATGATGCCATCTCATGACCTATTTGAACTACACCTATTATCCTTCATAATCACAGTAAATGACAAATGTCTTCTATTCCACAAAACCCTACCTTGGGTTTCCAAATGGAGTTTAATTTCCCCCTCTGTGTTTCCATAGTGACTCATTTATAGTTCTACTGTAACATTTCCCATTTTGTGTAATTATTTGTTACATGTTGTTGAATTATGTTTTCCTACTCTCTAGAATTTAGAGCGAAAGACTAAAGCTTAGAAAAAACTGTTATTAAGGACCTTGAGCTATCGTTCATTTGCTCATCAAGATCTACTCCCTAACTTTCTCCATTCTTCTTCCTACCCCACATAAAACACATTGGATTCTCTTGTCTTCCCCCCCCCCCATTTACTTTTAGTCAATGAGGGACATTGGAAGATACAAAGAGTATAAGCAAGGGAGGTATGTGGTTAACCTTGGAGTGACTACAACCTCTATACTTACTTTCTTGTCTAGTTTAAGTTTGTTTGTTTATTTAATGAGAGAGAGAGAGAGAGAGACGGAGACAGAGACAGAGAGACAGAGATAGAGTGCAGTGTACGGGCAGAGAGGTGGGGAGAAAGGATCCCAAGCAGGTTCCATGCCGTCAGCACAGAGGAGCCCAACTTGGGGCTCAAACCCAAGAACCATGAGATCATGACCTGAGGCAAAATCAAGAGCTGGATATTTAACTGACTGAGTCACTCAGGTGTTCCTGTTCTCTAGTTTCTGATAAATGCTCCCTCCTCTTGTTTCATAAGGTTGTCATAGCCTGAGGGTGCTGCCCCATCCTTTATGATTCTCTTCACCCTGTCTATGCCTTTGTCAGTTGCACTATTATTAAACTCTGCTTGAAATATGTTTAATATGCCATTTAGTTGCTGCCAGAAACCTGATTTAAACATATTCCCAGATGATTGAGAAGCCCTGCACAAATCTTCAGGAATTTCCAAGGGATACAACAGATAGACTTAGAACCTTCATTTTTATCACTCATACAAGTTTTTAAGAGGAGACCGGAGATTCAGAAAGAGATTCGTTGATAAATTTTAAAAGTGCTTTGATAATTCTCCTCTATTCCCTAAACTGTATATAGGGTGTTTATAAGAAGGAAAGCCAGGCACTTCAGTCTTGAGTTATAGAATCAGTGGCTGCAGAAATTATTGAACGCCTTCATACAGCTTCTTGAATGCGGTATGGTGTATTTGTTTTCTGTCGTTACTATAACAAACAACCACACTTAGTGGCTTAAAGCAACATACATTTATTATCTAATACTCCTCAAGTTCAGAATTCTGAAATGGGTCTTTACAGGGCTAAAATCAGGGTGCCATTAGAGCTATATTCCCTCTACAGCACTAGAGAGAATTCTGTTCTTTGTTTTTTTCAGCTTTTGGATGCCGCTGCCTTCCTTGTCCACATCACTCCAATCTCTGCCCCCAATGTCACATCTGCTTCTCTTTCTCAGCCCTTCTGTTTCCATTTGCTTTGCCCTTGGTGATTACACGGGGCCAACCTAGATGATCCAGGATAATCTACTCCCATTTGAGATCCTTAAAATAATCACATATGCAAAACCCTTTCTGCCACTTAAGGTAACACATTGACAATACATTGACAAGTATTGGGACATAGATATCTTTGGGGGGTCGTTATTCAACCTACCACATGTGGTGACTTTCGGGAATATGTAGACCTTAGAGATTGGGACATGCGTGAGCATAGACTCCAATTCTTGCTTACCAAGTAAGAAGATATGAAGACTAAATGCAAGCTGCAGAAGTTTGCAAACATAAGATGAAGAGACTTGTCATTTGGATAAATTGCACTTTCACCTTTTAGCAGAGCTGGATGTGTGGCATTCTACGGAACAAGTGAGCGTCATGGGAATAGACGGCTTGAGTCATTGTTGAGAAACCCAACCTAGAAGGCTCTTGCCAGGAAGGAGGAACATCAGCAGTAAGAAGTTGTGTGGCATACTGCCACAGTATGTGAGGAGAGTGGTGTCAGAAGATCTGTGGAGGAGGACGTGTGCCATGTCAGAGCATTGTGCTGTGTGTCAATGTAGAGAGAAAAAATAAACATAAATGCAGTGAAGATATCATGTGAACTTCTACAACCATAGTAGCAAATATCATCTCAAGAAATAGTTAAAACACCATGAGGCAAACAAGTGGGCTTCATCGTCTCTTAGCTATGACCCTAGAATATCAGGGAGGGAAGAAGGGATAAAAAGCAAGCACTGAGCAGTGGACCATGCTTCTCTTTGATATGGATGATTACTGAACTGCAGGAAAGGACTGAGTTGAGGAAAGGGAAAATTCTTGGCATCTTATGGGAGATTTGGTTTTGATTTTTTCTCTTTTTAATATTAGACTGGATTGGATGTTTTAATGAGTAAACACAAAATGTTTGATAATTATAGAAATCACCTTGATACATGTTTGGGAATATGAACAGAAAAATCCAAGAGGGCACATTTAAAATTAATAAAATATAGGCATATTTTATTGCTAGCTTATCACATACAGTTCATTAAAAAAAAAAAGCTATGCAGATTAACATAGCTAATGTTAATTCCCTTTTGTCTACCTTTAGATTCTGAGTTCAAAGAGGAGGGTTTCCTTCTAATCATCTGAGTGTGATCTGGCTGTGCCTCTGTGTATCTCCCCCTTTTATTTATTTAATTCTGTTCTGGAGGAAAGGGGAGTCTTTTATTTTTATTTATTTTTATTTTATTTATTTATTTTTATTTATTTATGTATTTATTTATTTATGTATGTATTTATTATTTATTTTTTTTGGAAAGAGGGAGAGAGCACAAGTGGGAGAGAGGGACAGAGAGATAGAGAAAATCCTAAACAGACTCCATGCTCAGCATGGAGCACAATGTGGGTCTCAATCTCACAGGTGGGAGATCATGACCTAAGTGGAAATCAAGAGTTGGACGTTCCTCTGACTGAGACACCCAAGTCTTTTAAATTAATAATACATTAATTTATGCTCTGATAAATGGTAATTATTATAAAGAGGAAAACTATTTGTTTGTACATATTTTTGTTTTTTGTTTTTCTAATGAATGTGAAAGACTTGAAACCTACAAAAGACTGCAAGGATTTCTCTGGACATTCAGGATGGAGTTTAGAAAATTAGTTTTTATGTGGTAACACAACTAGGTAGAATAAAGTTAGCAAGAGAAACAATAAAAACAATAACACAAACACATACACCAACAAGCCCAACAAACAAACAAATGAAAAAAACCTTTGAGGCTGGTGAGAAGGTAAAGGAATAAAAGTATGGGAAAGAAGGAAAATCAGGAATAACCTTTATACGTTAACCCAAACAATAGAAAAGAAGGTATCCATTTTATACAAATTTCCAGACATCCAATGTTTTCCTCTTCTTCAAATACAGCATAGCAAGTACTGAACAGAAGCTTTCAGACAGTATGAAAGCTTCCGCCATAAAAATGGTATTTCATGGATTTCTTCATTTTGTTTTCCATGGTTACCCACTATTTAACTTTCTAAAACAGATTGGTTTAGCAGCATGTTTAACATGAGAAAACCTTTAGAATAAAATTTAGGTTTAACTAAAGCAAAGTATAAAATCACTGTATCAGGGGCCCCTGGATGGCTCAGCTGGTTAAGTAATACTCTTGATTTATGCTCAGGTAATGAATTTACAGTCATGAGATGGAGCCCTGTGTCACACACAGCGTTAAGGTTAGAGCCTGCCTGGGATTCTTTCCCTCCCTCTCTGCCCCTCCCCCACTTGTGCACACTCTCTCACACTCTCCCTCTCTCAAAATAAATAAACAAACATTAAAAAAATCATATCAAAATTCCAAGGAGTAAAATGATTTTTTTGATCTGTGTGAATATCATATATTAATATATAATTACAAAATAATTTGTATCAGTTATATTTAGTTGGAGTAATATTTTTTTGTTTTTTCACAACTTTTTATGTTAGTCTGTCTTTTTTTAAATACCATCATCTACAAATCAGCATAACAATAGAATTAGATATTTATCCCTAATCAGCAACCACAATTTCTCCATACTTATTCTCAAAAAAGAAAAAGCCAAAAAAAACAACAAAATAAGAACAGAAAAATTAAAAAAAAGAAATTAAACAGGAATAGGACAGAGAAATTAAAGAGCATTCAATTATTATTATTCCTGCTTTCTGGTTTTTATGAAAAATAATGTCTATTATAGACCACATACTCTGTAATGCAATTATCCTTTTGGGTTCATGGAGAGCTACACAAATAGTTTAGGCATTTTTGAAACTAATTTTATCAAATGAATTGTCTGAACCATAGAAAAAAATCTCAATTTTTATATTTTACCATTAGGGTCAGAGTTACAGAAAATGAAATGTGCAATCTGTATATAACCATCGATTCATAAATTAAGTCCATTTCTTGGAGTCTTGATATCACTGGCATGGGCTTTAAAAAAGTTAAGTTACTCCCAATTAGGTCTTCATTATATTGTAGCAATTATTGTATTGTTGCTTTAGATGTTCTAATTATTGGTTGGATTTGAAAATTTGGCAGAAAAAAATTTCACAAGAACAGCCCTTATTAGTGGCAAAATCACTTCTTTTAGAGATTTTACAGGTCATGTTATTGGTCAGTCTAGATTCCAATCTCTGTTAGGATTCACAGCACGGATTAATATCTGAATATGGAAGATATTTGTCATTAAAACTATTTGACACATCCATAAATTATTTTCTCCGTTGCCTCCAAAATACTGTATAATTCTACATATTTAAAATTAAAAATAGGAAAGAGTCCATAGGAGATTCTTAGGATATCCTAAAAGTAATTTTATTTTTTGAGAGAGGGCACAAGTGAGCAAGGGGCAGAGAGAGAGAGAGAAGGAGAGGTATGGGGTGGGGCAGAGGGAGAATGGGAGAGACGGGAGGAGAGAGGGAGAGAGAGAGAGAGAGAGGGAGAGAGAGAGAGGGAGAGAGAGAGGGAGAGAGAGAGAGAGAGAATGGCAGTCTCCGGTTTTTTTGTTTTTTGTTTTTTAAAAAATTGTTGTTTGTTTTCTTTTAACCAGAAACAGGGCAGGAGCTCACCTGAAGTGAGGCTCAAGCTCACCCAATGTGGGACTCAAACTCACAAACTGTGAGATCATGACCTGAGTTGAATGAAGTTAGATGCTTAACAACTGAGCTACCCAGGTGCCACATCCGAAAAATATTTTTAAACATCAAAACCCCATCTGTAATCTTAAGTATCAATGGGGAATTAGGGCAGGAAATAAACATTACTTACTTAAAGCGATCAGTTGTTGAGATAAATTACCTAATTTAGACAAGCCATTTAATTCTGTGGAAGAGATAACTTACCTTGCAAAGGGCCTTTATTTCCAAAGGGAAGAACTCTTTATTCTATCCATAACATGATGCTCACATCTGACAACAATTAAGAGAAATGGCACCACTTAGCCTCTTGAACTGCAACAACCTCAAGAGAGCAAAGAATTAGAGAAAGAAATGTTAAATGATTGAGTGCAAATCAACCATTGTATGAAGCTATTCAGATAAAGTATTTCAAGCCCAGAAATAATGTTTTCAGGGAGCAGTACTTTGACTACTTATTATGTAACTCGTAACTTACAGTGCCAATGACCCTGACTTTTGAGATTCTGTGAGCAATTTTAATTTAGAGGTATATTGCCAGCAATCCACACAGTTTTCAGCAAGTCAATTAGAAACAAACAGGAAGTTCCCCTAATAGACTCACAAATTATAGTGTCTCTTCTTGGTACTTTTTGACTTAAGTAACATCTATTATAGGCTAAGCAAGCAACAGCATTGTTTAAATTTTTCTCAGTCCTTTTTTTTTTTTTTTTAACTCTAGAGAACGAATACTGCCAAAGATGTCTCAGAACATGTGTCTGTAATTCCCTTACATGACTCCTGGGTCACTAGGAAACTGTTAACATTTAGTGAACTTTACACAATTAGCTGTGTCCTTTGGGTGTTCAAACACATTTCCTTTATTATTACACTGTGTATGGGAAAAGGAAAATTTACAGTGGAGATGTAGTCTTGCAATCTTCTTCATTACAGTCTCCCAGGGCACTTTACAATCATTAAAAGTTATAATTAGCACTGAAGTACATTCAACTCCTAAAAGGATCATTTTTTAAACTAATAACTTTTTTAACATCTGTATTTTAAAATCTCAAAACAGTTTAAGAGCTCCCGACTTCAAAAGATAATGACTTCCTAAGCATAAAGGAAAGAGCCCAAAATGTTTTTAAATGCTCTGTAACATACATCCTGATCCCCTCTAGATGCTGCTCATTGAAAACAGTAAACTATTTATTTAATTTAAATAGGGTTTCTTTATTTTAAAAAATGTCAGGTAAGGAGATAAGTAAAACTATAGCAGTAGTTTATCTAAGGAGGCTCTGGTAAGCGTTATAAATTTTATTCTATATCTTAAGCATATACTAAAATTTTAAAGCTTTTATGTTAACCTCTTCTATTAGGTTTTTCAGGAGTTTAGCTTTATATGGTAGACGTTCTTGGTTGGAAACTCAAGTTGTATACACAATCGTTTCTCTCTAGCTATCATCCAGGTAGGGTAATATATGTGACCCAATTCTAGCCAATATCATTGTCAACAACTCCAAAAGATCCGATATTTTAAACTATCCACAGCCTAACAAATGTGCCTATCACAGTTTCATAGAGGCTGGTAGAAACAAGACTCTTCTGAGTCAGAGATAACAAAGTACGGCTCACAACAGCAGTAGCTAAAGTATCATTTTCTTGTCCTAATTCCTTTTCAAGACAAGGATGAAAAATTTGGTCAGCAAATGGTGAGCCCTTTTTAGATTAAGCCTGTTTGGGGATGCCTGGGTGGCTCAGTTGGTTAAGCGTCTGACTTCAGCTCAGGTAATGAGCTCATGATTTGTGGGTTTGGGCCCCATGTTGGGTTCTGTGCTGACAGCTTAGAGCCTGGAGCCTGCTTGGGATTCTGTGTCTGCCTCTCTCCTGCTTGCGCTCTCTCTCTCTCTCTCTCAAAAATAAATATACATTAAAAAAGGACTGTTCACTGGGGCACCTGGGTGGCTCAGTCGGTTTGAGAATCCCACTCTTGTTTTGGCTCAGGTTACGACCCCAGGGTCATAGAATGGAGCCCTATATGCTCAGTTCTGGGCATGGAGGCTATTTGGGATTCTCTCTTTCCTTCTCCCTCTGCCCCTCCCCCCTCAAAAAAAAGGGACTGTTTATTACAAAGATAGCAAAAAGCAAGAAAAACAAAGGTGCCTGCTCCTGTGTCATTTGTCCCTAAGGACAGCATTGAAACAAACGGGGACAGATGCCATGACAATACAGCCTGAGTGTTGGTAGACCCAGTGCCTAAGGAGCTGATGTCATGCTGCAGCTAAGCAATTTTAGAAACTGAAGCTCTACCCTAAGAAAGAAAGGCAGATAGCCTCACAGCTCATCGGAAACTGGAAAGCTATGAAAAAATGTCTTATGACAGCTTCCCAGGCGAAGTGGGAGGCAAGTGGAAAGAGGACCTGGTAACAAGTCTTCACAACTTCCCATGATCTCATGTGCCAGAAGATCACAGGGGTATCCTGCCAAGACTGAAATCGCCTTCAGTCAAGTCTTGTCCAAGTGGTCTATGTAGAAATATACAAGGTTGCCAGGGTGCCATGGTGCAGTCATTCCCACAGACCCGAGAACCTCAGTTCCCACAGACAATAAAGTAAGAGCCAGATGTACCCTGCACTAATAGTGGGTTGCATTACAGAAGAGGGACTCTCTCCCTAGGAAAGCCCAACCTTTTGTAATGACTGCAAGCTAACATGCTTATGTTTTATCTTAGAAGAAGGCATTAGTTTGAATTTATTTGCTGGACAGCACACAAACTTGCCCTCTACACTGGAGGGAGATTCTATCTCCAAGGCTATTCACAGAAATGATTACAGAAACTGAAACACTGTCAGTGCCTTTGCATACATGCAAAAGCATTAGAGACTTGTGGAGAATTGTCTCCAAATAGTCATGGATTAAGAAGTAGCCGGTGGCCTTTCTCAGAGAAACTTCTCAGAAAGATTTTGCTTGTCTGACTAAAACAAAACAAAAATAGAGCAGCAGCTCCAACCTTGGCTTCAAAGCCCTTGCACCTATTCTCTCCCTCAAATGGAAATATAATGTCTAATAATATAATGATCCCTCTATTGCAGGGACCAAGGAGCAATGGGCAAGAAGATTATACACAATAAAGATGGCAGCATGGAAAAATACAGGCCTATTTCCACAAAATATTTTTCAACAGTTTAAATGGTCCTGGTCTACCTTCCTTCTGTTGTTGTATGAATTGTGTGTGTGTGTGTGTGTGTGTGTGTGTGTGCGTGCGTGTGTGTGCATGCACGTGTGCACATGTGAACATGAGAAGAGAGAGAGAAGAAAAGCTGCCATTTGCTTAAGTAACTGTGAGCCAACTCTGTTGCTTGGATTTGAAGACGTTCCTAATCAGAACAGCTTGAATTCTGAGGAAAATTATGTCATGATTCCTTGATACTGAATATGATCCCAAATCTTCATCACTGAATGGAGCCAGACTCTTATTTGATACTATTATTCCTAAATTAATATCTCTGCCCTATGCTTAGTTGTAGGACTTTAGAAAATATACTTAATCCACACTGGGCTATTTCTTCTTCTGTCACATTTGGGATAACATTAGGGAAGATTAAGTTACAATCATTATAAATATATCACTTGAGGCCCATATAGATGCTTAATAAATATCAGTTTCCTTAGAGCAAAATGCTCCTGCTAACCTCCTGTGAAGATAATGGGGATTGAAATTTCCTTTATTCAGCTTCTCCTTCAAAAATCTTTTTACTAATTTCTAAGCACATAATGTAAATCAAAAGTTTAACAGGATTTTTTAGATGTATTTTGTCCCTAACTCATGTTCGGTAATAATTTGTCTTCATGGATTTTTTTTTTCACCTGATTTATCATGGAACCAAAGGGAACAGCACTAATTTAGCTGACCTTTATTCTAATAGCAAATACATTTACTTAATTCCTCTAAAAAGCCTTACCGAAAAATTAGGTATTTTAATTTATTCCCAAAGAGGCAATATTTATTTTTTATTTTGTCATCTTTGTTGTTTTACTAACCTTATAACATTATTTTAGGTAAACATGTTTACCTATAGAGGGAAAAACAAGAATGCTTTTGAAAACAAGTGATAATTTGGAGTTTGAGTGGAATAATAGATTTTTGCAACATTTGTCCATTTTGGATTGAACTTGAAAACGTTTTTTTTAAAGAAATTTTGAATCAATGTTCATAAGAGAAACTGGTTTGCAGTTTGCCTTCACTGTAATGTGTATCTGATTTTGTTTAGGGCGTGGTGGCCTCATGAAAATAATTAGGAAGTGTTTCCTCTCCCCCTAATATCTGGAAAAGATTGTGGGGAAATAATATCATTCTTTCTTAAATGATTGGTACAGATATCTCAAAAATATTAATTATAACTGTAGGTTAACACATTCATGATCAATGTACAGAAGTTGAGAAAAAGAGATAACTACAAGCCAAAGTAGCTGAGCTATAAAAATGTGAGCAGTGACTATAACATCATAATAGCTATAATTATTATAATATTAATCATCACAAGAACTACAATTATTTTAACAATTATAATAGTTCTAAGAAAAGAATGGTATTAATCTGTCACACTAATCAAAGTGAACTGAGGCATAAAAGTTTTCATGAATGACTGATTGGAAATAATATAAATAAGAGGGACTGAGTTCAGTGTTACCATCATTGGCCTGGATGTGAGACGTAGCCAAATGGCAACATGGTGCACTAAAGGAATTTGCACCCAGTGATTAAAAGTTATTTGTAAGTACATCCCTAATATGACAACAATCTCATGAAGTAGTGGTATTCAAAGTCTCCATATTTTGCAAATGATAACGTGCTTAACGACAAAGCTAACAAGTTTGAGTTTCTTTCACTCAGGCAAGACACACTTAAGACACCATGCTGCTACTCCCATAGGACACCATATTGAGTCCCTAGATCAGACCCTGGAAAGGTATCAGACGATAGGATTTAGGAACTTTCTGCTAATTTATGATAAGCTTATCCCAGTCACTTATCATTAATACTAAACTTATCCTAGCATTAGTGATTGGAAGGCTGGATGAATGGATAGATGGATGGGTGGAATAATATAAGAAATAGGAGGTTTTCAAGATTGTCAGGAAAGTAGACCTATTTGTCATTTACTGTCATTCTTGAGCATTAAACCCCATCCTCCTTGATCCTCAATATCTCAAATTTGATTCCTAGGGAGAAGGCAATACCATTAAAACCAAAAAGCAGATCTCTAAGATGTTGTAAACCTAAGGAGCTGTGGCATTGGGTCTCCTCATATAAATGAGGTTAGAACTCAGGTTGGGTAGAGATATTTCTTCACTTCATCGGAATTGGTAGACCCTGGCAGTACTGGCATGGGGTCTCAGACATTAATGCTTCTGGTTCTAGAAATTTGGGGAAACTCAATCATATTGAGTTATGCAGTATATTAATGTGAGACAAATCAGATGCCTGTTAATGGTAAAATCACCATTAGCAGTAGTAGTAGCAGCCCTGAAAGTTGACTTCATTGAGAGCTGTAAAATGTATATATTGCTTTTAAAATACATGAAGAATTTAACTTCTATAACTTCTTTGAGATTCTGTAAGAGTTTCTACCCTATTCGTTGGTAGCAGGGGTAAGGAAAAATTGTGAAGACACTGAAATGGGCAAGAATAATTACTGCACCATTGAGTGTACCTCCCAAGGTTATCTTTGTCTTTCATTGACTTAGCCATTTAAATCTTTGAAAGTTGTATAAATAATGAAAAATGAAATATTTCTTGTCCATAAAAATACAAGTCATGCCTGGTGAAGACACATAAAAATTGCCTGCAGATATTGAACAATGTTTTATAAATTCTTTGTCAGGTGGCCACTTAGCTCAGCTGGTTAGAGTCTGGTGCTGATATATTCATTTCATCCTTCCTAACAGCCACTTACATGAGTGTTTTTAAAATTCTCCTTTGAACTGCTTATAACACCTACTGGTTACCTCATTAATTAATGGCTTAATAAAATCTTTGAGACATGAGGGAAAAATGTTTTTTTTTCCCTGGCAGTAAATAATTTAGACATTGCACTTTTTTATGATGTTGTTAAATAATTATTTGAGTTCTTTAATAGATCCATCCATATTATCTATTTTTCCTCACATGACTTTTGGTAGTTTGTATCTCTTAAGAAGTTGATCTACTTCAGGGGCACCTGGGTGGCTCAGTCAATTGAACTTTCAGTGCTTGAGCATCTGACTCTCAATTTCTGCTGAGGTCATGATCTATGGTATGTGAAACCAAGCCCCACTCAGGCTGCATGGACAGCTCAGAGTATGCTTTGGATTCTTTCTCTCCCACTCTCTGCCCTTCTCCAGCTTGCTTTCTCTCTCCAAAAATAAATAAATAAACTTTTTAAAAATAAAGAAGTTGATCTACTTCATTCAAGTTATCAAATTTAAGGGCATAGATTTACTCATACTATTCTTTGTTATTTTTTTAATGTTTTACTTATTTTTGAGAGAGAGAGAGAGACAGTATGTGAGTGGGAAAGGAGCAGAGAGAGAGGAAGATACAGAATCTGAAGCAGGCTCCAGGCTCTGAGCTGTCAGCACAGAGCCTGATGTGGGGCTCAAACCTACGAACTAGATCATAACCTGAGGTGAAGTCAGACTCTTAACCAACTGAGCCACACAGGCAACCCTGTGTTATCTTTTAATGTCCACAATTCAGTAAAGATAACTCTTTATTTCTGATATTGGTAATTTTGTGTCTCTATTTTTTCTTAATTAGCCTAGCTAGATGTATATCAACACTATTAATCCTGTCAAAGTATTTTGTTTTACTTTTCTCTGTTGTTTTCCTGTTTTCAATTTTATTGATTTCTGCTTTTTTCCCCTTTTGCTTGCTTTCAGTTTTAATTGCTCTTCTTTTATCAGTTACCTAAAATGGAAAGTTTGGTTATTGAGTTTTTCATTCCTTACACATATATTCAATGTTATGTGTCCCTCTAAACACAGTTATCACTATGACTTACAAATTTTGATCAGTTCCATTTTTATGTTCATTTACTTCAAACTTTTTAATTTCTCTTGAGACATTCTTTGACCCAAGATTATTTAGAAGTACAACTTCATTCCTCCCAGCTTACCACTGTTTTACTTTCCTTCCTTTTAAAACAAAAATCCTTGAAAAAGTCATTTCTATTTGTTTCTCCCAAGAATGTTGAATTCTCATTCTTTCCAAAGTCAGTTAAAGTGACCAAAATTTGTTACATTATGATTTGGATTGTCCCTATTCATAGATGGTATAATCGTTATATAGAAAACCCTTAAGACCACACACACACACACACACACACACACACACACACACACACTTAAAGTAAATGGATTCAGTACAATGGCAGGATACAAAATCATCAACTAACAAAAATCAGTTATGTTTTTATAAACTAACATGAAACTATCTGAAAAGGAAGCTAGGGAAACAATCCCATTCAGAGTAGTATCGAAAACAATAAAATACTTACAAACAAATTTAACGAATGAGGTGGAAGACTTGTACACTGAAATCTATAAAGCACCAATGAAAGAAATTTTAAAAACACAAACAATGAAAAAAAATCACACTTTCATGGATTGGAATACTTCATATTGTTAAGATGTCCACACTGCCCAGAGTGATTGAACATTCAATAAAAACTCTACCAAAATCCCAATGACATTTTTTTTACAAAAATAAAGAAAAAAAGCGATTCTCGAATTTATGCAGATTCAGACCCCTAATAGGGAAATCAATTTTGAGAGAGGAAAACAAAGCTGGAGGCATCACATTTCTTGATTTCAAAATATATTATGAAGCTATAGTGCATAGTGGCATAATGACAGATCTATAGAAGAGGACAGAATAGAGAACAATAATAAATACTCGTATATAATCAACTGATCATTGTCAAGCGTGCCAAGAAAAAACAATGGGCAAATAAGCTTCTCTTCCACCAGTGATGTAGGGAGAATTGGATATGCATAAGCAAAATAAAATTGGACTCATTTTACATCATTCAGAAAAAACAAAAAACAAACAAAAACCTAAAAATGAATTAAAGACTCAAGTGTAAGACCTAAATCATAAATTTTCTAGGAAAAAAAAAACATGGGGAAAAGCTCCTTGACATTGGTATTTGTACTGGTTTAATGGAAATGAAACAATAAGGGCAAGAAACAAAAGCAAAAATATACAAGCAGAACAACATCAAACAACAAAACATTCTGTGCAGCAAAGGAAATAATCAGTGGAGTGAAAGACAATGTACAGAATGGGGGAAAATATTTGCAAACCATCTATCTGGTAAAGGATTACTTTTCAAAATATATAAGGAAGTGCTACAGCTCAATAGCAAAACAACAACAAAAAACAAATTTAAAATTATCTGTAGACTTGAATAGACATTTCTCTAAGAAAGACATACAAATGGCCACCAGGAACATGAAAAGATGCTCAATATCACTAATCATCAGGAAAATACAAATCTATACCACAATGAGATAACACACCTGTTAGAATGGCAATTATAAAAAAAATAAAACGTAAGTATGGACATGTATGTGGAGAAAATAGAATCCTTATTTACCTGGTGGGAATGTAAAATGGTGCATCTGTTATAGAAAATAAGAAAATTCCTCAAAAATTAAAAATACAACTACCATATGATCTAGCAATCCCACATTTGGGTATGTATCTAAAATAAATGAAATCAGAATCTTGAAGACATATCAGCACTCCAATGTTTATTCCAGTGGTATTCACAATATCCAAGCTCTATTCACAATAGCCAAAAAATGTAAATGTCCATTGATGGATGAGTAGAAAAAGCAAATGTGATGTATACTTACAATAGAATACTATTCAACTTAAAAAAGAGAGGGAAATCCTGCAATATACAACATGAACAGAGATATACGAAAACTACAGACAATATCTTTCATTAACAAAGATGAAAAAAATCCACCCCCCAAATATTAGCAAACCAAATTTAACAATGGATGAAAAGAATTACACACCATGACTAACTGGGATTTTTCCCAGGTATGCAAGGCTGATTTAACACTTGAAAATCAATTAATGTGAACTATCATATCAATAGGCTAAAGACGAAAACATGACCAGATCAATAAATGCAGAACAAAAACTTAACAAAAATCCAGCTCTCACTCATAATGCAAATTCTCAGTAAACTATGACAGAGGAAAATTTTCTCTATTTGATAAACAATATTTACAAAAATCATACAGTTAACATCATAGTGAATGATAAGCTCAAATCTTTCCTACTAAGATCAAGAAAAGACCAAAAAAAGTCCTTCTCACCATGCTTTTCAACATCATACTGGAAGTCCTAGCTAATGCAATGAGATGAGAAGAGAAAACAAAAAGTAAAGAGATGGGGAAAGGAGTAAAATTGCTTTGGTTTGCAAAGGACATGGTCATTTATGTAGAATATCTGAAGAAATCAATAAAGAAACTCCTGGAACTAACAAGTGATTTTACCAGTATTGAGCATATGAGGTTAATACAGAAAAATTAAAATATGTATAAGTATACTTGCAGCATGCAGATAGTTAAAAGAAATAAACTGTTAAAAGTTGGATTATTTAATGTAGAAATAAAATATGCAATAGATATTTAAACCAGGACTTTACACAGGAGTCAGTTGAGGAGGAAACTTCAGTAAATTACATATAAAACTAAGGAAGGCACCTGCAATGTTGCACAGATAAAAGAGTAGTAAAAGATCTGGATATAACATGGAGAAGTTGATTATTCTGAGAACTATCCCAGGAAAAAAAAATAATAAAGAGAATGGAAAATGTGAAAGAAAACAAGATTGGAAAAGATCATTTTGGAAAATTTTTTTGAATTGAGAGAAAATATTGATTTGTAGATACATATACTTCAAGTACCAAATGGGTCTAAAGCATAAATTCAAACCAAGATATATTACAGTAGAATTGAGGATCAGAAAAGCTTGAGAGGTACCCTTAAGAGTTATATACTGGTGAGGAATGATGTCGGTTACCTTCAAACGAGCAATAAAGGAAGAGTTTTCTTACTGGAAAAATATCTGTATATTACAGAGATACCATGCACATGCTGAAGGCAAATGACTACTAATTACCACTGTACATATTTAAACTATAATATACGAAGAAAGATAGAAAAATAAACTTTTATATATAAATGCTGAAAAAGTTACCATTCACTAGTCTATTTAAAATACATATTATGCAACATAGCTCTTCATGGTATTGACTGAAAAAAGAAGAAACGTTTGGGACTAAAGTAAACAAAGGAGCATATAAATTTATGAAACCTACACTAAAATTTATTTCATTCTTTACTATAATAGTAGTCACATATATTTTGTTAATGTATATACAATGAAACTTAAGAGAATGCCAATTTGAAGAGGTGTTCAATGGGAAAATCAAGCAAATATTTTTAAATTCTAGTGAAAATAAGGATATCAGTGCTCAAAAACTCTAGATTTTGTTAAAAAATATACTCCAACTTGAAACTTAGGGAAGCACTAAAACAATGAAGTGATAAATATAATCTATACTTTAAAAATCAAGAAAGGGAAGAAGAGGGATTAAAGTTAAGTCTAATCAAAGCCAGAGAAGGAATAAGTCAAGAATCAAATAATAAGAAAGGTAAAGAAACATACAAAATTTTAAAATTACACATTAATCAAAATTAATTTAAAAATTAACCAAATTATAGTATACTTGTGAATGATACACCAAGTGTAAAGTCACATGGAACCATTCAATAGTAACCTACAAATCATTACTTAGTAAAATTAAAGAGCTAAAAAAGTAAAGGATACTCACTATTCAGACACTGGAAAATTAAATAATGTAAAATTGTAGATTTTACCTACAAGAAACTGTATATATAATACAATCCCAATCTAAATCACAGTTGTCTGTGTGTGTGTGTGTGTAAGTGTGTGTGTGATCACAGATTTGTGAAGGTTTGGAGAGGGGTTGAAACGGATTCTAAAATTAATTTGGAAATTCAAAGGGTAAAAGTGCCATGGAAATCTGAAGAAGTAGTACAAAGCTGGACAATTTATACTACTACCAGATACGAAGAGCCATTATAAAGCATATTAATCAGGAAGTGTAGTGTTTGCATTACAGGGAGCTATCCAACTCATGACTAGAACATCCTAAAGCTTTCTAAAATCTACCATACATACATTTCACCTAATAATGAGAAGGACAGCACTACCATACAGAAGAGAAAGAATGTGTATTTCAATCAATAGTATTGTATCACCTGGATATTCAGTGGACAAAGAAAACTCTTGACCCCCACTCCCATTTTAAATGAAAATAAATTCAAAAGGAAGAAAAAATGTAAATATAAATTTTAAAACAGAAAGCTTGTAGGGGCACCTGGGTGACTCAGTCAGTTAAGCATCCGACTCTGGCTCATGTCATGATCTAGCGGTCAGGGAGTTCAAGCCCCGCATGGGGCTCTGTGCTGACAGCTCAGAGCCTGGAGCCTGCTTCACATTCTGTGTCTCCCTCTCTCTCTGCTCCTCCCCCACTCATGCTGTCTCGGTCTCAAAAACAAACATTAAAAAAAAAAACAGTAAAGCTTGTAGAAGAAAACACAGGAATACATATTAATACCTTGGTTTGCAAGTATTTCTTAAAAATGGCACGAAAGGTCTTGTGAATTTAAAAGTACCTCGTGAGGGGTGCCTGGGTTGCTCAGTCGGTTGTGCACCCGATTTTGGCTCATGTCATGAACTCAGGGTCATGGGATTCAGCTCTGTGTCAGGCTCTACACTGAGAGCAAAGCCTGCTTAAGATTCTCTCTCTTGCTCTCTCTCTCTCTGCCCCTCCCCCTCTCTAAAAAACTAAAAATGAAAGTACCTCCTTAGCAATATTAACTCTAAAAACATCTAGTCATCAACAGAAACTGGGGAGATAATTCATCCAATTTAGTGATTGAGGGTATTTGCAAATGCAACAATTATTATCATCTATATGAGACACTCATGAATAGCCACTTCACAAAAGAAATCTAAATAGTCATTAAATATATGAAAATATATTCAGCTTCATTTACCATAAAAATGCAGATGTTTATGATGATACCACTACATGTCAACCAATGAAGATAAAATGAAAAAGAGACAATAGCAAGTTTGGTGAGGATATGGACAAACTGGGTCTTCTACTTTGCAGTATCTGCCAAAACTGAACTAATGCAAACCTCGTAAGTCAACTTCCATTCTTGTAAACAAAAATGTGTATGTCTGTTCACCAATATTTATGTACAAGAGTGTTCATAGAAGCATGATTCATAACTATTAAATTTTGGAAACTACTACTGATATGTTCATCATCAAGGGAATAGGTAAATTGAGGCCTAATCACATAATGGAAAAATCTACAGCAATATTTTATATGAAAATACAGATTGTCTTAGTTTGGGATTCCATAAAAAAAAATGCCTTGTGGCTTAAACAACACAAACAAGGTTTCTTACATTTCTGGAGGCTGTTAAGTCCAAGATCGAGGTTATACAAGCGTTTAGTTTCTGGTGAGAAGGCTCTATGTGGCTTGCAAATGGCTTTCTTCTTGTGGTGTCCTCACTTGCAGAGAGAGCAAGTTCTCTGATTTCTCTTTTCAGAGGAAGGCTATCCTATTGGCAAGGACCCCCCAGCCTCATGGCCTCAATTTAATCGTCATTATCTCCTCAAGGGCCAATTTTAAATGGAGTCACATTGTGAGCTAAGGCTTCATCATATGAAGTTTGGGAAGACATTCAGCCCATAACATGGATGCATCTCACAAACATGAAACTGAGTAACAGAAGCCAAAGATGAAAGAGTATCTGTATGATTGTATTGACATAAAATGCAAAATATGAAAATATATGCAGTTAGAAGTCAGGGTAGTGGTTGCCCCTTGAGGAAGGGTCTGGTGTTGACTGGAAGGAAGCATGAGCTATGTTTCTGTAGCTGGTGATATCTGGTGTCTTCATCTGGGTGCTGGTTGCACAGATGTGTTTGATTAGTGAAAATTCATCAAAGTATATAGTTATTATATACACATTTTCCATATATATTTACTTCAATAACATGCTTATAAAACTTACTTCAGTTTTTGCTGACATATATACATCTTCACTCTTTTTAAGCAAGGTGCCTAGAAGACTGCTACTGAATAAATACTTGTAATACATAAAAGAATGTAGAAAGTTTGAGAGTAGATGTAAATGAGTACATATGTATATAAAAATAAGGCAATTTTAATATCAGAGGAGATTAAGTAGAAACATGAAGTTAACCCTAAAAACAACACTGATAAAGCAAAAGAAAAAAATATATATATGTATTAAAAACCAGCCCTTGTGTGTTGTCAATGATAGAGTCCTCAAATATAAAAATCAAGTGGCAAGATTATAAGGACTAGCAAATTCATGGCTATAGTGGGAGATGTTAACGTGTCTATATCAGAACATGAGAGATCCTGCTGGCAAAACAACAACAACACTATGGAGATCACAGGAAGAAAATCAATTAGCTTTTCAAATGTAAAACAATGGCTACAAAGAACTTTGGACCAAGATATGGAGATCATCATTTTCAAATGGAAGTAGAATATTTGTAAAGCTGTCACCTAGTATTTCACAAAAAAAGCAAAAAAATAAAACATCATATAAACTATATTCTGTGGAAGACCAAAAAGGGGAGAAAATGGTTTAAAAGCAAACATAAGTAATGAAATAGAAAACAAATTAATTAGAGTGTGAAAAAATCTAGCTCTCTGAAAAGAGTAATAAATTACGTTTGCTTTAAAATGGTTATTAAAAAATAAGAAAGGCAGAAAGGAAAAAATTAGAAATAATTTCATAAGTGTCAGTGCTATCATTTACAAAGAAGCAACTAATTACATTGCTTAAAGTATTTATCAAAAATGCATAGTTCAAATTTTAAAAAGAAATGATTCTTCAAATGCTGAGTTAAAGTTAATTGTTAGTGTGAGCCCATAAATGTTTTGTTATGTCTTTTCTAGCTCTAAGCACAGAAATGACCTGTAATTAAGGTGTACCCTTCCTACAAAAATTTTGCTTACTTGGGAGGAGCAGATCTCATGAATGGGGTAAGGAAGTTCAAGATACAGGCAAAGCATCTTTTGAGAAAACATAGAGTCCAAATCCTGGGCCTCTCATTATCCAAACTGTGATTCCTGGATCAATAAATAAAAAATAAAAATTCTACCTAATAAAAACAATTTATATATGTGACTAAAACAGCCTCCTAATAATACTTATTAATTCTAATTATACTTATGTATAGTTTACTTTAAATCACTAGAACTCTATTCAGTATTACTATTTCAAACCATTATGGATGTAGTTATGTTTAATAGATGCTTTCAACATGAATACAATATTACCCAAATATTTTCCTCAAAATCACCATCAGCAAAAAGAAGGGATATTTCTGCTACAACACAGTGGCCATCAAATTATAAACATTTATAGATTAGCTATCACTGAATGAATTACACCATTTATAAAGTATGTTATATTTTTTCATTACAGTTTCAATTGACTTTTCCATTAAATCCAAAAGAACATGTCAAAATTGCAGTCTGGATTCAAAATCTACATCAACATTCAATCAGAACTATATCATTTTAGAGGCCAAGTGGAAAAGGACAGAAAATTTACTCCATTGTGTGACAATTAGTTCTCTCTCTAATCTCATCCAGCCTTTAGGATGTGTTCCATTCATCCCTCCTGTTACTAATTTGCCAACTTCGTCATGGTCAGTTTTAGGCTTTGGTCAACCAGAAATTTAATCCAAGTTTACATTCTTTATGTTTCAAGGCTACTATAATCACCTCTTCTCTAAAGGAAAATTTTTTTTTAAATGTTCATTTACTTTTGAGAGACAGAGTGACAGAGCATGAGCAAGGGAAGGGCAGAGAGAGAGGGGGACACAGAATCTGAAGCAGGCTACAGGCTCTGAGCCATCAGCACAGAGCCCAATGAGGGGCTGAAACCCACGAACTGTGAGATCATGACCTGAGCTGAAGTAAGACGCTAAACCTGCTGAGCCACCCAGGCACCCCTAAAGGAAAATCTTTAATTTTTCCCTCACAGTAGAGAACACATAGGGCATAAAAAGTTCATTATTAAATCATCACTTCTTCATAAAATATGTCACTTATTAAATAATAGTCTGTACAATTTTCTGTTTATATCAATGAACAATGGTCCTGATAGTGTACAGAGTTACTGCCCAAATAAGAGATGTTCTTTACTTTCTACACATATAACAATTGGACAGTTAGAGAGGACTATTAACTTTCATAATCTCATTAAGGAACTAACATAATTATCTTAATAAAACAGCCAAACACATTGTAGATTAAGTAAGAACACAGCCAAATTATTTGGGCTAAATTTATTAAATTACAAATTGCACCTATAATCCTCGGCTTGTTGAAGACTGAAAAATAATTATACAAGCAATTTTCATAATGCTTAATACTTTAATAAGATAATGCTTGCATAAAATTCTAAATATTGATTTAATGCTACAGAGGCAAATGTTGAAATAAAGGAATACCAAACACATCCTTAGAAATGAGGAGAAAACATTACATTCAATAAGAAAACAAGGGAAGAAAGGTTCTCTTGGGAAAAACTTGTAAAAAGGAAATGCTAAAGATAAATTTTATATGGAAGGCTAAGACCAGATAATTATCTTTAGGAGACAAATTCTACTACAAATGTATTTATAAGTTTTTGGCTATAAAGAATAAAAACTTTTGGGTTTTGCTATTCTAAACTCAGTTAAGATAATTTTCAGATCACTTCATAGGTCACAAAGAGTGACAAATGTAAAAAAGTAAAAGTGACACAATTTTAAATTGTGACATTTGATAGAAATAATTTATCAACACATTTATGAATCTTTAGTAAAAAATATATTCTATCAAAAATATATTCTATCAAAATGTGTATATTTTATATTTGTGTTGACTGAAGATGTGTATTTAGAATGTTAAAATTATTCACATGGCAGTATAATATCAAAAAATTTAAACACTATGCTAAATTTTTTTAAAGCTGATAAATTCCATCTGCCATACCTACAAATACTTCACAAATATACTTACATGTATAATTTTTCCAAAGCATATTTCAAATTCTTTAAAACTTGCAATTATTGTTCAAGTTTGAGTTTAGCATGTTATCCTAAAAGATGTAATTATTATTTCTACCAAATTAACACACATACACACACATATTCCTTCTTATGTGCCATATTCCTTCATATTCCTCCATTATGCCATATGGATCAGATTTGCATATTATCATTTCATTCTGATCATTTTAATAAGATGGTATTACAGGTCACATGTATATATGCTGAGGTTCAGTTAGTGTTGGCGGTTTTATTTTTATCTTTAAGCACAATTAAGTGCCTGCCTAATGTTCTAATCTAAAATATAAAGCAGTGAAATAGCAATGTTATCTAGATTTAGGTAGATAAACACCAAAAGTGATAGGTCAAAGCCTACCTCTGGGAAATAACTATAGAAGGGAAGGAAACAAGGACAATGGAAGGGCTTCTGAAATAATTTGTGATTTGGGCACAAATAAAAGTTAAACTGAATAAACATGAGGGGGCATAAATCCACATCAGTTATTAAATGAATCTTCTTTGTGACAGTAAAAAACATTACTGTCTTTTTCTCCTGTGAACAAGAATACACAAAGAGTCTGATTTCTTTACCTCCCTAGCTTTTGTCTAGACAAATCAGGTCTGCCTTTCTTTTGCATCAGTGGCTGATAAACTTGAAAGCACCTGTCCCTTCCCTTTCTGTGCAGTGTATTTATTCAGATTAGATTCAACCTGGGCTTACTTAAAAGTCTCCCCTTTCCTAGGACATGATTTTGCATTTAACAATCAGAAAGCAAAGATTGCAAACATTTTTAAAACACGGGCAGTTGCTCACGGAGCTTTATGGGACCATCAATATGTTGCAATCATTTCTTTTTCACAGTTGACTCTCAATATTGATTACCTTTCGTCATTTTAACACAAATTTCACATCATGTTTCACTATGGAGTATTTTTTTTCAAACTTATCATGCCAGGCTTAATTTCAGTGGTTTTACTCTGTGTGAATTTAATCTTGGCTATGCCTTTTCTCTCTTTTTGTGTGAATATTGCTGAACGACATTTTAAGTGATTTCAAGCAAAACTCAACATTGTAAGCTCAGGTATCTCAGTCTCAGTGAAAGCTAAACTCATTAATTTGGGGGGAAGGGAAGACCACAGAAGAGATACATCACACGTGTGATGGGACACCTGTTCTTTTTAATTAACTTAACTCTAATATACATAATATATTCATTTCCTACCTCCTTCTCACATTTTTGTTCTTTTTTGCAGCACAAAAAAACCTTAGAATATATCTTGGATATCACAAGACTGAGCATGAACTATTTTTAAAATTTTCTCATCTCAAGTAACTTTAGGTGGTTAAAGTTTATTTTGTTCATTTTTTAACTCAGTCAGTGAATATTCTGGGGTTCCTTCACCATGACATGTCTTATTGAAAACTTCCAGATCATGAGTGGATCAAATTTCATCCACAGAAATGAATGCTGTAGATTCACCATAGAAATATCACTTACATGTTCTAGAAAGTTGACTAAGGAGCACTGTGAGTTCCTTGACACAGGGTTTCTTGGGAGTTAAATCTGAAATGAAAGATGCTTCACCAATGTACACATATATTTAAAAATATTGATAAGTCTTTTATGTGTACTGATGTTTTCCTGACACATGGGTCTGAGAGAGCCTGACCTCTTTCCCATCACCTTTCAAAGGGGATAACAGATGTTGGCAAATCAAAAGTACAAGGTTAAAATTTTTTAATCAGAAGATGCATTGGGCACAGAGGAACTTGGGAATAACATTTTGATGTCAGTGTCTCACTAGCATGTATATTTGTTAGGAGAAATAATTTATATGATATTTGTAGGACGGTAAAGGTTATTTTAAGATTGAAAACATCTCTGTCCTTGAACTGTGCTCTTTAAGACCACTGGGAATGTGATAATTTCACTTCAAGAATTTTTAAAAATCTACAGTATCTGGATATTTATTTTAAGACCTATGGGACTTTTTCTAAGTGCATCCCACTTAAAGGCAATCACTCTGACATGGCGTGTCATGTGATTACACAACTTACACAAATAGTGCCGATAAACAGGTATGTATAATTAAAGTTCCAATAGAAATACTAAGAAAGCTGTGAGGATGGAGAAGGAAAAGAGAAACCTGTTAACTATAATTTTGCAACTAAATAATAATATATGCCATAGTAATTTATGCCATGATAAATGTCAACCTTGCACTGAAAAATGGACATCAAATTCCGTAGTCCATATCCCCATTTATTTAAATGAAATCTAATGATAACACCTGCAACAAATATACACTTAAATATTTTCTTTTCAGACAAAAGCAAATGACACACCATTTTCTTTCTTTCATAGAGTCCTCCCAACTATAAATGTCAGGGGTTCTGAGAAATCACCTCTGGACCCCTCAGAATCTTTGCTAAAAAAGCATATACGTTTAAAAAGGAAATAATTACCAACTTGTTCATCCATATACAAAAAGCAACCTCACATTAAAAAGGCACTGCTGAAAGCTCCATTGGATGGAGCAGATTACACTTTTAATTTGCCTAAATTCTCATCATAAATCTTGCCTTTGAATTATCAAGAGCCCCTCGTCGGAAAATAGATCAAACTTTCCACCCTGTGCCTCTGGAATGTTGTGATTAATGGAAGAAAAGAAGACTGTGTGTAGGCCAGGACGAGAGAGGTAGATAGAGAGAATACTGTATTTGGATGAAGGAGAGGATTTTTATAAGATGCTCTGGATCTTTCAATGAAACAAATTAGTAAAAGATGATCACATTTTATGAAAGATCACATTCCAATCAGTCAGCTTACACATGCTTCTCTTTTGGGGAGCATGAGTTAAGAAGATAGAATCTTAGTGGAAATTCCCTCTCTTGTTACAGAGCAAAAACCATCAACAGTCCTTCCAACCCTTAACACCCTTTTCCAGTATTTCTGTCCTATTAGATTATCTGCCTAACCATCTTGTTTGGTATTAGGAGAGCAAAGCACTTAATCAAAGTTTGCCTCAATGGTTCAATTTTCCTCTACTACTTTAGCATCTCCATTGGTCTTTAGGAAACCAGTCACTTTTAGGGGTGTCTGGGTGGCTTAGTTAAGCATTTGACTTCGGCTCAGGTCATGATCTCACAGTTCGTGGGTTTGAGCCCCGTGCTGAGCTCTGTGCTAACAGCTCAGAGCCTGGATACTGCTTCGGATTCTGTGTCTCCCTCTCTCTACCTTTCCCCTGCTCACTCTTTGTCTCTCAAAATAAATAAACATTAAAAAGTTTTTTACAAATCTTATTAGAAACCAGTCACTTTTATTTACTTATTTTTTCTGTACAGGAAGTCAGATTGCACATTTCAGTATTAGAGGAGAAATGAGGCACCAGGGCAACAGCGCAGGGCCCATAAAAAGATGGGATTGAGAGCTAGGGTTAGGCCTAACTCTCACAAGTGTGTAAGGAAACTTTGTTTCTCCATAAAACGAAACACCAAAGACTACCAGAGAGCTTGCATATACGGAATAGGGCGATGTTGCTTCCCTTGCAAACAGGTTTCTGACCAGACGGTGAAACAAGGCAGAGAGAGGGTCACAGGGAAGGGAATGAAGAGCGTTGTGTCTGCAAAGAGGGAGCAAAGACAGGGATAGGGGTCTTCTCTCAGCACAAATCTACACGCAGGAGCTGGGGACACACATAACAGGAACAGGGGGAAAGGTCCCTATAGGCAGATGCAGAAAGCTAGTAGTGTTCACCTGCCCCAGCCTCCTGGCTCCCTTCAGCCTTCAGCCTGGAGCCCGGTTCTGAGTGGGGCCAGGGGGCCAGGTGGACCAATTGGCCCAGAGGGATGTGAAATTTAGATTTCCAAAGAAACGGCTTTTCTACTGTGTAAATAAGATTGGCAATATTTACATTTCTACCAAATTTTCTTTTCCTTATGTGCATTGCATGTGGAAGAGACTCTTATTTTAATACATGAACATTACCCAGAAATGCAAAACTCTGAACTTTCGGGACTGCGTTATGTCTTAAGAGGAAATAAAATGGCAGGACCACTATCTTCCTTTTCTATCAAATAATTTCGCACCTCTCACTATATATGTAGCTCTCAAACATATTCAAATGCTTAATAAGGAGAAAAAGAAAGTTCTGAGTATTAGTCGTCTGGGTCCTCACTGCTATTTGTGTACATATTTTCATAAGATGCACAAAGTTTATGAACCCAGCCTATAAGAGGCTTGGGATTGCCAAACTGTTCTCACAAGTCTTCTGAACAAACTGAAGATCAACAACTCTTCTTTCTAAGAAGGAAGGACACAGAGCAAAGTTCTACCTAAAAAAGGACAGGTACATACAGAGAATCACAACTTACCAGAGAAGAAACCTCACCACAACCAATTCCAGGTAAGGGGACAAATTGCTGGAGGCTCAGAGTGGTACTTTAAGAGTTAAAAAATTTAGGGGCGCCTGGGTTAAGCATCTGACTTTGGCTCAGGTCATGGTTTGGCGGTTTGTAAGTTTCAGCCCTGCTCCACGCTGACAGCTCTGAATCTGGAGCCTGCTTTGGATTCTAGGTCTCCTTCTCTCTCCGCCCCAAACTTTCTTGTGCTCTGTCTCACACAAATGAATAAACGTTAAAAAAAAGTTTTAAAAAAGAGCTAAAAACATTGAAGGAACCCCATGATTGGAGTTCTAACTAGATCCCCTCCTGTTTCCAACATGGAAAGGAAAAGGGACTATTTGGAAACATACCAGGACATTTTATACTTCCTCAAGAGGTCAGCCTTCAGGAGAAACTAATTACCCAGATCTTAATCAGCTGGAGTACTATCGGAGCTTAACTGATTTGGGGTAAAAGAAATAGGCAACTCTAGGTGGCCAGCCTACCTGGTCGAGGAAAGAAAATACCGCTCTAGCGGATCCGGTCATCCTGCCCCACAAGGAGGGGGAAAGCTGATGAGCACATGTGAAGCCCACAGTATAGAGGCACAAACTCGCTAAAAGACTGAGGCCGAATCATAGGAGTAGTGAGTGCTTCCCCTCCCCCACCACCACATTACTAATGGCCTCTTGACAGCAGTTCCTCCACCTGGTTCCTCACGTCCAGCTATTAGAAAAAAATTGTAAGGCAAACCGAAAGGCAAATAACACAATTGGGGGTGACAGGCCAAGCATCAGAGCCAGGCATAATAGGGTGTTAGAATCATAAGGACTGGGATTTGAAACAATTATGATGAATCAGCTAAAGTCTTTAATGGATGAAATAGCATGTAAGCAGAGAGATGGACATCCTAAGAAAGAATCAAAAAGAAATGTTGGTAGGGTACCTGGGTGTCTCAGCCGATGAAGCGTAGACTCTTGATTTCCAGTTGGGTCATGATCTTGTGGTTTCTGAGTCTAAGTCCTGCATCAGGACCTGTGCTGATAGTGTGGAACCTGCTTGGGATTTTCTTTCTCCAACTCTCTCTGTCTCTCTCTTTCTCTCTCTCTCTCTGTCTGCCCCTCCTCCTCTCAGTCTCTCTCTCTTTCAAGATAAATAAACAAATAAACAACAACAACAAAAAATTTGGAGATCAAAAGCACTGAGGAGCTGTAACAGAAATGAAGAGTGACTTTGCTAGGCTTATTAGTAGAGTGGTCACAGCAAAGGAAACAATTCCTGGCCTTGATCTTTGAGCGCCTCTCTTTTTTTTTTTTTACTTTTTTTTCTTTTTTCAGAAAGAGAGAGAGCGTGAGCAGGGGAGAGGGGCAGAGGAAGAGGGAGAGGGAGAGAGAGAGAATCTTTAGCATGCTCCATGCTGAGCACAGAGCCCAATGTGGGGGTCAATCCCACAACCCTGGGATCATGACCTAAACTGGAATCAAGAGTCAGCCAGTCAACCAACTGAGCCACCCAGGTGCCTGGAGAAATTCTCAATAGAAACCTCCAAAACTGAAAAGCAAACAGAGAAAATACATATATATTTAAAAATAGCAGAATATCCAAAAACAGTGGGATAATTACAGGTAAAAACATACGCAAAGTGGGAATACTGAGAGAAGAAAGAGTAAAAGGAAAAAAAAAGCAGAAATATTTAAAACAATAATGACTAAGAATTTCCTCAAATGAATGTCAAACACCAAACAACAGATCCAAGAAACTTAGGGAAACCAAGCAGAATAAATGTTAAAAACACTATACCTAGGTATATAATTTCCTTTCTTAAAAATGTTTATTTATTTTTCAGAGAGAGAGAGAGAGAGAGTGCAGGAGGGGCAGAGAGAGAGTGGGAGAGAATCCAAAGCAGTCTCCATGCTGCCAGTGCAGAGCCCCATTCGGGACTGTCTGACAAACCATGAAATCATGACCGGAGCCAAAAATCAAGGGTTGGATGCTCAACAGATTGAGCCACCCAGGTGCCGAGTGTATCATTTTCAAATTATTGAAAAACAAAGATAAAGAAAAAATTTTTGAGATAATGCAAGGTGAAGGGAAATGGCTTGGCTTCTTTATAGAGAAACAAAGAAGAATTACATCCCACTTCTCAAGAAAAAAAAATTACATCCCACTTCTCAAGAAAAAAATCCCACTTCTCAAGCAAGAAGAGAGTGGAGAGAAATAAAGTTTTAGAAGGGAAGAAAAAAAAACATGCTTGTAAATTTCTGTCTCCTATAAAATTATCAAAAGTGAAGAAAAATGAACACTTTTTAGACAAATGGTAACTTAGAGAATTTGTTACAACAGTCTTGCCTTGAAGGAAATGTGCAAAAAAATTAGAAAAAAAATAAAATGATATTGGTCATACATAGATATACTTAAAGGAAGAACACTGGAAAATGAATACATGGAAATGAAATAAAAACTTTATTTTTCTTATTATTACTTGGTCTAACAGGTAACAGTTTATTCAAAACAATAGCCACAATATATTAAATTATGTATGTATGTATATATTTCTATATATTTATATATGTGTATATGTAAGTGAAATGAATGGCATTAATGATGCAAGGGACCAGAAGGAAGAATTTGGATTAGTTTGTTATTATAAGGTATTTGTAATACTGGTGAAATAATATAGTGTTATTTGGAAGTGAATTTGGATTAGTTGTAAATGTGTGTCACATGCTCTAGGGCAACCATTAAAAAAGTATAAAAAGTATAAAATATATGCTAAGAAAAGAGCAAATATGGAATCATATTAAATGCTCAGTTGAAACCAAACATGACAGGAAAACTTGGAAGACACATATAGGACAAAAGACCAAGGACAACAATAGAAAAATAACAAATATTGTAGATATGAATCCAACTATCTTAATAATTTATTTGACCATCAATAGTGTGAATTCAGCAATTAAAAGACTGATTGTTTAAGAGTGGATTTAAAAAAAGAAACCCAACTATAAGTTGTTTATAAGAAAACCACTTTGGAGACAGAGCTGGGAAGATGATGGCATAGGAGGACGCTGGGCTCACCGCGTCCTGCTGGTCACTTAGATTCCATCCACACCTGCCTAAATAACTCAGAAAACCGCCAGAAGACTAGCAGAACGGATTCTCCGGAGCCAAGCGTAGACAAAAGGTCCATGGAAGAAGGTAGGAAGGGCAGAGAGGCCGTGCTTGCTAAGCAGAACGGCGGAAGGGAGTCAGGGCAGAGAGGCGGCCCTGCGGCAAAGCAGAGCCCCCCGAGTCTGGCTGGCAAAAGCAGAAGGGCTGGGCGGAGTGTGTTCTGACAGCAAGCGGGACTTGACATCTGGAAGGTTATAAGCTAACAGCTCTTCTCGGAGAACAGGAGGGCTGGAGGAACATGGGAGGGAGAGTTGTGGATCCCCAGAGGACAGAGCTCAGCTTGGTGGGGAAAAAAGGCGCTCACCAGCACCATCTCCCTCACCCATTCCCCAGCCAAAATCCCAAAGGGAACCAGTTCCTGACAGGGAACTTGCTGGCACCGCACAAACACCCAACACTGTGCTTCTGCGGGTCCATTCCTCTGGTGGGTCTGACTCCCTCCCGGTGACGCAGGGCCCCTCCCAAAGCAGATCTCCTAAGGAAAAGTGAGCTGAGCCTGCCCCTACCTCCCCCATGCACCTTGCCAATCCACAACAGCTAATACACCAGATCCCTAGCACCACAAGCCTGGCAGTGTGCAAGTAGCCCAGATGGGCCACACCACCCCACAGTGAATCCCGCCACTAGGAGAGGGGAAGAGAGGGTACACAACAGTCTGACTGTGGCCCCAGCGGTGGGCTCGGGGCAGACATCAGGTCTGACTGCGGCCCCGCCCACCAATGCAAGTTATTCAAGATAGCACATGGGAAGTGCCCCACAGTTCCGCAGCCCTCCAGGACTATCCAAAATGAGAACCGAAGAACTCCCCTCATAAATGCGTCCAGGAAATAACAACAGCTAACGAACTGATCAAAAATGATTTAAACAATATAACAGAAAGTGAATTTAGAATAATAGTCATAAAATTAATCGCTGGGCTTGAAAACAGTATAAAGGACAGCAGAGAATCTATTGCTACAGAGATCAAGGGACTAGGAATAGCCAGGAGGAGCTAAAAAATGCTATCAATGAGCTGCAAAATAAAATGGAGACAACCGCAGCTCAGATTGAAGAGGCAGAGGAGAGAATAGGTGAACTAGAAGATAAAATTATGGAAAAAGAAGAAGCTGAGAAAAAGAGAGATAAAAAAATCCAGGAGTATGAGGGGAAAATTAGAAAACTAAGTGATGCACTAAAGAGAAATAATCTACGCATAATTGGTATTCCAGAGGAGGAAGAAAGAGGGAAAAGTGCTGAAGGTGTACTTGAAGAAATAATAGCTGAGAACTTCCCGGATCTGGGGAAAGAAAAAGGCATTGAAATCCAAGAGGCACAGAGAACTTCCTTCAGACATTCTCTGTTCAGAGAACATTCTGAAAGCAGCTAGAGATAAACGTGCTCTAACATATAAAGAGAGACCTATAAGACTCGGAACCGATCTCTCTACTGAAACTTGGCAGGCCAGAAAGGAATGGCAGGAGATCTTCAATGTGATGAACAGAAAAAATATGCAGCCGAGAATCCTTTATCCAGCAAGTTTGTCATTTAGAATAGAAGGAAAGATAAAGGTCTTCCCAAACAAACAAAAATGAAGGAATTCATCACCACTAAACCAGCCCTACAAGAGATCCTAAGGGGGATCCTGTGAGACAAAGTACCAGAGACATCGCTACAAGCATGAAACCTACGGACATCACAGTGACTGTAAACCCATATCTTTCTATAATAACACTGAATGTAAATTGACTAAATGCACCAACCAAAAGACATAGGGTATCAGAATGGATAAAAAAACAAGACCCATCTATTTGCTGTCTACAAGAGACTCAATTTAGACCTGAGGACACCTTCAGATTGAGAGTGAGGGGATGGAAAACTATTCATCATGCCACTGGAAGTCAAAAGAAAGCTGGAGAAGCCATACTTATATCAGACAAACTAGACTTTAAATTAAAGGCTGTAATAAGAGATGAAGAAGGGCATTATATAATAATCACAGGGTCTATCCATCAGAAAAAGCTAACAATTATAAATGTCTATGTGCCGAATAAAGGAGCCCCCAAATATATAAAACAATTACTCATAAACATAAGCAATCTTATTGATAAGAATGTGGTAATTGCAGGGGAATTTAACACTCCACTTACAGAAATGGATAGATCATCTAGACACATGGTCAATAAAGAAACAAGGGCCCTGAATGATACATTGGATGATCTGGACTTGACAGATATATTTAGAACTCTGCATCCCAAAGCAACAGAATATACTTTCTTCTCGAATGCACATGAAACATTCCCCAAGACAGATCACATACTCGGTCACAAAATAGATCTTAATAACTATAAAAGAATTGAGATCATACCATGCATACTTTCAGACCACAATGCTATGGAGCTTGAAATCAACCACAGGAAAAAGTCTGGAAAACCTCCAAAAGCATGCAGGTTAAAGAACACCCTACTAAAGAATGAATGGGTCAACCAGGAAATCAGAAAAGAAATTAAAAAATATATGGAAACGAATGAAAATGAAAATACAAAAATCCAAACGCTTTGGGATGCAGCAAAGGCAGTCCTGAGAGGAAAATACATTGCAATCCAGGCCTATCTCCAGAAACAAGAAAAATCCCAAATACAAAATCTAAGAGCACACCTAAAGGAAATAGAAGCAGAACAGCAAAGACAGCCTAAACCCAGCAGAAGAAGAGAAATAATAAAGATCAGAGCAGAAATAAACAATATGGAATCTCAAAAAACTGTAGAGCAGATCAACGAAACCAAGAGTTGGTTTTTTGAAAAAATAAACAAAATTGATCAACCTCTAGCCAGGCTTCTCAAAAAGAAAAGAGAGATGACTCAAATAGATAAAATCATGAATGAAAATGGAATTATTACAACCAATCCCTCAGAGATACAAACAATTATCAGGGAATACTATGAAAAATTATATGCCAACAAACTGGACAACCTGGAAGAAATGGACAAATTCCTAAACACCCACATGCTTCCAAAACTCAATCAGGAGTAAATAGAAAGCTTGAACAGACCCATAAACCAGCCAAGAAATTGAATCAGTCATCAAAAATCTCTCAACAAATAAGAGTCCAGGACCAGATGGCTTCCCAGGGGAGTTCTACCAGACGTTTAAAGCAGAGATAATACCTATTCTTCTCAAGCTATTCCAAAAAATAGAAAGGAAAGGAAAAGTTCCAGACTCATTCTATGAAGCCAGTATTACTTTGATTCCTAAACCAGACAGAGACCCAGTAAAAAAAGAGAACTACAGGCCAATATCCCTGATGAATATGGATGCAAAAATTCTTAATAAGATACTAGCAAATTGAATTCAACGGCATATAAAAAGAATTATTCACCATGATCAAGTGGGATTCATTCCTGGGATGCAGGGCTGGTTCAACATTCACAAATCAATCAACGTGATACATCAAATTAATAAAAGAAAAGATAAGAACCATATGATCCTGTCAATCGATGCAGAAAAGGCTTTGACAAAATTCAGCAAACTTTCTTAACAAAAACCCTCGAAAAAATCGGGATAGAAGGAAAATACTTAAAGATCATAAAAGCCATTTATGAAAAGCCCACAGCTAACGTCATCCTCAGTGGGGAAAAACTGACAGCTTTTTCCCTAAAATCAGAAACACGACAGGGATATCCACTCTCACCGCTATTGTTTAACATAGTGTTGGAAGTGCAAGCATCAGCAATCAGACAACAAAAGGAAATCAAAGGCATCAAAATTGGCAAAGATGAAATTAAGCTTTCACTTTTTGCAGATGACATGATAGTATACATGGAAAATCCGATAGGCTCCACCAAAAGTCTGCTATAACAGATACATGAATTTAGCAAAGTTGCAGGTTACAAAATCAATGTATAGAAATCAGTTGCATTCTTATACACTAATAATGAAGCAACAGAAAGACAAATAAAGAAACTGATCCCATTCACAATTGCACCAAGAAGCATAAAATACCTAGGAATAAATCTTACCAAAGATGTAAAAGATTTGTATGCTGAAAACTATAGAAAGCTTATGAAGGAAATTGACGAAGATATAAAGAACTGGACAAACATTCCCTGCTCATGGACTGGAAGAATAAATATTTCAAAATGTCAATACTACCCAAAGCTATCTACATATTCAATGCAATCCCAATCAAAATTGCACCAGCATTCTTCTCGAAACTAGAACAAGCAATCCTAAAATTCATATGGAACCACAAAAGGCCCCAAATAGCCAAAGTAATTTTGAAGAAGAAGACCAAAGCAGGAGGCATCACAGTCCCAGACTTTAGCCTCTACTACAAAGCTGTAACCATCAAGACAGCGTGGTATTGGCACAAAAACAGACGCATAGACCAATGGAATAGAATACAAACCTCAGAACTAGGCCCACAAACGTATGGCCAACTAATCTTTGACAAAGCAGGAAAGAACATCCAATGGAAAAAAGACAGTCTCTTTAACAAATGCTGCTGGGAGAACTGGACAGCAACATGCAGAAGGTTGAAACTAGACCACTTTCTCACACCATTCACAAAAATAAACTCAAAATGGATAAAGGACCTAAATTTGAGACAGAAAACCATCAAAACCCTAGAGGAGAAAGCAGGAAAAGACCTCTCTGACCTCACCGCAGCAATTTCTTACTTGACACATCCCCAAAGGCAAGGGAATTAAAAGCAAAAATGAACTACTGGGACCTTATGAAGATAAAAAGCTTCTGTACAGCAAAGGAAACAACCAACAAAACTAAAAGGCAACCAACAGAATGGGAAAAGATATTTGCAAATGACATATCAAACAAAGGGCTAGTATCCAAAATCTATAAAGAGCTCACCAAACTCCACACCTGAAAAACAAATAACCCAGTGAAGAAAAGGGCAGAAAACATGAATAGACACTTCTGTAAAGAAGACATCAGGATGGCCAACAGGCACATGAAAAGATGCTCAACGTCACTCCTCATCAGGGAAATACAAATCAAAACCACACTCAGATATCACCTCACACCAGTCAGAGTGGCCAAAATGAACAAATCAGGAGACTATAGATGCTGGAGAGGATGTGGAGAAATGGGAACCCTCTTTGACTGTTGGTGGGAATGCAAATTGGTGCAGCCACTCTGGAAACAGTGTGGCGGTTCCTCAAAAACTTAAAAACAGACCTACCCTATGACCCAGCAATAGCACTGCTAGGAATTTACCCAAGGGATACAGGAGTACTGATGCATAGGGGCACTTGTACCCCAATGTTTATAGCAGCACTCTCAACAATAGCCAAATTATGGAAAGAGCCTAAATGTCCATCAACTGATGAATGGATAAAGAAATTGTGGTGTATATACACAATGGAGTACTACGTGGCAATGAGAAAGAATGAAATATGGCCCTTTGTAGCAACGTGGAGGGAACTGGAGAATGTTATGCTAAGTGAAATAAGCCATACAGAGAAAGACAGATACCATATGTTTTCACTCTTATGTGGATCCTAAGAAACTTAACAGAAACCCATGGGGGAGGTGAAGGGAAAAAAAAAAGAGGTTAGAGTGGAAGAGAGCCAAAGTATAAGAGACTCTTAAAAACTGAGAACAAACTGAGGGTTGATGGGGGGTGGGAGGTAGGGGACTGTGGGTGATGGGTATTGAGGAGGGCACCTGTTGGGATGAGCACTGGGTGTTGTATGGAAACCCATTTGGCAATAAACTTCATATATTGAAAAAAAGAACACTTTATTTATTTATGTATGTGTGTATGTATGTATGTATGTATGTATGTATGTATGTATTTATTTATTTTTAAGAAAACCACTTTAAATATAAAGACACATAGATTAAAAGAAGTGGATGGAGAATGATGTACCATGCTAGCGCTAGTCAAAAGAAAGTGTCAGTAGCTAACTTAATTTCAAATAGAACAAATTTTAAAGGAAGAAAAATTATCAGAGGACAGAAAGCAGCATTACATAATAAAAAAGGAGTCAAAATTCCAAAAACATTTAATAACTTCTGACGTATCTGTGCTCAGCAACAGTGGTGAAAGATATGAGCCAAAATTTGACACATAGAACTGGGAGGAAGCAATTTATCTATTATTACAGTGGAGACTTTAACTTTCCTCTATCAGAAATGGACAGATCCAGGACGCACAATATCGGTATGGATATAGTGGAACTCGACCACACCATCAATCAAAAGGATATAATGGAAATATATACATTACTTTCCAATGGCAGCAGACAACATGCTATTCTCACGTTTGTATGAAACATTTATCAAGATAAATTACATTCTGGACCATAAAACATACCTTGTCTATTTTTTTATTCATATTTATGTTTATTTATAAATTAACACATTTACCAAGAAAAAAAAACATTTTGTACAAAGGTTTGCTTATTTTTCATTTGTGCCCTAAGAAAAAATATCTTGCATATATCTGGGGTCTATCTTAATATTTTATCATTTTTATAACTTGGTACTTATTTCTGCTATTTTTCAACCCAATCAAGACAACTAAAAAGTCCTATAATTTTGTGTTAGGTCTATAAAATGAATGGATTTCATGAAAATAGCATAAATCTGATTAATATAAGTAATATGTAGTGTCTACATTTTAAAATGAGCAAAATAGTACTGAATATTTTGAGCATACTATTCATAAGGAATTTAGTTCTTAAACAAGGCAAAGTAGGTGCTAATATATCATTTGAGTTTCAGGTTGATGGGCAAAATCTCAAAGTAAAATATATTGAGCCATAAATGATGTGTCACCTCAAAAATACAATATTATTAACATATCAATATACATAGTAATGTTATTTTCCACTATCATATCAAATAAAAGTACATTTGAAAGTTTATTTAAATACACTCTTCCAAAATGAAACTTTTTCCTACCTGTTCTAATCAAGTAATTTTTTGGTGACCATACATTCAGCAAAGTAACATTTACATTTTTTTCATGTTTATTTATTTATTTTGAGAGAGAGAGAGAGAAAGACCAAGCAGGGGAGGGGCAGAAGGAGAGAGAATCCCAAGCTGGCTCCACTTTGCCAGCTCGGAGCCTAACATGGGGCTCCATCTCACAAACCATGAGATCATGACCTGAGCCAAAATCAAGAATCAGACACTTAACCAAGTGAGCTACCTAGACACCCCTAGCAAGTTAACATTTAGTCTGTTATGTAGCAATATTGTTATCATTTTCCAATCTGCCTTTACATTTTACTGTGAGTTTTCATTCAGAAGTTTCTTGTTTTTCTCTTTTTTAATCTTTTTATATTTACCCATTTCTCCCACCCATTTCCTGCCTCTAGTAGCCATCAATCTGTTCTCTGTATCTATGAGCTTATTTTTTGTTAGTTCATTTGTTAATTTTGTTTGAAGATTCCACATATGAAAGAGATCATATGGTAGTTGTCATACCTAATTTACTTCTCTTCACCCAGTGCTCTCAAGATCCATGTTTTCACAAATGATAAGATTTCATTCTTTTTATGGCTGAATAATATTCCATTCTATATGTATACCACAATTTATTTATCCATTCATACATTCATGGACACACAGTTGTTTCCACATCTTGGTTATTGTAAGTAGTGTTGCAATGAACGTGAAGGTGCATATATCTTTTCAAGTTAAATACCTAAATAAATACTCAATAATGGAATTGCTGGATCGAATAAGTACCCAGAAGTGAAATTGCTAAATTATGTGGCAATTCTAGTTCTATTTTTTTGAGGAACCTCCATACTGTTTTCCATAATGACTGCGCGAATTTACATTCCCATGAAGCGCACACAAGGATTCCCTTCTCTCCACATCCTCACAAAGACTTCTTACTGCTTCTTTGGTAATAGCTATTCTAACAAGTGTAAGGTGACATCTCATTGTGGTTTTGGTTTATACTCCTCTGATGACTAATGATGATGAGAATCTTTTCATGTACCAGTTGACCATCTATATGTACTCTTGCAAATATTTTCTCCCAGTAAGTAAGTTTCCTTTTCATTTTGTTGATGGTTTGCTTTGCTGTGCAGAAATTTTTAGTTTGAGGTGGTCTCATTTGATTATTTTTTTGTGTGTTTGTTGCTTTTGTTTTTGGCGTCAGAATGAAAAATCATCACCAAGACTTATGTCAAGTATCTCACCACTTATGTTTTATACTAGGAGTTTTATGGTTTCAGGTCTTACATTCAAGTCTTTAATTCATTTTGAGTTAATTTTTTAAATATGGTGCAAGATGGTGGTCAAGTTTCATTCTTTTACATGTGGATGTCCAGTAACCCCAACACCATTTATTGAAGAGAATATTCTTTCCCTGTTGTATACTTTTGGTTCCTTTGCCATAAGCTAATTAACCATATATGCTTGGGTTTATTTCTGATCTCTCTACTCAGTTCTATCGATCTATGTATTTGTTTTTTTATGCCAGTATAATTTTGGTTTTGTTTCTATAGATTTGTAATATTATTTGAAATCAGGGAGCATGAGGCCCCCAGCGTTGTTCTTTTCCAAGATTGCTTTGGATATTTGGGGTCTTTTGTGGTTCCAAACAAATTTTACAATTATTTGTTAACTTCTGTGACTAATGCTATTATAATTCTGATAGGGATTGCATTGAATCTGCAGATTGCTTTGGATACTATGTACATTCTAACACTTGAAAACAACCAACATGTTTGTCAGTGGGCTAATGGGTGCATAAACTGGTACATCCAGAGAATGGAAAATTGTTCAGTGACTGCTAGAAAGAAATGAGCTATCAAGCCATGAAAAGAAGTGGAGTAACCTTGAACGCATATTACTAAGTGAAGGAAGCCAATCTGAAAAAACAAAATCCTGGATGATTCCACCTAAATGACATGCTGGAAAAGGCAAAACTATGAAGACAGTAAAATGTTAGTGTTTGCCAAGAGTTAGAGGGGAGGGAAAGAACATAAAAGATTTTTGGAACAGTGGAAATACTCTGCATTATACTATAATGATGGAAGCGTGTCATTACACATTTGTCCAAGTCTTTTGAATGTGTAATACCAGGAATGAACCCCAAGGTAAACTGTGGATTTGGGGTGATTAGGATGCATCAGTGTATGGTCATCAATTTTAACAAATGTACCACTCTGGTAGGGGATTTTAATAATGAGGAAGATATCCATGTGTGGGTGCAGGAGGTATATACCTCAAAACCTACTGTTTAGTTTTTTGGTAAATCTAAAACTGCCCTAAAAAAGATTAAAGTCCTAAAACAAACCTTAATAACTCACATGAAGACAGACGAAGAAAGCAGACACAGGCCAAAATACTGATCCTTATTATTTTCAAGAATAAAAAAAGACCGTACCAAGAATTTTGGATGAAAATAAATGTTAACTCTTAAAAATAGGTAGGGAAAATTATATATCTTACAACGTACTGGAGCTACAAACCTAATTAAAAAAATCTTTTTGTCACAGAATCAAAAACCTCAAACAGGATGAACACAAATAAACTGCACTGAGAAATGTCATATGACAATTGCTGGAAATAAAATACAAAGACCACAATATGAAAAGAGGGGGAGTGGAGGCATTGGAAACAACGTGAAAGGAACATCGATAAAGTGACAGCTGGCATCTCAAAAGAAAGAATGGGAACCAGAGCACAATAGAATTATATTCCCTATGCTTCAAGAAAATAACTGGCAAGATAAAATGAAGCCAAAATAAAGACACTTTCAGCCAAGCAAAATACAGAAAATTCACCAGCAACACACCTGCTCCAAATGGAACGGGAAAAAACATTCTTTACTTGAAGGAGATGTAACCTGGAGGGATATTTGTAGGGAAAGAACAAATCTGAGAAGCAGAGAATTTTCATACAGCAGTAAATTTAATAAAATATTGACCAATAAAACAGTAATAAAAATATTGGTGGAGTTTACAACATGGAGACAAATAAAATGCAAGTTAAGAAAGGAGTGCTTAGTGTTAGAATGTTTCTAAGGTTCCTCATTATTTAGGAAATAGTAAAAGTATTATTTTAAATTCATATTTAAAAAGATCATGTGATGTAATTTCTAGGAGATCTATTAAATGAAGAGTGAAAGCCTACATAAATCAAAACAAAGGGAAATAATAATTAAAATACTTGGAAGTTAAATAAAGACAGATAAAAGGTCATATATAGAAAATAAAGAGCAAACTGATATATTTAAACCCAAATTATGTTGGTAGTTATACTAAAAGTGAAAGAAGTAAACAAATCAGAATATGCTGTTTCCAGGGGCTTTTCCTTCCAAAGAAAAAGCTTTATTAATCCAAAGAATAATGAGGAAACATCAACAAAAATATAGTTGAAAACATTATAAATATTATATATAATGTATATATTATTATATATATGATATATGATAGATAGATAGATAGATAGATAGATAGATGATAGTTTTAAGGTTAATCCAGAAGTGGGAAGAATGGAAATGAATTACAGAGACTCTAGCAAAATTGTTATTTTGCATGCACACACACACACACAAGCACGCAAATGCTAACAAAAAGTAAACTCATTGACATCCACATGACAAATAATAAAACACTGAATACCAAAGAATAGAAAAGTCATAAACCAGGCAGTGGGAGTCTATGCAAGGAACAGTTTAAGCATCAGATAATATCGTAGTTTAAAAGTAATCATTATAGGGGCACCTGTGTGGCTCAGTCGGTTACGCGTCTGACTCTTAGTTATGGCACAGGTCATGATGTCATGTTTTGTGTGTTTTGAGTCCCATGTCAGTCTCAGGACTGGCAGTGTGGAGCAGTGTGGAGCCTGCTTGGGAGTCTCTCTCTCTCTCTCTCTCTCTCTCTCTCTCTCTCTCTCTTTCTCTCTCTCTCTGTCTCTCCCTCTCTCTGCCCCTCCTGCATGCTCTGTCTCTCTCTCAATAAATAAAATTTTTAAAAGTAACCATTAATAACAGAAGTAGAAGCATTTCAAATACCAAAATGCCTTTAGCAAGCAGTGAAAAAAATTAGGCCCTGTAGTAAAAAATGCAGAGTAAATATAACATTCAGTATTTTTAACATAAAATTGTATAGGAGAGCTAACAACAAACATATAAATTCCATCAACAAATGTAATTGGCCTAACTCATCATTCAGAAGAAAAATTTTCATAATAGCTCACAAAGCAAAACACAACTCTACATTCTGTGTGAAAATACACTATGAGCAAAGTACTAGGAATGGGTAAAAATTAAAGAATGAGCCAAATAGATCAGACAATTTAAAACTTATGCAAGTACTGTAAACTTTAAATCTGACAAGGTGAGCTAACTATAAATAAAATAAAGTAGAATATTTTACAATAACCACAATTCACAACCAAGATATGAGAGCTATTGGTTGCTTTGCACTAAAAAAAAAAAAAAAAAAAAAAAAAAAATCAACCACCACCCTCAAAAGGCAGAGACAAGAGAACATGCAAGTAGAAAGATGTAGAGACTGCCCAGAGACTCATTCATCCTTGAAAAACCTTTCCCCAAGCTGTTTGGAGTACTGTCAGATGCCAACTCCCAGTTGTTTGCTCTCTAAAAGTCATCTTTTCCAGAGGGAGGTGATTCTTTCAAGAAGCCTACTCTGGGGCACCTGGGTGGCTCAGTGGGTTAAGCGTCTGACTTCAGCTAAAGTTGTGGTCTCTTGGTTCATGGGTTCCAGCCTTGTGTCAGGCTCTGTGCTGACAGCTCAGGGCCTGGAGCCTGCTTCAGATTCTGTCTCCCTCTCTCTCTGACCCTCTCCTGAGGCTCTGCCTCTCTCTCTCCCTCTCTCTCTCATATAAATAAACATTAAAAAAAAAAAAAAAAAAAACAGGACTCCTCTCTGTTGACAGACTTCATCCAGAAACCAGTCAATGTAAGATTATAAATGGCCGCTCCCATCAATGGAACATGGGACAACTCTGAAGGGCCATCCCAGCTTCAGTGTGTCCCTCTGAGTTTGCTGGCTGAGCTTTTGTGGAGACTGCATGATATCCCAACTACTTCCTCTGGCCCATTCTGGCTCTTTCCATTCCTATCTAGAAGTATTGATTTCAAGAGCACTTCTTAATGAACCTCCAGCACAGTATTTTGTCTCAGATCAAATGGACACAATATTGAGTAAAGATGAAAAACACCTCAAGAGCAATCAACAGGAGGCTCTCATTGGTATAGCCAGTTGTGCACTCTGATACTAGAAAGTACAACTACATTTTATGTGCTCATGGAACTCACTTTTATTTAAAATTCAGAAGAAATTAAAGAAATTTATAAATATTGCAACCTAAAATTAAAAATAATAAAAATTGAATTATAGAAAAGGCGACAGCCAGGGAGAGAACTTGAACAAAATATTGTCTGCCGATATAATAGACAAAGCTTTAAAATGATTGTTATATAAAATGTTCGGAAATACAGAAACTAAAGAGCGAGTTGACCAAAAGAATTATAGGTGAAGGTGAATAGGGAGAAAAATAGGGAAGTAGACCCTATGAACATGAAATTACATTTACCATAATAACCACAACACATAAAACTACACAGTGCTGCAATTTCTCTTTTATCAGGTTTAAAAAATCAGAAAGACTGACAATATACTCTGTTAACAAAGTTGTAGAAAATAGAAATGTTTATATGTTGTGGGGGATTTCAAAATGTTACAACCTCTACTGAGTGGAGCTTGATTCACTTCTACAAATATAAAACAGTATCATGGCACAAGAGTATTGTTATACTGTGACTTATTTCAACAAAATTTGGAAACAGCCCACAATTTTAGCACCACAACCAGTAACTGTATGCATACAGGGCTAGAACTAATTAGTAACTAATTATTACTAAAAAGAAATAAAATGTTCATCATGGACTTGTTTCTAGGACATATTGTTAGTTAAACCCGCAGGTTATAGATACATACTTTTAGTTTACTAAAATTGCATAACATACAAGGAGAAATAAGCAAAATATATATCCTTGTGTCAAAGGATAAAGACAAAACATTGAAGATGATTTGTTATGCGGAGGGCAGAAAGAAATTGTAGAAGAGATATACAGTAAGTTAATATTTCTCTGAACATGCCATTTTTAAAAGTTTTCATTTTTGACCTGTCAGTATTTTACATAGTAAAAAACTAAGCTTCAATTTTTAAGAAAAACATAAGCTTAAAATTAAACAAAATAAAAGAAAAAGTGAACAGAACTATATTTCAGATATTTAACTCAACTACAAAAAGACAATAAGGGTTTGTAATAAACTTGAATAAAGTTTTCTGACTATACATCCTTTGTGGAACATATTCCAAGGACAAAAGCATTGCCAAGAAATCTTGAGGGGCAACGGCGGTATTATAACTTTAAAAAACTTTTGAGGGGCGCCTGGGTGGCTCAGTTGGTTGAGGTCAGGTCAGGATCTCGCAGTCTGTGAGTTCGAGTCTCATGTCAGGCTCTGTGCTGACAGCTCAGAGCCTGGAGCCTGCTTCGGATTCTGTGTCTCCCTCTCTCTCTGCCCCTCCCCCACTCATGTTCTGTCTCTCTCTCTCTGTGAAAAATAAATAAACATTAAAAAAATTAAGAAAAAACCTTTGAGAATATTATAGGATAACATAAATAAATAAATAAATAAATAATATTACTAATAAAAGAAATGTCCCATATTAGAGAAAGGATAAATATAAAATCAATAAAGATATGAAAAATATTGCAATACTGTATTCAAATTGGAAATATTAATTAAAATGTAGGTTTTAAGAAATACAAACCATGATTTTGATTTAAATGCTAACTTGTGCAGAACTTGGAAGTTTTATGCTCCTTGTTACAGTAAGAAACAGCTGAACAAACCAAAAATCAATGACCTATCTTGGACACATCAAAGAACTGAGTTTACAAGGGAAATGGCCACTTTGAACAAAAATCAGAGAGACAGACAAATCCAAGGAGTCACAGCTGGGAGCCAGTTTCTAACCTGGAGAAGAAACAGCTGGAGTCCTAAGCTGGTAGGGAGAATGTATAAAAGGTAATTTTGGTGAATTGCCACAGGACGAACATAGACTGTGTGGGTAAGTGTGAGAATCCCCTGGGGCCTCGAGTTTGGGGAGAGCACAAACTTCTGTGCTTTTCACCTCCAGAAAACCAGACAGATTCTTGTGAAGAGTTGCCAGGAAAACTCCCCTCATGAATCTGTCAGAGGAAGGAGATGAGGAGCCATTGTAAAATAGGCTGAGAGCTTTCTCCCTAACAAGGACTGACTCTCCAGGAAAAAGACATCATCAAAGCCTTATTGGATCTGGGGAAAGGTTGTTTCCCCAACATTAGCCCTCTCTGGCCTTTCTGTTTCACCCGAGAGGGAAAAAAAAGCCAAGAAGTGCTTACAAGAGGGACACATCTCCACTAGAACACTGGGATTTAATCATAATATTATAGAACCCTTCCCCTTCCCCATACCCAGCCACCACACCAGCAGAGACCCAGTATAGTGACAGGGATTAGAGTAAAGACCTCAGCCAAAGAGTAGTTCTTAGGAAAACCCAAAGACAAGACAGAAGACCAACACAAGACTGCTAGAGGAATTTGAATCTTCTGGTGCCTGCAACCATAGCAAACACCCGATTATAAACACCCCAACTCCTAGTCAGGGAGAAATAAATGTTCACAGTAAGGCCTATTTACCTCAGTTTCTATTTTCTGATACATCATGTCTAACATCCAACAAAATTTTTTAAAAATTAAATGGTATTCTAAAAGACAAGGAAAACACAGAGTCTGATGACACAAAGCAGGCCTCAGGAACAAACAGATATGATGCAGAAGTTGGAATTATCAGGCAGGAAATTTAAAATAATTATGATTAATATGATGAAGAATCTAATGCAAAACCACTTTGGGTACAGCCTAGAAGTTTCTTTCAAAGCTTAGCATGCTGTTACCATGTGATCCATTAATTGCATTTGATAATAATTTCAGGAGCATCATTTAATTATAAGAGTATTTCATCACAGTCAGAGAGGAAGAATGAATTTATTCATGTAAAGTACTTAGAAATGTGTCTAATACTTGATATACATTTATATAATTAATATTTAATGGCAATCATAAAATCAAAATGGTTTGAAAGGATAGATACCTGCATGTAGTAATTCTTTTTCCTTAGTTCCTATTCTCTGGCTCAGTTGTTTCTAAATCATTTTTCCATAAGCATTACTGTACATAATACCATCGATAGCATCTGTTGTAGAATATTGAAAAGACATACAGAGCTAATCTTCTATCTGAGTAATTTTCACCTTCATTTTGAATCTAGCACTCAAGAAATACGTGATTCCACAGTATACAGTATTTTTAAGAATGTTTCACTCTTTTCATTTCATTACATGATGTGGCACAGGTATTAATGTAGCTTACACTTTAGGCTTGTTTCAGCAGGTTAGAATATAGAAAACATAATTCACTTTTCCCTGCAATATAACGTTACTGGGTACATAGAATTACATGTTCAATGAAACACTTCAGGCTCATTTTTATAAAAATGTTTGTTTAATACTCTTTTTCAAGTCATCTAGAGCAAAGCCAATGTAAACAGAGTTATTAGTGTTTATGTAAATCACGTACCAGTGGACATCGTCAACTGAATTTTGAATCTCTAAAATGTAAACAGTGATTATTTGTGTTTTAATAAATCTTTATATGAGCAGCAAAGTTTTTTTAATAAAATGAAAACATGTTATATGTGCAATATAAAATAATATATTTATAGCATATCATAGTATATCCATAGCAATTTTGTTATTCACATTTTTGTTACTTAGAGTTTTTACTGTTATTATTGAAACTATGGTTCACACACTGGCCCTCGTACACGGAGGCCCGGGAGGGACTTAAGAGTCTGACCATTCAAGGTTGCTAGGTGGCAAGTTTATCAAGCAAGGGAACTTACTTACCAGGCTTGTCTCCGGCAACCGCAAGATAAGTAGTTGCCACATGCTCCCACCGGAATCTTAAGGTTCATACAGAGGCTTTAACTGGGGTGAGTCACATACACCTTCCACATGATATAAACATACTACCATCTCAAGCTGTCTGTGGGCAGCTTCTAGCATGTGGAAAGCAAGTGCAGTGCACATTCCAAGGACAGGGGAGAGAGTGAGGAGCCTGTGATTGCCAGGGTCCAGCTCACAGGTCAGTTGGAGGTCATGTCCTCTCAATGACCTCCTTCAACAGAAATCTTTTGGAAATACAATTTTCTATTAGTTTTCCCCATCCACTATGGTGATCACTCTGAATGGAATGTAGATGTCAGATGTTTGACTTCTTATACTTGGAAATTTCCATGCATTACTTTGAAATTCTCGATATTGCAGACAGAGAGAAGAAAAATTCCTTTCACATGTTTCTGCTAATTTCCAAAATAATACTTATATTATCTGGGCCTCCTAGGAATCTAGGTCAGTGATTACCCATCCTGGCAGCCCAACAAAATCACTTTGCAGCAATTTAAATAATAGCCATATACAAGGCACACTCCAGATTAATTGAACACAATCATTTAGGGTGAGTCCTAGGTATAGGGTACTTAATTAAAGCTCTGTAAGTAAAGCTAGTCTATAATAATGGTTGAGACTCACTCCAGTGTTGTGACTTGATTCTGCTGTCTTTATGCAGTAACACGGTGATTCCAACATGAAACTTAGGCAACTTTTCAGGTTCTGCAATGTATATTTAGTGTATATTATTCCATTTAATATGTCTTACCAAACATTATTTATTACTGATTTAATTATATATTTGAAGATGAGATACTTTTTCAACAGTGACTTGAAAACAACAGTGTTATATTGTCTATTTTCTGTGTTCTTTTAGCATTTTGCATGTGGTTCTTAAAGAATGCGCCACCTTCCATTGTAATGATTTGTATAATTGTCATATATTGGGAAAATTATGCAGGCAGAGTTCTTTGTACATCTGGTTTGACTATGTTTCCAGAAAGGCTTAGTCACAGACATAAAAATATGCTTAATATATGCTGGATGAATAAATATATGAACAAATATATACAATATTGGGTGGATTTTACTTTCTTCCCAAATGATTTTTTCCCTAATGTCCAAGTATGAACACAACTCAGAATCTTATACAATAGTTAAGTATATATTTGTAAGTGACAAAACCCCAATTTAAATGAACACGTAAGAATTGAAAATCCATCTGTTCTTGATTCCAAACAAAAGATTTGGGCTCCTACCAAGGATAAATAAAACCAAGAATATGAAGACTTACACACTGCTTTTCTCCTTCCCTCTCCTTCTTTCTCTCCCTACCAATTATCACTTCATCTTTAGGGGTGAGGTCTTCATTTTGTTGGATAGACTATATTCACCCATTGCAAAAAGAGGGAAAATCTATAAAACAGACTCTTAACTACAAAGAACAAAATGAGGGTTGTGGAAGTGAGGTAGGCGGGGGATGGGTTAGAGGGTTAGATGGGTATTAAGGAGGGCACTTGTGATGAGCACTGGGTATTGATGAATCACTAAATTCTATACCTGAAACTAATATTACACTGTATGTTAACTAACTGGAATTTAAATAAAAACTTGGAAACACACACACACACACACACACACACACACACACACGATGCTTACCCATCGCTACATTGCTAAAAGCGGTTCTGGATTACAGGCTTTCCATCAAAACAAAAAGAACACTTTCTTTGCCATATCTAGTAAGAAAAACACAATAAGTGATTACTCAGGTTGGTCCAGCTTAGCAAATGAGCTCAGCCTGGAATCAAGAGTTATTTTGATAGTCATGATTGTCTCATCCCAGTTCCTATGTTCAGCTTTATCCAAAGAGGCAAATCTGTCACCAGAAGGACAACAAAAGCACAGGCACAGCTACGGGGAAGTGGAAAGGTTGGTAGGAACTTCAGGTTTTCTCTATTGTATCTGATAAAACTGACATTCAAGGGCTAGAAGACCAGGGATAAACTAACAGAAAACATAAAAGAAAGAAAAATATAGAGTTATAATGTTTTCACGTGGTAAAATTAAAAACATATCTGCTAATAATGTAAAGATTCTAGCTTTGCAAGGAGATGATTTAAACTTATGTGGCTATCACCATTCTACCTAATGTGATATTCTAACATATATTTGGACAGGATAAGTAATTTTTTCAATATTACATTAATGATTCCTAATTTTATATCATGGATAAAAACTAAATTCTATTTTGCCTAGTTTCAATATCTACGAGATAAAAAATAATCAACCAATCATAATACTTCTACACCTGTACGTCAGTTTTTAAGGAGACATGACACACACCAAATGTCACGACTGTTATGCAGATGAACAAACAAAATACCTTTGGAATACATAGAGAAGGGAAATAAGCTCAAATTTGTTAAACACTTTTCCTGTTTTCATAGAAATTTTCAAATAAACAGAAATAAGAATAGTGTAATGAATCACCATGACCTCAGTATCTAATTTCAACAAAACAACATTATACCTTTTTTTAATTTCATTAAATTAAATTTCATTTAATTAAATTAAATACAAGTTATATACTATATATAAATATATAGTGTGTATATATAGTATGTAAAATATATATATACTATGTATAGTGTTTAAAATATATAGTATAAAATATATATAAATATATAGTATATAAAAATGTATAGTATATATATATGTGTATGTAAAAACACATATAAAAACTCTACATGTTAGTGTATGTATATATATACATATATATGTGTGTGTGTATGTGTATATATGTATATATATATATACCACATACACAAACATGTAGAGTTTTTTAAAAATAGTGTCAAAGTGATTAACACAAACAACAAAATCAGTGGTAATTTCTTATCAGTTATAGACATTCTCCACTAATGTCGCTGATAGTTTTATAAATATATTTAATTTAAGGTATTTGTTTTAGAATTTAAATCCAAATACAATCTTTACATTGTATTTGGCTTATATCTCTTTAGTCTGTTTCATTTTTCCCTGTGGTATTACTTTATTTAAGAAAACTTAAAAAAAAAAAAAGAGAGAGAGACAGAGGGAGCCAAACCATAAGAGACTCATAAAAACTGAGAATAAACTGAGGGTTGATGGGGGGTGGGAGGGTGGGGAAAGTGGGTGATGGGCATTGAGGAGGGCACCTGTTGAGATGAGCACTGGGTGTTGTATGGAAACCAATTTGACATCAAATTTCATATTAAAAAAATAAGTATTGGCAAAGATCTGGAGAAATTAGAACGCCTGTGCACTGTTGGTGGGAGTAAAATGGTGCAGGGAAAAAAAGAAAACTTATCACACGTTAAAAAGAACTTTCCATATTGGTGTGAGGGGGTTAAGCTGATTGTATCTTTCCAGTATCACTCAGCTTGTTTCTCTGTAAATTAATATAGTTAATAGTGTGATTCATGCCCAGTGTTTGGAAAGAATATGTCATTGATAGTATTGTTCCACTCATATTGTATCATATCAGAAAATACATCATGTTTGTTAGCCTGTTGTTTAATAATTTTAACACTGACGAAAAATTCAAGTGCATTAGTCTCATCTTGCTATCATAACACTCCACATCAACATCCCACAAAGGTTAGTAGCTGTGAGTTATTGGTATTTATTAGCTGTGATTCCGCTAGAAGGTTGATCTTTCCCTCAACATCTGGTAATCTTCAAATACTCTCCATATAGGAATGGCAGGATAAGTACTTTATTTTATTAATAAATTATGATGTTATATATTTTATACCATGTACATAAAATACATACGATTCCATATATGACATGTATATAATAACACGTTGTTGGATATGAAGTTCAGAAAAAGTCATTGGAGATAATATTTTTAGTTTACCATGCTTTTTGTGAGAGTTGAAGCCATGGGATAAATGTAATTGACCAAAGACAGAGAAACGAGAACAAAATAAATAGAAGGCCAACAAAAACATCTAAGAAATACTATATTCTTTTGTATGGCATGCTGCAGAAATTGAGATGGCGAAGGAAATAGAAACCATTCAGCTTGCAAGGCAATGAGAATATATATTCACTGCTTGAAAAGTAAAAGAAGAGAATATTTTCATTAGGAGAAGATTAATGGATAGCAGTTTCAAAATACTAAGTAGAAGTAAAATTTGACATGAGGTAAACATTAACATTTGAAAAATGATATCAGTAGAATAGAAAACGTCTACAGTCAGATTGGTTAGATTAGAAAAGTCTACAGTTAGGATTAGAAATGTTGGATGTGAGGCTGGAGACATTATATATATTAATTTTCATAGTTTTAAAATAAAAGTAATAAGATGCTGGATAATAATTTCAAAAGGAAGCATAAAATATAAGACTTGATCAAATTTTTAGTATAAGGAAATAATTTTTTTTTAAGTATAGATGGAATATATGGTCAAAACTTGTCTAGGGAGAGAACAAAAAAGCCCCTGAGACATGATGTTTACCTTTTTTGATTAACAGCTATGACTTTTACCAAAACTGAGTAACAGCCCATGGAAAAAGCATGCGTATATACACATACATCAATATCTCTCTATCTATAAGTAGACATACATTCAGAAAAAGACAATGTGTGTGTGTGTGAAAAGATAAGTGGCTAAGTATTGTACTTCTCTCTATAAGTATACAAAAAACTAGTTGACAAACTTCCACTGAAAAATGCTGCACAGAGGAATGTATCCTCATATATTTGCTTGATTTTACTTATCCATTTTGGTAATACCACTAATGACTTAAAATACCAGGAGAAAATCATTTCATCAAATTCCATTACAGACTATTCCAAATCATATGTACTTATCTAATTATTATTACAAGCTGGAGGAAGCATAAAATGTTGTACATGTGTTATTACAGATTTTGCCAATCATTTATGCCTTAATAGTATAATTTCATAAAAAAAACACTCCTCAAGGACAGGTAATGTTATTGTCTGTGTTTTATGGAATAATTTTATGATTATAAATTTACTATAGGAAAATAGCCTTTATTATTTCGCATTATTTTGTTCACATTATTGACTCTATCTCATGTTTTCACTCGTTGAGCCTGAACCCAAAGATTGTTATCAACTACTTTCATATAAGAGCTGCTTTTCACATTTTAATTTTTAGCAAAATTAACCAAAGTCTCATCCATTTTCTGCCCTCTACAGTGCTTTAAACATATCCTATAAAGTCATTATTTCTCTCAAACTGACCTACTAAATACCCCTCATATGACAACATGTAGGGAATCTAGGAAAGCTGCAGGAAAACAAAATAAAAATTATCCTTGTTACTCAGTTGACCAGAAAGCTCAGATTTTAATGTAAAAACACTATTGCTTACATTAAAGTAAATCAATATATTATACAGAGAAATGCAAATTTCACATGAATTTATAAAGAAATTATTAAAGCTCAAGGAAAATTAAGGGTTGCATTGATTGCTTCTGGGTATGCCCTCTGGACCCCTATTGATGGTTGCTTACTTTCTTCTAATCTGATGATTTCTTCAGGAAGGAAGAAAGAAAAGAAATAAGATGTGAATAAAGATATGTGCATTATGGCTATATTTGTAGATTTCTTGTCCTTTAAATTATCCCTCAGATTTGCTTATTCGGGGTTCTGTAACTAAATTTACTTGTTTATGAAGTCCCAGGCCCTTGCTTAAAATGGTTTATTCACTATTCTCAACCTGATGTCCAATTTGTCTACATGATTTCTTGCTTATGTTGAAAAAATTATCATTGCAGATGAGCTTAAGAGAGAAGAAAGAGAACCTAAAGAGAGGAGAGGAAGGAAATGGAAGAAAAGGAAGATGAAGAGGAGGGGAAAAGCTATGTCTCATTTTGTCCTTGTCTTGCAAGACTCATGTTACATGAGATGCTAAAAAAATGCAAAACTCTCAAATTTAGCTCACCCCCAAAAACGTTTTATTTTCTTTGTTTCTGTGGTTGCATCCATCCTTCTAGTTGAAATTACTGAACAATTTTCAACTTACTATACTCTCCCTATTAAACTTTTTATATATGTTTTTCAACCTACCATCTATCTGAATAGGCACTAATCATTGATAGTTACCTTTATGTAAGCTCAAATACCTTCCTAAGGTCGTGATCTGAACACAGGTGCAAATTTTGCCTAAAATTTCATCTCTCTCTTTTTAAGCAGGTTGTATGATTTTTAAGTACAGTTAATGATATACTTTATAAAATTTCCATCACGGAATGTAGCCAAAATCTTGGCGTATTTTACATTGCAATCTGGGCATTTTGGAAACTTGAAAGAAGCATGGCTCTCGAATAATTTACAATAATTTTTCAGTAAGACTAAATATATTCCTTAATCCATAACACAACTTTAATATAAGAAATAATATATTGGTAGCAAAGCAAGTAGTAAATTAGCTGTTTCTTTCATTATTCACTCAAAAACAAAAAAAGCTTTATTCATTAAGCGGTAATGTTTTTCACTGCTTGCCTGAGACTGAGCTAGGTGATAAAGCCAACAGAGGAAAAAAATCAAATACTCTCCCTACCTTAGAGAAGTTCACAGAGTGGTAGCATGTACTAGGATAAATGATTTTTGGAAGCTCTCATCCCCTAGGTGTTCATGGCTACTTGTATTATTTATTTTTTGTGCTTAGTGTCTTGGAATTAATCATAGAAATGTCCTGTATGGGACAATGTTGGTGAAACTACTGTGCAATCATTCATACCTTAGAATCTCCTGGGTTGAGTAAATACGTGTGAGATAGTGACAAGGAAATTGCAAAGGTCTGATCAGAGAGGTATGAGAAGGGTCAGGAAATTTCCCAATAACAGATTGTAGGCAGACTGATTCATGAAGGACTGATTCCTTCTCTTTGCAGATAACCAGACAGTGTCTAAAGCGAAAGAGATTATCCCAACTATGATTTTCAGAAGCTAATTATCAAAGACATGACATGAATTTGCCAACTTAAGAGACTTTGGCAGCTGCAGTGGTGACTCTCCAGTGACAAGTGACTGAGGAGGCATTCCAATTTAACTGCAGGTTTTGTTCCATGTGTGTTCTGGAAGGGCCACAGTACTGAAGACTGCTGACTGGAGTGGTTTCCTAACCTTAGAGGAGCCGGGGTAAACTTTGAGAGGTTTTACCATATGATCAGTTTCAACACTGCACCCCCCATAAAAATATCTGGCTTGAAGAAACAGAGTGCCAAGAATGCTTGAATTGAACAACTTTAAGGAATTATTGAGGGGAGAAAACATCAGAGGAAATAAGATTGTTAAGCTTCCCTTTTGGTATCAGAGGTGATGCAAGTATTAAGAAATACTATTATCTGAAGTGAATGGCACAATATGTTAGGGAAGTTTGTGAATCATGTGAGGTAAGAGAAAGAACAATCAATGATGCCTTGGTATATCTGCCCTGTGTTCCATTTCCTCTGATATCCTTTTGTTCTACTTAGCCTGGATTATATACCACTACATCCATGAATTTACCCCAATGAGTTTACCTAGAAAAGTACCATTACTTATTTCAAAGTTTTTTATATTTTGCACTTCCTTACTTATAGCACTTACTGCACTTGGCCATATATTGTAATATGTTGACCTAACAGAAAGATATAGGTGAGGTAGCTCGGAAAAACTGCTTTATAATTTCATATTGCTAATTTTATAATTGTGTTTTATCACGTACCTTCATTTTGTTTTTACTCTTGCAATGGGCTTTTATGTCTATGTACTTTCTCAAGGGAAATAACTGCATAATTTTGTCCTTACAACACAGATTTTGTCACGAATTTCACAATAGTCTGATTGGTACCACCGAATCTTATCAAGAAACACTTAATTTTTTTCTGTTTTTCAGTTAGCCAGCTAATAAGGTAATTCATTCTAGAATAAGCATGAGAATGCCCATTATTAATAATATGTCAATAGAAAAATTGATATATTAATGTGACATCTAGCGTCTTAAATGCAATGATTTTTAAAACACTTAGAGAAGGCTAGGGTTTGTTCTGTAGAAGTACCTTGGAATCCTTGTAAAAGACAGGAATGTGTGAGGTTTGGTGTGCAAACAAAAATAAAGGGACTACTCCTCACTCCAACTTCAACCAGTGAAGCTCAGTTTTGTTTCTTTTTTTTTTTTTAATTTCATTTACTTGGCCTTGTCAAATTCAATAAAAAAAAATCAGCTGTTAAAAAGAGTTTGAAATTGAAGTCGCAGTTCTTTTTATCAAATCCAAGTCTCATATCCTCTATGATTTCTTAGTTAACAGATTTTTCCATGAATCAAATCAGGTTTTCAATATCACCCTTCCCAATGGATATTTTATTACTTATTTGACTACTTGAAGTAACAGCTTCGTGTCTGCATTCACAAGGATATGTTTTGGAAATGGTTCTATAAGATCTCTCACGGGAGTCAGGAATATAAGAAAATCAGTATCATAAGTGGATCAAGCATTTAGTTTTACATAGAAAGTAATAAATCAAGATAGACTCAGGATTTTGACATCTAGTCTAAAGGAAATCTCTATTCTATGTAAGTTAGTTTCAAATGGCAAACCTAATGGCATGTCTGTTCTTTATGACGGAAATAAAACATAGCTGAGCCTCAAACCATTGCTTTCAATCTGAAATATAGACAAATGCTGAAACATAACAATGTTTATGTTTAACTAAAGGGAAAAATTTTAGTTTAAAAAATATATACATATCTATATTTTGTGTTTAAGTCAGAATGAATGAAAGCTTCATTACTTCATGTTCAAAATATTTTGATATTAAATCCTATATTTAGGCCTTAGTAGTTCTTATGAATGCTGTCGGTGCAGAGGAAATGGTCATGCTGTAAAAAGGATGCTATTATGACAAGATGCTATTATAAATTTAATAAGTGAAAATTCATTTCTATCATATTGTGATGGAAATGCAATGAAATAAAAAAATAGAAATAGAAATATTACTAAAACCCATTAAGATCAGTTATTTTTTAAATACCTACAAACACAGCAATGTTACATGTTGTATATTTCTAATAATACAGCAAAAGTATATTTGTTTCTAGTAGATACATGTCACACGTCAAGTACAACGTTCTAAAAATTCATGTTCCTTGATCATACGTCATTTCCTCATTGTCTTACAGTTACCCAAGCCATTTTTCGTCACAATCTTTTTTATTTTTTTAACATTTATTTATTTTTGAGAGGCAGAGACAGAGCATGAGCAGGGGAGGGGAAGAGAGAGAGGGAGACACAGAATCCCAAGCGGGCTCCAGGCTCTGTGCTGTTTGTTAGCACAGAGCCCAACCGCGAGACTATGACCTGAGCCGAACTCGGATGCTCAACCGACTGAGCCACCCAGATGCCCCTCATAACAATTTTGAGCCAAATTACCTAAATTGTTAAAATGGTGTAGGCCCCATAACTTCTTATGTCAGACTTTATTGAAATCAAAGCTACATGATCATTAATTGCTAGTAATAGCTTCTAATCCAGGTAAAATTGATTATAGTTCAAGCAATTTTTCTGTATTGTTTAAGAAGTTACTGATCCCAATCTAGAGACTATGACATTGTTAATTTTGCTCTGCTGCTCTCGGGGTAATTAATAATCAATTTTGTTCGTGTTCCTTCTAATTTATGCCATAGCAAAGACAAAACTATTGGCTTTGTGTGTCAGAGAAGTAGACTGCAAATTAGAATCTTTAGTGTTAACGGAAATATTTTGTTTATGACTTTGTATTTTCAAAATTCCAAAGTAAGAATCATGCAGTTTTAAATCAGCTTTAAAATCAATTATGCAGGATGTGTCAAATGCCCTTTCTTTCGAAGGACACGTTCATAACTTTATTGATTGCATTTGTTAGAATCATCTATAAACCAAAGATACACCATCGTCTTACCTTCACATTTGACCCAGCAAGTCTGGAAAGTATAAGGATAATTTTCTGCAAGAAAGAGAAGACAAAGGCTATTTGTTTTTCCTATTCTCTGGTTCAATTGCATTGAGAGTGGATTTAAGTCAAAATAGACTTAACTATATCATGTCTTCTTTAAGGCTTTAAAGACCCCATGAAGGCAAATGGCATATTGTCTCCATTTCCTTTGAAAGTCTACCCCTGACATTTCTGTTCAAAGCCATGTTATTGATAATATTTATAAACTGTTAAGTGACAAAAGTAGAAAATGATTCTTTACTCTTAATTTCATTGTTTCATTCTGTATTAATGACATAAAAACCATAACTTTTATGAAAGTTGGTAATAATAAAATAAACTCAAAGATTATATACTGGCAATTGGTGGGGATGGAAGGGGAAATATTGTGCTTCCCCCTGCTGCAAAGAGAGAAGTTCAAAACATAAGCTATTTCTCTTGCACCCAAGGGATTTCATTCCCACTTTAATTCTTTAATTCTTTTCAACAAATATGTACTTATGAATGAGTTCTTAAATTCAATTAACTGGTGCTAAACAGAGTCTTTAGTTGTATTTTTCTCCATCCAACTACTTTAGAGATACGTATTACTGGACTGAAATATTAACTTTAACAGCAAATAAATTATACAATGGAAAAGAAATCTGTGCTACAGAGTATTTCTTTAAACACTTATTTAGTTCATTAAAAAGTAAGTTTTAAGAACTCCTTGTGCTAAGTACTGTGGAGATTTATATATATATATATGTATATATATGTATATATATTATATGTAATATAATATATATATATGTATTGTACTGTATATGTATATGTATATGTATTGTATATAATATATGTATATATATGTATACATATTATATGTATATGTATACATATATATACATATATGTATATATATATATATATAGTGGTAAGAACAATGGTAGATAAATACAAGGCACTATGAAGAACAGGTAAAAAAGCAAACATTTATGATTTGAACAGGGTAGGAATCATAGTGGGTATGCATGTGGAAAATTTATTAAACTCTCTCTGAATATTACTTTGATCTTGTTTTCTCTCTCTCTCTGAGACTCCAGCTCCTAGTATGTTAGACCTTTTCACTGTATCCCAATGTTTCTGACAATCTTTATCTCTCCTTTTTTCTGTTTTGCTTCCTACGATTCAAAATAAATATTTCTATTGACTTCTCTTTCATTCACTAATTCTCTTTTCTGATGACTCCATATACTATTATATACTGAATTTTTAATTGTATATTTCTAAATTTTAGGGTTTTTTATGTAATCCAATTCTCTGGTGAAGTTCTCCATCTTGTTGTGTCCTTTTGATATATTTATCACAAGTACATCAAAGCCAAGACTTGTAAATACAATTATTTGGGTCATCTGTCAGTGGCTTTGTTTTGGTTCTGATTCTTGTTCAGTAGGGTAACGTTTGATAGACTAGAATCATCTTTCAAGCACGCTGAATCCTATTCTCTCCTAGACAAATAGGATAGGACTGGAACATCTTAATCTGATTAGAGGCTGAGCTGACAAGATGCTGGCCTGGAGTTTTGTTAAGCTTTGCCTATCCCTGTGTAGTACCCCAAGGGTCCCACCTGAAGAGTCTAGGGAGTTTGTTGAGGCTTCTCTTCCTTGGAAGGTTCTGAATTCCAATATTTGCCTCCTCATCGCTGTAAGCCGGTTAGAAAGTACCATCTATTTCAGCACCATTCTGCTTAGTTTGGCAGAATTCCCAATTCAGGAAAAGTCTCCTGGGAAAAGCTACTGAGTACAGGGCTCACTTCCTCTTTATCTCCCTTTTCAGTGGACAATTATTGACTCCCTCCAGTGAGAGCCAAATTCCTTTCTTTGCTTCTGCAGCTTTCTGAGACTGCCAAGACTGCTCATTTGTCAGATACACAACTATAACCACTGGAATTCTCAGTATCTTTCCTGATAAATGGCAAGGAGGAAGTCAGTCTGCTTGCAGAATTTCAACTCACACTGTTATTCTTTTCTTTCTGCAATTTTGACCCCAAAACTTTTTTGTCTCAGCAGCTCTCTAGTGGCATCAGAGATGTGTTTTCTACTCTCCCTTGACAGATCATTAGCCCAATAGAAGCTACTCCTTATTTACAGAAGCAAACTAAACAGCTCATTTGGATATTATGTTTATGGCACTTGGGGAGAGACTGGATAATAAAGTAAGAAAAGCCAAATTGAAATGGATCATACACGCCATATTCAAACATGTGATCTTTATAGTGATATTCTGTCGAAGATATTTAATCAAGGGAGGGTTAGGGAATTTACATTTAAAAAAGACAAAGCTGCCAACATGGTATTGGCTGGAAGAGCTTGAGCGTAGAAGCTTTCCATGAAAGACAATCTATGAGATTAAAAAAGGGGAGCCACACGAGGGTATCAAAATCATTTTTGAGGCTTGTTTTGTTGTATTGAGTTTTTAATGGAAACAGAATTTAAGAGAGACCAGGAGAATCAACTGTTTGGGAATTTTTGTAGAGAGAGAGGAATGTTTCTTTAGAAGATATATTTCTTTTTGAGAAAACACAGTTTTCTCAAAAGGGTTATTCTAAAATGTTAATCTGCCATCCTGAAAAGATAGATAAAAATGATAAAAGAAAGTGATAAGTAATATCTGGAGGTGGATAAGCACTAGCATTTTATTAAACTGTATCTTTTACTGGAGTCCTTAAAACTGCAATTTTCCCATATTTCTTACTCAGATTTGTAAAATGAAGTAACTCATTCCACTTTTGAAAATAAATTGCTAGACATAAACCTTGGTTTCATTATAGAAATAACACAAAAATTTAATATTGCACAATAAAAGAAATGCATATCTCTAGTAAAATGTAATTTTTATATTCACAAATGATATAAGCCCTTTGAAAATGCAAGAATCCGTGTATCCTTAACTTAAATCTTTAATTTGAATCATTTAAACAAAATTTCATAGATTTCACAATTTCAATTCAGAACCCATTCCCTTCTTTCTTCTAATAAATTGATGAAGCATTTTTATGATTGTATTCCCAGTTAAGAAACATTTGGGTGATACAAAAACTTAATTGTTATAGATTAATAGGAATATAAAATGGAATCAATATTTGGACTATTAAGAAACCACCAGTATTATTGTCAAATAATCGACACACACAATCGCTAAACATAGCAGCATATTGTATCAAACCCCTTTTCGTAAAAGACAATAACTTATAGGTAGTAAATCCTTTGTATATAGTCGCACTAATAAAATACTTAAGAACACGTGATGGAAAAAAATATTTTACTCTCGGAAAGATACTGCATAACTCTAAGGAATTTGGATAACGTGGCAAGAAACTCCAGGAATAAAAAGGTTGAAGCCTCTCCTAGAAAGATCAATTAATATTTCTTTCTCCTATTTTGGGCTGGCCCAAGAAAGATTTAGATGCGTAGTAATCATAACTGTGCCATTTTCTTTGTGTATTTTAGTTGTGATAACATTTGTTTTGTTATAAATTCAGCTGTCATCTGCTTTATGTTATTAAATTTCTTAGAAATGTTTCTTTCATAAAGTTATAAAAATGGAAATGCAGAAAAGGAAAAGAAAAAAAATGTCAGCACATATGGTGTTTAAATTTTCTAGAAGTCCAAAATGGATTGAATAAAATAATATGATAGTGAAATTTTATATTATTACATATTTCTGTCTAGTTTTATCAATCCTCTAAAGTCAGCTGGTTGCGAAATTATTTGATAAAATCATTGATGTTAAAAACAAATGAACAACTGTTATCAGTTCTATGGTTACATCCTAAAACTTAAAATATGAAATAATATTTAACTATCAGTTGCTAATATTGGGTGGCAATAATCAGTTTAACAGTTTTTTGGAGAGGCAGGACATAATAAAATGAAGTTAAAATTGAAAATATACACAAATGATTTGTTACATTTAATATTCAAAATGCACATAAGGATCTTTCAGTCCATTGCTATCACCATTATCACATTAGCAAGTTCTTCTTTAAACATATAAAATACGACTTATCAGTTCTTTTCAATTTAACTCAGTATAAAAGCAAATTTACAACTTCATTGAAACTCTACATTTCTATTGTTTTGATAACTTTACACAAATTGATTCCAATGATTGCCTTCTAAGAATTTTTCCTCAACTTTAGAGATTGTACTGTCAATTTATTTACTAAAATCAAATGCCAACAATGTGAACATTAACATATAAATCATCTTTAAAAAGCTCTGATTTTATTTTTTGTAATCAATCTCATGAGAAAATATGGCTTTGTTTAATCCAGCCCTGAATGTTTTCCAAAAATGATTTTATTATGACCTTTAGACAGTAATTTCAGTACTATAATTCTGAGAATTACATGAGGGTTGAAAATTACTTTCCATTAAGCTGTATTAATTATGCTGCATATTATATCAGACAGTTTACTAATTACCTGAACTCAGGCAATCATAAGCAACCAAATCTAGCAGTAAGAAATTTTAATATCTCATATACTATAAAATATGTGATTGAAGAGTGTAAATTTAACTTAATTTTTTTTTTTAAATTAAGAGACGAAATGATTGCTTTTCTTTGGGAGGGAGAGAGTAGCTCTTTAAACAATAGTGCTTTATAAAGTAGAAGTTATTTTTTTGTTATTATTCTGTGGTCATACTGTATTAATAGAAATATTCAGATAAAAATGAATTACAAGGCATAATTGCTTTTTTAATTTTTTTTAATTTGATTTGAGAGGGAGAGCACGTGCACACGAATGTGTGCACACATGCAGGCACACGCATGTGCCAGCGAGAGCAGGGGAGGGACAGAGAGAATCCCAAGCAGGCCCCACACTGTCAGCATTGAGCCTGAGAGCATGACCTGAGCTGAAATCAAGAGTCAAATGCTTAACTGACTGAACACCCAGGCGCCCCGAAGTCATCATATTTGAAAGTCTTTGTCAGTGGCAAAACACTCTTGTTTTACAATGATAAAACTACGTTTGATCCAAAATTCTCTCATTTTCTACTCTGTAAAATTGAGAAAGTTCATTAATGTCTGTAAGAATAAATTGCTCAACTATAAACTGAGTAAAGTATCCATCTACTGTGATTAAGTAATGTTTGAAAACAATGAGATATTATATGTGGCATAAAACAAAAAATTACTCATACAGAAATAAATACAAGCAAAACATAAGCTGAACTGAGAGGAATGCTTTATTGTTTAATTGACGAATTTCAACCAGCACCTCTTGTCTCAAATTCACTTAAACATTGAGTCAATTTGTGTCAAATATGGGAAAATAAAATAATATCTTTATATGAACTCATTAGGGTCAGGACCCTCTAAAATAACATGGTGAGCATGGGACCTCAGAATCAGAAGCAGGAATATTCTTTGTTTCTTCAGAATTTTATTGAATTATGATACACATATTAGAAAAGGTGAAATTGAAATTAGTGGAATCATACTGTAGGTACTTATTTGTGTTTGCCCAGTTTTCCCCAATATTTTGTGAGATACATGTAGTTTTCTGCGGTGTGAATATACCATAGTTAAACAGTATACCTACCAATAATGGCATCTTAGGTTATTTTCACTATATAGATAGATGATAGATAGATAGATAGATAGATGATAGATAGATAGATAGATGATAGATAGATACACACACATACATATAGTCTGAGTGAAGTCTGGTTAGGTGTTTAAGAATGGAATTGTTAGGTTATTCTTCCAAACATTTTATCTGGGTTATTTGTACAAATTTACTCGTCCTGGCAATTATAATTCAATTTTTCCCACATCTTATTAATATTGTCTGCTTTTTAAAATTTAGTCATTCTGTTGAGTACATAACCATTTACATTGCAGTTTTAATTTTCATTTCCCTGATAACTAATAGAGTTCCATTTCAAAAGGTTTATTTATCATTTTTGTTTTCTGTTATGTGAAGTGCCTGTTGAGATTTCTTGTTCATTATTTTATTAGTTGTCTGCTTAACTGATTGATGTGAAATGTTTTTAAATATTTTATGGATTTGAGTCTTTTGATATGTATGTATCAATGTATATCGATATGTATATATTTATAATTGAGAAGTTTGGGATATGAATCTTTTCTGTCTTTTCTTTGTTTAAAAAGCAGAATTTTGTAATTTTAATATAATCTAATCTAAGTTTTCCCTTGATTATTTTCTATCCTGTTTAAGAAAGCTTTACCTACACCAAGGTTATGAAAATCATCTGTTTTCCTATAGAAGCTTTAATACCTTTCATTTTCAGAATATAATTAATGTTTGTTTATGGTGTTAATGATTATTTATGGTGTTAGATATGGTAAAGATTAATATTTTCCAGAAAAGAATCCAATGAAATTAGCACATATTATTTAAAAAGGCCACCTTTATTCCAGTTCACTATGATGTTACATTAGCTGTAAATAAGTGACCATGTGTGCACTGTTTATTTCTGGATAATCTATTATGTTCCATTTATCTATTTTTCCATCATCAAACCAATAAAAAATACCAGTCTTATTCCCTATCTTTATATGTGCAAATATTGATATCTAGTATTATAAATTCTCAGACTTTGTTCTTGCCCATAACGATTGGTGTTATGTAATAAATATATTCTGGAATCAAGTTGATAATTTCATTTTTTTAAGTTTTTTTTTTTTAACTTTGAGAAAGAGAGAGTGAGTGGGGAAGAGAGAGAGGGAGAAAGAGAGAATCCCAAGCAGGTTCTGCACTGTTAGCATAGAGCCTGAGGCAGAGCTCCATCCCATAAACTGTGAGATCATGACCTGAGTCGAAACCAAGAGTCAGACACTTAACTGACTCAGTCACCCAGGTGCCCCATACTTGATAATTTCTACAGAACAACTGGGTATATTGATAGAAATTGACATGGATCTGTAGGCAATGTTAGTGATTTGGAGTTCTTTTTTTTTTTTTTTTTAATTTTTCTTTGGTGTTTATTTTTGAGAGACAGAGAGACACAAGGCATGAGCAGGGGACGGGAAGAGAAAGAGAGAAAGAGACACAGTATCTGAAGCAGGTTCCAGGCACTGAGCTATCAGCACAGAGCTTGACGCAGGGCTGGAACCCAGGGACCACAAGATCATGACCTGAGCTGAAGCTGGACGCTTAACCAACTGAGCCACCCAGGAGCCCCTGGTTTGGAGTTCAATTTTGGAGGCAATTTTAATAATTTGGACTTCTGTCAATATATTTTTGGCTTTATACCTAGACATTAATATTTGTACAGGGTATAAGACTTTTAAAGAGTGTATGTTCACTTTATTTGTGGCTGATTGTTTCTATTATTAATCTCTACATAACAAAAAGCCCTAAACAAAATGGCTTACAACAAAGGCAATTGTTATTTTCTTCACAAATCTTTATGTGCAAGCACAAGGAGGAAAGACAACCTTGGCTCCTCTAGATGTTAGCTGGGCTGGCTTGAAGACACTTCATTCTAGCTATCAGCCTTCCTGCCTACCAGAGGAAAAATGCACACTCTACGAGGAGAAATTACATCTTTGGGGGATTTATATTTTTAAGATATAAAAAACAGTATTTTTTAAAACTCAAAACACCAAAATACTGGAACAAAAACCAGCACATTAAAACAAACAATAGGTATACACTTAGATTTTATATAGAATCTGGCGTTAGCTGCCAATGTCTTTAAATTAACAGTATTGTCTTCAGAAAATAAAAAGATGGAATATCTCATCAGAGGCCTAGAATGATTTTTTTAAAAATAAAATGCAACTATTTTAATTGTAATATATACAGAGAGCTACTTAAAAGGCACATTAATTTCTTGAAAAGTGAAAATAATATATACCTGAATTTTTTATAGAAAGATGACTAAAATACACTGGGATAATTTATCTCAAAACTATTCTTGCAAAAATCAGATTTAAATTCCTAATACAACCCAATTCTATAGGTTCTTTTGAAGCAAAGTTATCACTGAAGACAATTGCAATATTGTTTTGGTAAGGTGCAGAATCAGGCAACTGCTTTAAGGCATAAACTTTGCTCATGAACTATAACAATATGTAAAACATCACAATTAAAAAATTGTAAATGATGTTCTTCCTTAAGTTGTTCACCTCTGCTCATGGCAAGATTTATTAGAATTATATAGAATTCCTTACTGTAATAGGGAGTTCACTGTGTCATAATTATCATTAGCAGCTTTAATGACACTGTATGAAGAAAAGGTAGTACATATTATGAAACAAATGTAAAACTTTTCCCAAATCAGAAGAGTGAGATAAACTGAAAAATTAGACTGACCCATAACTTCTTTTTTTAAATTTTTTTTCTTAATGTTTTTATTTATTTTTGAGACAGAGAGAGACAGAGCATGAGCAGGGTAGGGGCAGAGAGAGAGGGAGACACAGAATCGGAGGCAGGCTCAAGGCTCTGAGCCGTCAGCACAGAGCCTGATGCGGGGCTCGAACTCACAGACTGTGATATCATGACCTGAGCCGAGGTCAGACGCTCAACCTACTGAGCCACCCAGGCGCCCCAAGACTGACCCATAACTTCTATTTATTTGCACATTTATTAACAAAATTCTTTTAGAGTAACTTTCATTTTATTATTTGAATAAAATAATGATAACAGTTATCAATCTTACATTTTATAGCTACTTACAAGCTTGTAAAATAGTTTTACCTAACTGCAATTTATTGAATCCCTGACATGTATCATGCTGTTTCATAAACAACAATTTTCAATGACACAGTTATAATTATTCTTATTTTTCCAATGGAAAATGAGGCTCTGAGGTCTTGGTAAGATCACACCTGTCGTAAGCGCCAGAAGTGAGGTTTGGTTTCTTTCGGTCTGTGATTCCAAGGCACCATAAAATACCACCACATACAGTATCCCTTTGATCCTCACAACACTGGACAATAGTTTAGGATTTTTTTTCTGCTCATTTCATAGGCATGAAACTGAATCATGGAAACCATAAGTGGTAATTAAGTTATGTTCGGGAGAAAATGTTTGCTCAAGTCAATTGACGGCAAATCTAATTTTCTCCTTTTTTCCTAAAAACAATTATATATTTTTTAAACATTAAGTTCTACTTAGCCTTGTGGACTTTAGCTACATTATATCTGAACCTCACACAGTAGTGTGTCACACACTAGTTTGTTTTAGTTCAATGCTTGTGCTCAGAATCATAAAGTTAAAACTTACATTCAATATCAGAATTGTGAAAAAGTACTTGTTTAAACTGGATCTCTGCAAATGAATCGCAAGAAGCATATTTTTCTAAGGTAGAAGAAAGAAAATTTTCTTTGCTTAAAAAAGCTTAGGAACATAAAACCATAAAATCAAAAAATAAATATATTTGCTATTACCAATGACTAGAAGTGCTTCAAAATTTTTTGAGATGAGGAGAAAAGAAATACACAAGTAATACACAAGTAAGGAAGTTTAATTTAGAAATCAACAGGAGCTTTCCTAATTGACATAAAAGGGAATAACACTCTTTAAGGGAGGAAATTAATTCTTTCTTATTGTAAGGAGAACATCGACAGCTACTTTTCTAGGGTAAATTTAATTGTAGTTTTGTCAAAAACCCAAGTATTGATGAGAATATCATTCAAAGTCATATTCAGACATAGTTCTTTATAAATTATTTATAAAATAGAAATATGAATATTTTGATATTTCATTTTCAATAAAACAAAATTGGAATTATCTACATACTCCAGATTATGATAAATAGTTACCAAGTAAACATAAAAAAAGAAGATGATTGGCTTGTTCCATAGAAACAAAGTCATAAGAAATTTCCTAAAAATACCCTACACCATTAGAATAAAATATGGTAAATTATTTTTATACTATTCAAACTCCATACTTTTTAAATTTTTTTTAACGTTTATTTATTTTTGAGACAGAGAGAGACAGAGCATGAACGGGGGAGGGTCAGAGAGAGAGGGAGACACAGAATCCGAAACAGGCTCCAGGCTCTGAGCAGTCAGCACAGAGCCCGACGCGGGGCTCAAACTCACGGACCGCAAGATCATGACCTGAGTTGTAGTCGGATGCTTAACCGACTGAGCCACCCAGGCATCCCCAAACTCCATACTTAAGGTTCTACATCGAAATTAAAAACATGATATACCTAGTGTATTTTAAAAATAAAATTTTACTTAAATTTTTGTATATTGTAGTACTTGATTGACGAGGATTTCAATTCCAACAATTATTAGCCATACTAGCTTGGGCAATTTGTTGAGGATCAACCATCATATTTTATTTTATTTTATTTTATTTTATTTTATTTTATTTTATTTTATTTTATTTCATTTTATTTTAATTTCATTTCATTTCATTTCATTTTACTATTTTATTTATTTTATTTTATTTTAAGACATTTTTATTATTTTTAATGTTTATTTATTTATTTTGAGAGAGAGAGAGTGAGCACAAGCAGGGCAGGACTAGAAAGAAGGAGAGAGAGAATCCCAAGCAGGCTCTGCACCATCAGCTCAGAGTCCAATGTAGGTCTCAAACTCATAAACAGTGAGATCATGAACTGAGCTGAAATCAAGAGTTGGATACTTAATCTACTGTGCCAACCAAGTGCCCCACAACTGTCACAACTTCCTTTAAAGGAAGATACCCGGGGGGCGCCTGGGTGGCGCAGTCGGTTAAGCGTCCGACTTCAGCCAGGTCACAATCTCGCAGTCCGTGAGTTTGAGCCCCGCATCGGGCTCTGGGCTGATGGCTCGGAGCCTGGAGCCTGTTTCCAATTCTGTGTCTCCCTCTCTCTCTGCCCCTCCCCCGTTCATGCTCTGTCTCTCTCTGTCCCAAAAATAAATAAACGTTGAAAAAAAAATTAAAAAAAAAATTTAAAAATAAAAAAAATAAATAAATAAAGGAAGATACCCGGGGTGCCTCTGTGGCTCAGTCAGTTGAGCGTCTGGCTTTGGCTCAAGGCATGATCTCACAGCTTGTGAGTTCGAGCCCCGTGTCAGGCTCTGTGCTGACAGCTCAGAGCCTGGAGCCTGCTTTGGATTCTGTGCATCCCTCTCTCTCTGCCCCTGACCCACTGGCATTCTGTCTCTGTCTCTCTCAAAAATAAATAAATATTAACAAAAATTTTTTTTAAAAAGGAAGATACCAATTAGACTAGTGGGAGATCAGTGTCAGTTATTCTTTTTAGAGCTAATTAACAAGAATTTTATTGACTCAAATAGACCCTGAAGTGGTCCATCTGATGTTTAGATTTGGATTGTGCACTGGGTTTCGTGGCTGATTACAGTTGTTTTGGGCTGTTAACAGACAGTGAAATCTGCTTAATAATTAAGGAAATGCTCAAGATACAGATAGTCCTCCACCTGCTGTAGGATAAATAGATTGGAGATATGTAGGAATATTTTTACAGAAGTGATAACAGTTTTTCTAGTTTGAATTCCATACTAAACCCTTGGGAATCAAAAAAAGATCAAGAAGGGAATCAAGCATAGAATAAATGCTACCACGAAAATTGGAAATGGAATAGTGAAAAAAAGTATTCACTTTCTATAACAGTGAGAAAATATTTGTTTCATATACTTGGAGGACAGGAAGAGAAAGATTAGGGTTTCAAAATCTGGAAGGTAAGATTAAAAAGGTCAGGGAGGTAAGCTTTCCTGATAGAAGGGATAGAAATAGAAGGGCTTCTGGGAAAGAGGAAGTCAGCCAAGCTACTTTGGTGGCAAATTAACCAGTGCCAGGCATTTGGGGAAAGGTAAGCCAATCCTACTCTGACTAGATTAAGTGAGATAAGGTCCAAGTCCTGCAGTACCCCAGATCAGTTAGACAAAGGCATCTGGAAAATATTTTAAGTGAAATGGAATATTACTAGAGAGTGTAAGCAGAGAAGTGATGTGATGTGATTTACTTTGTGGGAGACCACTCTGGTTGCTTGGCAAAGATTGAGTAGTAGGAGTAAATCGGAAACTAGTCAGGAAGCTTTTATTGTGACATTGGCAGAGATGGGGATACTGATTAGAATGGTAGTTGTGTAAAAGTTGAGCATTGAGTTTATAACTTAATTTTAGAGGCGAAATCAAGAATCAGGAAGAATAAGGAATGAGTTATAGAGTTTTGTGTTAAGCAACAGGATAGGTAGAATTGCTAAGTATTAAAATGGAAAATATTGAAAGATTTGACAAAGGAAGAGAAGAGCAGGAAAAAAAATCAACATTTCTGTTGCATTTAAGTCACCTGCTGGGTATCCAGCTGAAGTTGATGTCTAGCAGCAGTTGAATACATAGAAGTGGGAGTTCAGGAAAGAGAGGATACACACACACACACACAAACATATGCTATGAATAATTACAGAATTGCATTATTAGAATATATATTAGATTAATATATTATTAGATTATATCATAAATATATAATGTTTCTATAAAATCTCCTCTGAATATAAATGTATAATTTGAATAATACATATATAGTAGATATATGATGTAAATGTGTGTGTGTATGTGCGTGTGTGAATGCAGACTAAATGTCATTCTTTGTTTTGTTGTTATTTAATTTTTTTAAATTTACATCCAAGTTAGTTAGCATATAGTGCAACAATGATTTCAGGAGTAGATTCCTTAATGCCCCTTACCTATTTAGCCCATCCCCCCTCTCACAACCCCTCCTGTAAACCTTTGTTTGTTCTCCATATTTAAGAGTCTCTTATGTTTTCTTCCCCTCCCTGTTTTTATATTATTTTTCCTTCCTTTCTATTATGTTCATCTGTTTTGTATATCAAAGACCTCATATGAGTGAAGTCATAATATTTGTCTTTCTCTGACTGATTTTGCTTAGCATAATACCCTCTAGTTCCATCCAGGTAGTTGCAAATGGCAAGATTTCATTCTTTTTGGTTGCCGAGTAACACTCCATTGTATATACATACCACATCTTTTTTATTCATTTATCCATCAATGGGCATTTTGGCTCTTTCTATACTTTGGCTATTGTTGATAGTGCTGCTATAAACGTTGGGGTGCATGTGTCCTGTCAAAACAGCATACCTGTATCCCTTGGATAAATACCTAGTAGCGCAATTGCTGGGTCATTGGGTAATTCTTTTTTTATTTTTTTGATATGGCATTTGCAAATATCTTCTCCCATTCTGTCAGTTGCCTTTTAGTTTTGCTGATTGTTTCCTTCGCTGTGCAGAAGATTTTTGTTTTGATGTTGTCCCAATAGTTCATTTTTGCCTTTGTTTTCCTTGCCTCTGGAGATGTGCTGAGTAAGAAGTTGCTGCGGCCAAGGTCAAAGTTTTTGCCTGCTTTCTCCTCAAGGATTTTTGAGGGCTTCCTGTCTTACATTTAGGTCTTTCATCTGTTTTGAGTTTATTTTTGTAAATGGTGTAAGAAAGTGATCCGGGTTGATTTTTCTGCATGTTGCTGTCCAGTTTTCCTAGCACCACTTGCTGAAGAGATTGTCTAAATTCCATTGGATTCCTGCTTTGTCAAGATTAGTTGGCCATATGTTTGTGGGTCCATTTCTGGGTTCTCTATTCTGTTCCATTGATCTGAGTGTCTGTTTTTGTAACAGTACCTTACGGTCTTGATGATTACAGCTTTGTAATATAGCTTGAAGTGTGAGATTGTGATGCTTCCTGCTTTAGTTTTCTTTTTCAAGATTGCTTTGGCTATGCAGGATCTTTTGTGTTTTCAATAAAAATTTCAGGATTGTTTGTTCTAGCTCTGTGAAAAATGCTGGTGTTATTTTGATAGGGATTGCATTTAACATGTAGATTGCTTTGGGTAGTATTGACATTTTAACAATATTTATTCTTCCTGTCCATGAGCATGGAATACTTTTCCATTTTTTATGTTTTCTTCAATTTCTTTTATAAGCTTTCTGTAGTTTTCAGTGTATAGATTTTTCACCTCTTTGGTTAGATTTTTTCCTAGGTATTTTATGTTTTTTGTGCAACTGTAAATGGGATAGATTCCTTGATTTCTCTTTCTATTGATTCATTATTGGTGTATAGAAATGCAACCAATTTCTGTGCATTGATTTTACATCCTGCAACTTTGCTGAATTCATGAATTAGTTCTAGCAGTTTTTTTGGTGGAATCTTTTGGGTTTGCCATATAGAGTATCATGTCATCTGTGAAGAGTGAAAGTTTGACCTCCTCCTGCCTGATTTGGATGCCTTTTATTTCTTTGTGTTGTCTGATTGCTGAGGCTAAGACTTCCAATACTATGTTGAATAACAGTGTTGAATCTTATGGGAGTCCTCTGTTCTTCCTGGATGTTAATGCCCGTGTCTTTCCCCAGGTTAAGGGGGAATTTTTTATTTGCTCACATAACCCTTCTACTCCTTTTTCTCTTTCTTCATCTTCTGGGACCCCTATAATTCTGATGTTTTTCCTTTTCAATGAGTTACTGATTTCTCTAATTCTTAAACCATGCTCTTTTGCCTTAGTCTCCTTCTTTTTTTCTGCTTCATTATTCTCCATAAGTTTGTGCTCTATATCACTGATTTGCTGCCCTGGCTCATCCATTCTTGCTTCCATGGCAGCCATTTGAGATTGCAGCTCAGTTATAGCATTTTTTTATTTCATTCTGACTAGCTTTTACTTCTTTTATCTCTAAGTGTCATTCTTAACAGTGTAGGTGCTCTAAAACAACAGGCCTAGATTTTAAATTCAATTACCCTACTCCATTCTACATCACACATTAGCCAAGGAATTCATAAGAGAAAATATTCAATTTATCAGTGGTCATGTTGTATGACATAATCTAGTCTCTAGTCCATGGTATAGTTTAGATAGATTAAAAAATGAGGGGAAAGTAATTTGTAATATTTTTAGTGACTATGCTAGCCATTATATAAGTGTAATTTAATTTAGAACACTTTAGACTTATTATTATTTTTAAATGTGGGACCTAGTTAATCATAAAGAAACTTCATATATTAGGCTATACTGAATTTAATTGGAATTAAATTAATTGTAATTAAATTCATATCTCTAAGTATCCATGCCCATAACATAAAAACTACTACAAATCTATTTTAGAGATAAGTTAATCCAACAGTAAAATGGAGAAAAGGCTTAGACAGAAATTTCAGAAATGATGATATGAAAGTAATCAATAAAATATGAAAGGAACTCAATTTTGACATGCAGAGTGAAACACAAATTAGTGCCACAATATGATATCACTCTTCACTTGGCAAATTGGCTAATATAAAAAGAAAATGCAGATAATATCAATATTGACTATGGCATGGAGCAAACAAAACTCTTGTTACTACTGGTGTGAGTATAAATTGATAAAAACATTTTGGAAAATGGTCTGAAAAAAATCCACTGAATCTAAATAAACACATGTCCTATGGTCCTGATATTCCTACACACAAAAACATGATTGGTTCTCACAAACTCTATCAATGAGCAAAAGAGGCCGGGCACAAAAGAGTATGCATTTTTTAGTATAACTACATAAGTTATACTAAACTAAAAACTGTTTAAAAACTAAAGTTTAAAAACTAAAAACTAACTGCATAGGAAAAGAAAAGAGGGGACTTCTAAGGTGCTGGTACCAGCATATTTTGATCTAGATGCTGGTGTTCCCTCTGTGGAAGTTAATCAATGCAAAAATATTTTAATACTTATTACATTAAATATAAATATATTTATGAATATATGATATGTATATAAAACATACTGATTTCACATATGACACATATGCCAAAATATTCAGAAGAAAAGATATCAAATCTCATTATATAGAAGAAAATCTGAGTGTCATCGTTTTTTTGGTCTGAAATTTCAAAGGTCCTCAGTGCCTAGTAATTTATCTAAACACAATAGTACCCATTTATTCTAGGATCAAATTTTATTTGCAAGAACATACTCAAATGCTTTACCAACACATCTTTGAAAACACAGAATCGGTATTCTTTATATGAAAGGAGTAAATATACTTACAGGATAGTGAAATATTTCAGCATTAACGAAAAATCCACTCATCACAGTTTCTTGGTTATGAATATGTTATAAAGACAGAACTGTCATCACCTCCAGCTTAGGCCTGCTTCACCTCCCACGAAGTTCACAGTTGTAGGTTGTTAGAAATAAATAGCATGAAGGACATTCAGTCTCAATGTAACTAAAACCTTATCACCTCAATCATGAGGGAACTCTTTCCATCTTTATTATTATTTTGATGGATTTTTCCTACACCTATAATTACCTTTTTTTTCATTTTGAATAAATATTATTTTACCACGCATTTAGTTTTTCCATGCAACCACAAATAAACACAGCATAAATCTAGTGCACGTGCCAATATATAATAAATATAATAAAATAATTTGCAAGTTACGTTTCTGATAAAGTTTCACTTAATGCAAAGAAAGTACAAAAGAGATTATGCCCTACCAAAATATTAGACTATTGACATTCATACATTTACCTTTGGTAGTTATTTAGTGTTATCCACCGTATATAAAGAATTAGAGCTTTAGTCATGTTTTGCATAGGAAAATATATTTTTGAGATTTCAAAGTATTTTTCCTCAAATATGTGCAACAAATCCCTTTTCCAAAAACGAGGCAATAGAAAAATAGAAAAGGTTCTTATCAGCAAAAAATAACATTTGTGCTAAGTTATTCATGGAGAATCAAATTCAATCAAACATGTTATAAATCACCTTGCAATTCCCCAATCCAGTTATGCAGTAAGTCAAGCCAGGAACTCTGTAAAGTAAAAATCTCAACCGAGGCTTTACTATAATAATGGCAACATTAGACACAGAGAGTTTTTGCCCAGACTTGTTTTTATTTCTCAATATTCTAAAAACTTTTTTTTTCTTTAAAAGGCAGTTTACAAATAAAGAACCTCTCAGCCCTTGTCTCCTTACACATACAGCACAAAGTAGTAACTAAAAGCTACAAGTGGTGTTTTTGAAATAGAGAATACCACACAGGGTGCAAAGTCTGTAATGGAGTAAATCATTCTGCTATATTAAGTGGGTACTTCAATTTCTAGTCCCCATTTTACTCATATGTAGACGTGCACAAGATGACAATAATCCTAACCTCCTATGTTTTTGACAGTACAAAATTATATAAAATCAAATACTTTAAGCACAGTTCCTGTCACAAGCCATTTCATAAATATTAGTATTAATACAGCATTAGAATATACATCTGTAACATTTTAGTATTAAGTTTAGAATTTGTTGTCACTATCCCATTCATGGAAACACATAATATCTTCTCTCTTCTTTACAAATCTCTAACATGTTATTTCCCATTATCACTGCCATTAGATTCTCATTAAAATTTAAATTATTCTTTAATTTATTTTTACGTGTTATGGTTTGTAGGTTCCCATTTTATTCAATGGGTTAAAATCATTTGAAGGTTTACTTTGCTGCTCAAACTGCCCAAGATTTGGCCAGCGAAAGCACATAAAAACGCATTCTGGTGTCTTTTTGACATGTCTCCCATTATTTTTTGAGCACTTCATTGCTGTCTGGAAAAAAAGATGTTGCAGGTTCATCTTGTACTTATCCTTCCCAGCCATAGAATCAGCCATTTTTTCAGAATTCTTTGTCCCTTTTAACGGTCTTGATAAGCCAAGATTTAGCGGCTAGACATTCCCGTTACTATGGTGGTGTTGCTGCTTCTATGTTCCATCAGTGGACAGAACTATTAATAGATGCACAGACATTTACATCTATATTTATTTCTGTATATAGCTACACCATGAGTCCATTTTTAGAACCTACACCTCCAATTACAGTCTAGCGTCATAGGTGTTAGTCTAATTTTCTCCCCTTTTATAATTGTAGCATCTTTCTTTGAAAATAATATACCTAGATCCTATTATCCTTAATACATGTACTCATTTGATCAGTCTTCATGAATATCTCTTCTCCATTACCAGTTCCATTCCTTCATCACCCTGTTTAGGCCACATTCAACCCATCACATGGATTTCCTCTTCAATCTGCTTGGGCTGTGACACCTGTTATGGACCATTCTTATGCATGCTCTGATTCTGTATGCTGAGTAGTCCTCTAAGTGATCTCATCTGACTTGGGCTCTCACTGCCTGTTCTGAGTCATCGGGTCCCTCATCCACATCTCTGGCACAGATTCTTATCTTGATCTGTCCCATGTAAGGGGTTTATGTCTGAATTGTTCAGACAAAGAAGAGAAGATAAATGAATTAAGAAGAATATAAAGAAGGGAAAAAAGAAGTGACCACTACTATAGTTTGGATAATGAATAGACATTGGAAACATTTCTAATGTAATATATATACAAAGAAACTGTTTATATTAATTTTGTCATCAACAAACTTTCAAGCTTATTATCTAAATACATGTCATCAACTACCACAGGTACTACACAAAATGTCATTTTTGTGTTCTCAGTCTGACACTCTTAAATGTTATGTCTCATTAACTTGCTTTATAGAGATTTGAATCTTCGGCTGAATTAGCAATTAATAAATATAAGTTGATATTGATGATGCTTTTTGAGAATGGTTTGACAGCTTGCTGAAGAAGGTGATGAACTAATTTTTAATAAAGGACAGGAAGGGTGTGGCTTAGAGTGAGAACATAGGTTGCGTCTTGGTCGACGACAAGTTCAGAGATGTTGCAACACATGTCAAACACTGAAGATGAAAGTGTGTAGATCATCATTCAGAATCAATTTTAATGAGTCCCCAGGAGATTTAGTTTTAGGAATTACCACTCACCTAAAAAATCATGGAGTTCTCTTTAGCCCGAAACACTCTCGGTGGATTTCCATCACAGACAGTCCTTAACTTACAAAGGTTTCACTTAAGATTGTTTTGTCCTTACAATGGTGGGAAAGTGATACACATTCAGTAGAAACTGTACTTCAAATGTTGAATTTAGATATTTTCCTGGACCAGCAATATATGTTAGAATCCTTTCTCATGTTCCTGGGTAGTAACAAACCTCAGCTCCCTGTCAGGCACGTGATCATAAGGGTAAGCAACTGATACATTGAACAACCATCCATACAACTATTCCTTTTTAAACTTTCAGTACATATTCAATAAATTACATATGATATTCAATATCTTATTATAAAATAGGCTTTGCGTTCAATGATTTACCCAACTATAGGCTAACGTAAGTGTTCTGAGCATGTTTAAGGTAGGCTATGCTAAGTTATGATGCTTGATAGGTTAAGTATATTAAACACTTTCATGAATTATAATATATTCAATTTACAATAAGTTTATTGGGATATATCCCAATCATGAATTTAGGAAGATCTGTTTTATAATATACGAAGGGTTTCTTATTTCTTTCTAGATTGATATTTACTGTGAAAACAGAGAACATTTTAAAGAGTTCACTAATGTGAAATCAAATCTTTCCAGCTGACAGGTTTATACTACTTATATATTATAAAGAAAAATTATTTCTGCACCTAACTTGGCCTGAGATCTATAATTATCTAAAGTTCTTGAAATAAATTGATTTTTTGTACTTTAACATAGCGACTAACCTTTTGAAAAACTCTAATTATCTGGTTCAAATTACTTAATTTCTTGATGACACTCTATACCTCAAGTTTCATAGTATGTCTTACAAGAAAGTAGCTGCAATTAATGCCATTTTTTTTACTTCTCATATCAAACAATCTGACTCTACTATAAAATATGTTTCTTCTTATACTTTAAAGTATATAATAACAATGTATAGGCACATCTTTTAATAAAACAACAAAATGATCCCCTTAGGTTAAAAGTTATTAAAATAACAAAATATATTTCCTATTTTAATTTGTGTAGTAGAGATAAAATGGAAATATAGGGGTGCCTGGTTGGCTGTCAGAAGAACATGCAACTCTTGTTCTCCAGGTCATGAGTTCAAGTCCTACACTGGGTGTAGAGATTGAAAAAAAAGATGGAAATATACAGCTCAATCACTATGACCAGCTAGCCCATATTTTGAAAAAAAAAACATTTATTTTATAATATTAATAAGTATTGTCTAAATATCAATAATTAAAGAAAATATTTTAAAAATATTTAAATACTAAAATTCCCAGGTAGCAAAAGAGGAAATGAAATGTCAAATAAACTTATAAAATTGCTTCCTGACCAATATTCAGCAGGGAAATGAAAATCAAACCCACAATGAAATATCACCACACTCTTAACAGAATGACTACGATTTTTAAAATCAGTATTATTAATTCTCGATACTCATGTGAAACAACTATATAACTACCATATAATTCCGATAGGAGTATGCATCGATGTAACTTTTTTTGAGAAACCATTTGTAGTTTCTACTAAAACTTTAATTATGATCTAAAATCATTCCTATTAGAATATATATGGAGAAAATTCTCAGCAATACCCTTCATAACAGCTCAAACTAGCAACAACCCTCATTGTCAATAAATATGGAAAAATGCAAATATATATTATATATATAATATAGATATACATGAAAAATATATAAATGATGTGTATATACACATATACATGAATATATACATACACAAACATATTTTCTAGTTACTATATATCATTCCATGATTTATAGAAATAAATCTATGATCAATGAATACCACATAGCAAGGAGAATTAAAAAAATAATCTTAAAAGGAAAAAAAAACCAAACATCAAAAACTTCATGTTAAGTGAAAAAGAACCAACCATATTACAATTTTAAAAAGCAAATATATGATGATAAAAGTCACCGTAGTAATTTGGCTTTGGGCTGTAGTGAGTTTATGGAATAATAGAAGAATTTTGAAGATACTGAAAATATTCTATATCTTGATCTAGTGGCTGGTTAAATAGATTTGGTAATTGGTCCATAGTAACACTGGGAACAAATCTAAAAGTTTAAACTCAAATTCAAGCTTCCTAGTTTCTGAACTCATTCTACTTCATAGGGCATTTATTCATTCAATATTCTTTTTCATTTAATACACTTACCTCTAATATATACCAAGATTCTTGTATTTTCCCACTACACATTGTCAATTGTCTAAAGACAGTTCATTAATCTATTCTGAGAAATATATGATATGGATTATATATATGTCAACCCAGCCTGTAATATTATTGCAATAGTTCTTCATGATCATACAAATAGAACACATGAATTATGTGTTATTATGAACATTATGAAGAGCATGATGAATCTCTACATAGGTTATTTATCTTCCAGGTACTGTGTGATAATTAAACTCAGTACTCCTCTCTGAATGCTTCTGAGTACAGTGACATGAGCAAGCCAGCAAGAAGAAATAGGACCAAATGATAATTCCAAATATTATGTTAGCTTATGCTATGGACTAAATATCTGTGTTCCCCAAAATTCAAATCTTGAAACTCCCACCTCCAACACGCACACAATGTGGTGGTTTAGAAGGTGAAGTTTGAGGAAAGTAATTAGGATTAGATGCAGTCATTACGGTGGAACCCCCCTGATAAGATCAGTGCTCTTCTAAAAAAGAAACAAGAGAGGGTTTGCTTCTTCTCTCTGGTCTCAGCCATGTAAAGATACAAGGAGAAAAAAGCCATCTAGAAACTACAAGGATGTCCTTCCCAGACACTAGATCTGATGGCACCTTGATCTTGAACATCCAAGCCTCCAGAACAGTGAGAAATAAATGTGTTTTGGTGGTGGTGGTGGTGGTAAATTTGGTATAGCAGCCTAAACTGACCCTTTCTCATCTGAAGCAAATTCTATCAACTTTTATTTCATAAGTTGAACATAGCCTGAACTTGTTCTAAACATAAAACCACATACTGTCTTCAGAGTTTGCTGAACTTACTACAAACGATATCATTTACTTTAAAAAAAATTATTTCCCAACGTTCTTATCCATATAATTCCTTGGGCATATGGGCACCATTAAAATAGTTTGATTGACATTAGCCACAGCCATGTAGGCATTCTGAAACCTTATATGGTTATAGAAAATGGCCACTTGCATTCTAGGAGTGACAGGTAAAAGAATAAATTCTGAGTTGTTAGGGAAACTGTACAAAAGGTTTGAAAACACATTGCTTTCTATCCAGAGGAAGAGAATTATTTCCAGAGTGGTGTTCTTGTCAGTGATGAATCAAATAAGTGCTTTGCCCTACTGAAGTCAGAAGAAAAAATATTCTTAAAAATATATACATGAACCTAGTATTTAGTTAGATAAATAATAAAAATGCTGTACCTTCTTCCTTAATTCTGTTTCAATAATGAGAATACCATTCAATTTGTAACTCTTTTGACTTGATGCCTTTATAAAATGCACATGAATCCATGAAGGTGGAAAATAACCTTGAAAACCATGCTTCAATTTATAAATCCACTCTCAGACTGATAAGCAGAAACATGACTGAAGTCAATGTTAGGAATAGGTGCTCCCTTGAGTGTGTGCACTCTTTTTCTCCTCTCTACCCCATTCTGTTTAACACTTTGTAAGAGTTTGAACTTTTTATTTACTGAATTATATTAGGAGTTTTCATTTAGTGTCTTAGTTTCTCTTAGAAACTAAAGCTGTTTTTAACAATTCTCCTAAAAAATGTGCTAGCATGGGTAACAAACAAAAATAACATAAACCTTCATTTATAAATGCACTAAGTATCTAGTGACTGTCTAAAATCAAGCTTATATTTTATAATTTGATACATTAGCATTGATCAAGGAGCTATGAGAATGTAATCCCCTTTGGAAAAACATGTCAAAATATACAGGTTGCTTAATAAAAACAAAATAATTAAAACAAGCTTTTGTTTTATGAATATTCTTCCAACTTGACAACTATACTTTCTGAAAGTTGTTTGGAAATTAGAGAAAGCGGGGTAAACTATTTTATGGGGGAGAATCAAATACACTAAAAGCTTTGTCCCCTGATTGAGATAATTATCAGATATTGTAATCAATAACACATCATCTAAAAGTCACTAGATTTCCATAAAATTACTTCACAGATACTTTGATTAATATTCTAAGAATCATTCCTTAGAATTATTTTAATACTCAATTAAAACATATCCAGACAATGACATTTATATATTCCTAATTTTACCAGGTCTCCTCTCCTCTCCACATCAAAAAATTTAGCTAATTATTGATACATTTTCTCTTTTTAAGCACTATGATCTTCAAAGAAAGGAAGCATTTTTTCTTTTAAAATTTTTTTTATTTAAATTCCAGTTAGCTATCATACAGTGTAATACTGTTTTCAGATGTATAGTATAGTCATTCCACATTTCCATACATCACCTGGTGCTCCTCAAAAGTGCACTCTTAGTCCCCATCACCTGTTTCCCTGATCCCCTGACCCACCTCCCCTCTGGTAACCATCAGTTTGTTCTCTTTTGGTTAAGAGTCTGTATCTTGATTTGCCTCTCTCTTTTTCCCCATGATCATTTGTTTTGTTTCTTTAATTCCACATATGAGTGAAATCATATGGTATTTGTCTTTCTATGACTGACTTATTTTGCTTGGCATAATATTCTCTAGCTCCATCCATGTTATTATCAATGGCAAGATTTCGTTCTTTTTTATGGCTCAATAATAGGCTATTGTGTGTGTGTGTGTGTGTGTGTGTGTGTGTGTGTGTGTGTGTATGCCACATCTTTATTCATTCATCACTCAATGGACATTTGGGATCTTTCTAAAATTTGGCTATTGATGATGCTGGTATAAACATCAGGATGCATGTAATCCTTTGAATTAATATTTTTCCATTCTTTTGGTAAATGCCTAGTAGTGAAATTGCTGGTTCATAGGTTAGTTCTATTTTTAACTTTTTGAGGAAATTCCATACTGTTTTCCAGAGTGCCTGCACCAGTTTGCATTCCCACCAATAGTGTAAGAGGCTTCCCTGGAAAGGAAGCATTTTTAAAAATGTGTGAACCCCTAACATATTCTGGTGTGATGGAGATTTCAGTATACTCATCACAAATTGAGTTGAGTTGTGGAAAACTTAAAATAAGTACTATTCTTAAATATATGCACACATATATGTAAATTATATTATATGATAATCTTCAATTATATATTATATGTGTGCATAATATACATACACCCTTTGTGTATATGTTAAATGTATATCAATTTTTTAATATTATAACACCATATAATGAGCAATCTGTTACATCTTTTTTTTCAATCTGTCACATCTAATACATAGAGATACAACTCATTGTTTAATAAACTGCATAATGTTCCTGACAATAGATACACTAATTTATTTACTCATTGTTCTGTTTGATGTTTTTTTTAGTTTTCATAAGTGAATATACTTTTAAATATACTCTTTAATCAATCCATGAGTATCTATTGAGTAGATCCATAAAAGCTGAATGGAAATTTGTTATTTGAATAGGCATAAACAAACTGCCTTCTGGAAAGACTGCACCAATAAATATACCCTTGAATTTGAGGCTTAAAAGTAACACATTTTAGGATGGGTAGGATGGGAGAGGGGTCAGGGAAAGAAAAAATACATTTTATCTCCTTTTAATATTTATTCACCTTAATCTATTTTTGCCCTATCATGTTGGTTATGATGAGAAAGCATTAAAATTGTGCCAATGATTGTAGGTTTCAATATCTTGTTCCTAATATAGATAGAAATATTTTTAAGAGTTTCCATATTAGGGGCACCTGGGTGGTTCAGTCGGTTGAGCATCCGACTTCAGCTCAGGTCATGATCTCATGGTTCCTGCGTTCCAACTCCTCATCAGGCTCTGTGCTGACAGCTTGGAACCTGGAGCCTGCTTTGGATTCTGTGTCTCCCTCTCTCTCTCTGCCCCTGCCCCGCTCATGTTCTGTCTGTGTCTCAAAAATAAATATAAACCTTTAAAAAAATTAAGAGTTTCTGTATTTGGTATCATGTTTGTTATTTATTTCTAACAGATATCTTTTTGTCTTGGTAAGAAGTTTTTCTCTAATTTTAGATTCATAAAAGTTTTGTTATTTAATCAAGAATGAGTGTAGCTGTCTTTTTAAGGTGTCTTAATGTAAGGTGATTACATTAATCTATTAATGTAAAGAAATGCATAAGTGGTTTTTCCCATCTTCAATGATCCTTTCAGTCCTAGATTAAAAAATTCTAAATCATATCACGGAAATCTTTTAATATAATACTATATTAAATTGTTTATATTTCATTTATAATATTTTCTATGTTTATATGTCCATTTGGTTTATTGTGTCCTGTCATATTCAATATTTTACTAATTGTGTGTCAGAGTTATTGTAATGTAATATGATAAATTGAATTACTTATCTGCTCTGTAAGACTCTCAAAAACTTCCTCAATGCTGTTTTCTTCTCAACCTTCATGATTTAGAAAGAACTATAGTTAGTGAGAGATTTTTTTCACACTGACATTTTGGAGTCAAGAAAAAAATTTTGGAATAGCTTGCATAACAGCTTTTTTCTTCCCCTATTAGAGATGTGATTCACTTCAAGTGGGTGCTCACCACAAAGGTACCAACCAAAGGCTTAGATGTTAATGACACTGTGGTTAATATCCTATGACAGGATAGAGATACCCTGTTCAGGGTCAGAATAAAAGGTATAGGGAGAACTTAAATGAAAGGAAGAGTCTTATATGTTTCCTCTTTCTGTACATAATCCAGTATCTTTTTTTTGAACATATCCACATTTCCTACTTTGTTTATTCATTATTTCTTTTAACCCTGTGGATCACATCAAGCAGGATTTGTTTCTCTAATTTTGTAAAAATTAAAATTGAGGTCAAATTGGTTAAATACCGACTCAAGGTCGAAATGAGAGGGGCAAAAGTTATCATGGTGTTTCTGACTCTATAAACTGTACTATCCATGCTAAAGTATGGTTTTTATTTTAAAAAGTACTCACTATATTTTTTTATTTTAATTTTTTTGTCTTTCAGGCTAGATTGAAAATTTCAAGGATAGGGCAATGCCTATTTTGTTTACTGGTATAATCCTGAGATTTTTTTTTCAATTATGAAAACAAAGTATGCGTTCATCATTTTCTTAATTAATTTTAATTCAATTGCTTCCTTAGTCTACAAAATATCTTAGTCTACAACTGCTCAGGATTATACAAAGATAGAAGGGGTTCATTTCAACAAATGTTTACTGAGGGTATGACTATGAGCCAGACCCTCACCTTGGTACTATGCAATCTCCAGTTTGATAAGAAACTTGTGTTTATAATCTTGTGGGAGAGACTTGTAACAACCAACTCCCATAAAAGGTAGAATTTTAAAAGTGTTAAATGTTGGCTTAAAGAGTATTCTGTTAAAGGGAAGAATAGAGATTAGATTAGTTATTTTATAGCAGGGTAAGTGTACAAAGAAATACCTGTTTGGTGTACTTTTCCTTTTTCTTTTTTTCATTTCTTTTTATTCTTTTTATTTTTTTAATATGAAATTTATTGTCAAATTGGTTTCCATACAACACCCAGTGCTCATCCCAACAGGTGCCCTCCTCAATACCCATCACCCACCCTCCCCACCCTCCCACCCCCCATTAACCCTCAGAATTTTTTCAGTTTTTAGGAGTCTCTTATAGTTTCTCTCCCTCCCTCTCTAACTTTTTTTTGGATCCTTTTTCCTTTTTATAAAGTAAGATTTGGAGCCCAGTTGGGGCTTCAACTCATGACCCTGATATCAAGACCTGAGCTGAGATCAAGAGTCAGATGTTTCGCTGAGCTACCCAGGCATCCTTCCTTTTTTGGTCTTAATCCTGCCTATTTAACATTTACCCTCAGTTAGTTTACAGAAAGTAAAAATAATAATAATAATAAAAATTACAACACCAACAACTGCAATTACATCAGCAACAATGGCTGTTCTGGGTATGGCAATAATGATTTGAAGAGGAAAACAGGTGAATTTCCTGAGCTGAGAGGTCAGATATGTAAAGGATCATCTTGTATTCAGGTAAAAGTTGGTAATTGGAAGATCAAAGAAGTGTCTCATCAACAGTTACTAAAAACAGGAAAAAATGACTCAGAGACTGCCAAATAATGGCAATACTGGTCATTTTAACTTTTCACTTTCTTGACAATGTGTGATTAAATTATGGAGTGATGATATGTTGCAAGAACAAGCAGTCGTACAAATAAAGAACATTCAATAATTTATAATATGGTTAATTTAACCTCACTTGTGAATAGATTTCTAGAAAACAAAGAGACATGTCAACTTCAAAATGTCTCCCATAACTCTAAACCATGACAAGCAAAAACTCATGTCCAATCTTCCTGAAGATGCCATATAATCTTTTTTCTTAGTCTTAAAATGAGCAAATTGTCCTACTCTCTAAATTATCTTCCAGACCTAGCCATTTATGAATTTAATTAATTCTGCCTTTTGTAAATAGGGATCAACAAGCTTAAGATAAATTAGGAGCATGATTTTCTGTGTATATTTATTTAAAAAGCTAGTAATAATTATTAAATCGTATTAATGGATTATACATCTCAAAGATTATCATTTGCAAAGTATTTTATATATGTTCTCTCCCTATAACCTTAACCATTAAAGCAAACAGGTCATGAAATTCATTTTATAAATTAAGAATTTAGGTGCATGTGTTAAATGGATTGACCAACATCATACAGTTAAGCAGCCAAAGCTCAGCTCTCCAAGGACCTTAGCCCTCAGCCCTCAGAGTCCATTTAGAAAAACAAAACAAAACAAAACTTGACTCACATTATCATTCTGATTTCTAATCATTATTTGGTCATTGATGACATTAATCTCTATCATCACACAGTGCTATAGAATGGATAACAAAGAAAGCAACTTTTCGATAATTATCTTCTTTCTCCAAAAGGAATATTCCTAAAGCTTTTTGATTTAAAAAAAGTGCATTTTTCCCACTTTCTTAGCAAGTGTCAGTGGAAGTGTTAAAACAGTCAAATTTAAGTCTCCTAAAATAGCCAACCCATGAAATGATACATAGTCTGTTAATTGGTACCAAGACTGAAAAATAAAATTAATTCAAAGGGTAGGAATTCATTTGTTGTGTGAAATTGGTAATACATGGATGTAGCCTTATAAGATATTTTAAAGCCAAATCTTCCTTTCTTATTGACTGATATAAATGTTACATATTGGAAATATAAAAACAAGACTTTTTTTTTTTTTTTTTTTTTGCCAATTGAAGTAAGGGAATTGTTGTGTTTCTCACCTGCTATATTGGTATTACAGCATATAATTGGATAAATTTTAAAATATGTTTTCTTGGGGCATAAGAGTTTCTACTTAGATATTATAATTATGCATTATTATAGTTGTAGTATATTAGTTATTAATCAAATCTCTTAGTTGAGTGAAGTGTGACAATATTGTTTCCTCACATATTAAAATATATTCATTACTTTATTATTGTGAATCAAAAGGATAATTTAAATGTAACTTCATAGAAAACACAGATTGAAAACCTTACTCTCTACCTCCATAATACAGAGGTTTCACTAAGTAGATGAAAGCAATTGGACAACTTGCATAATTGACATTTTCTAATGATAGAAACTAATGCCACCATGTCCAGATGATTAAGTGGATCTCAGAATGCACAATGGAATCTGTCTCTTGTTGCCCCTAATGGCCTTCTGTTCATTCAAAGAGCACACACTACTGCAGGAGGTTTTAATCTAGTTTACTTGCGGGCTCAGACACTGTGATTATGCTCAGGATTAAACTTTCACACTGGCTATGACATTTATTTTAGTCAGAAAGAGCTAAAGACCAAAAGACAACATTCCCCATCATACCTCGTGTTTGTAAGCCTGTTGGTTTTAGGAAATATAACTCACCAAAGAGTTCACAGGGCAGAAATCCTTTGATGCACCAGAAGCTACAATGGATCCACTGTCTTCACCCTTGACCTTGCAATGGGTTGACAGAAGCTCTTGAGATTGACTGGCACAAATCAATGAGAAGCTGTGCTCAAAAAAGAGTAACAGCACAAAATAGAAGACACAAATTTCAAGCCACTCCTCTAGCTAAACTGTAAATGAGATTGATACGAAACATTAGCACTATGTTTTTTTAATGACTGTCTAAATGTTTTTATCAGAGATTAAGTGGCAACAGAGCATATTAAACTATAGCAAACATCTGGAAGACTCTCTTTAGCAGTTTGTTCACAGCACTTCCCAAAGTCTGCTCACACCAGTTGTTTCAGACATATTTCAGAATAAGCACATCATGGACTTTATGCAAGAGGCTGAATATCTGCACTAACTGAAACATGCTCACTATCAAGGGGACTCCTTGTTTCCCACTAGCAAATGTGAAAACTTTTATTTCTGAGAGTAAAAAGACAGGAAAATAGAGTATCTAAACACCTTTCTAAAAGCCCAATTAATACCCATCCTATATACCGTCAGATTACTTCCTTTCAAGCATAGCTGGTACAATTTATAGCCCTGCTTATAAAATTCAACCTCTCCTGAATTCCCCACTCATCTCCCGTTTAAAAATATCCTCACTCAATACTACCTCATCCTAGCATTCACAATTCTCTATATTCTGGATCGAACCTTTCTTTTATTGCTTTCACTTCTCTCTACATATACCAGCCACTGCTTCCAAACATGCTTTGCACTATCCCTTTACTGCCTTATGGTAGGAATGTACACATTCATGTTCAGCTCGTAGAGACTCAGTTAACCAGATCAAATAGGATTTCTTTCGCAAAACATTCATTCTAGATATTTCCAGCTGAATGCTGTCTCTTCCTTCTTTGAATTTCCATAGCATCTACAAATCATGAATCTAAAATTAATAAGGCAGGAGAGAATAGGATGAATTTTTTTCCTGTTTTCTCTCTTTTGTTTGATTTTTTAAAATTTGGATTCATATAAGCTTTGCGCATTCTTATAGAATATCCTAATATTATACATATTATTTCCAGAATTTTATTTCTTCTTTATTTTTACATTTTAATGTTAATTTTTGAAAGAGATAGAGTGTGAGTGGAAGAGGGGCATAGAAGGAGGGAGACAGGATCTGAAGCGGGCTCTGCACTGACAGCAGAAAGACCCATGCAGGGTTCGAACTCACAAACTGTGAGATCATGACCTGAGCTGAGGTAGGACTCCTAACCAAGTCACCCAGTCATCCCTATTATTTCCAGAATTTTAAACCCTTGAATTTCTAAAACAATTCACTTTAAACATTGCTGAAATCATACTATTTTGTCATTTAGTTATAATTAAATAAATATTAATAGTAGCTAAAATATATAATACTAGGTACCAGGAAATTATTTAATCTTCATGACCTTATGAGATACAGATGTATATTTACATGCAGAAAGGGAAAAAAGAGACTTGGAGAAATATGAAACTCAATCAAGGTCAGAAAAGTAGCAAGAGCTAGAGAAGATTTAAGATCCTTACTCAGATCTGTACTTTTAACCACTTTAACTAAACTGCCAAACCTTGATAGTACAATGGTGATGAGTATTATCCTAGGGTCTGACCTAGTGAAAAAAAAATAGATAAGTAACAAGAAATTATTCCATAGTCTGATAAATTTTACAATTAAGGATATAGTTGATAATAATGGAGTGCAATTCAGGAGCAACTAACCTAGTCAAAGAAAGTAATATATATTTCACTTATTTTAAAGTGGAGGTATGTGGGTGAGGAAGGGAGCTTGGCATTTTTTTACAGTAGGAAATTACAAATCACAAAAAGTGTTAAACATTACTATAGACTATAATCTCCTTAAGGTAATGGACATGTTTATATTTTAGATTCTAAGGCTTAGAGAATCCATCATAAAACATAGCATAATAAAATAATTTGTTGATTGTTTTGAGAGGAGTGATGAATAAATGAATGAAGCAATGAACTAATCATCGACCCATAGAAAAAGAGACATGCCCTAAAGATAGGATCTTTGCAAAGGATCCTCAAGTATATCAAAGATGAATATAGCTGGAGCCAAGCTTTCTCCAGGTATGTCTCACACATTCAACTTGACCATCATCATGTATTTTGCAATGAAGTCATTTTTCTGTCACTTTTTGAGATTCAATTAACTATTGAAAGAAAGAAAAGAAAGAAAGAGAGAAAGAAAGGAAGGAAGAAAGAAAGACAGAGAGAGAGAGAGAAAGAAAAAGAGAAAAATTAAAAGTCCTTAAATGCAGGAATACTGCCTATCTTTTGCCATTTAATTTGTAATCATACAAAATGGAGGCACAGCCCAGTCATCTGTACTTTCAATCAGGTGCCAAACACAGGGTTATGATTCTGTTCTACTTGGAATATTTTCCAGTATTCAATGTATTCAATAAACTGTCACATGAAAGTGGGTCTGATTGGCTTTTTCACAGTGAATCAAAGCACTGCTTTGCCTTCTTCCTTTATTATGCATGCTACATTTGAAGCTAATGAAGCATAACCTCTGAGCTGATACGTTTATAGATGAAAGAGACATCATGTCACATCTTCTATTTATTTCATCAGCTACACATAGCCAACACAAAACACACTGATTACCTGGCACATCATTTTTGACAGATGATGGGCATTCTTGTTGCTATCTTGTCTAATCACTTCCTACCATATGCATAGTTTAGTTATTAACTATGAATGAAAGTACTAAGAAAAATAATCTGTGATATTAGTGGTACATTTAATTGATGAAATATAGTGGGGAAAAACCTGATTATTCTGTTTTACAAAATTCAATATGCTGTCCCCCTGGAGCAAATATGGACTTGAAAGAGTTATTTTTAACAAGCGTAATATCACCTAATGTTATTTCATGAGGCTTTTGTTATTTATGAAAAAAATCTGCAAGTCAGACTGCTTAACTATTAGAGAGCATAAGAAGGAATAATTCATCACTAAAAAAATACTACCATTACAATAACACTCTTCAATGTCACTAATTGACTAATATTAGTCACTTCAATGTGTAATAAAGTTCAGGCATGGACTATATTCTATCAATAACATGGCATAAGAAATAGTCTTTACTAATTATAAAAGCATGTGATTATATGTGATACAAAAGAGGTTGTTGTATATAATATTTAGTAGCTTTTCAAACTTTAAGAAATGCTAATGTGGAATACAACTTTTAAAAGTTGGATCCACAACTGTATAAAACTCAGAGTATACAGTCATTTTCAAAATAATAAAGTTGTACTTTTATGAATAGAAATACAGTTTTCACTCATAATAATAGGAAAGTTTTGCCTATATGCATGTACTCACACAGATTACTGGACAAATAGAGTCTTCATTTTATTATATAACTTGCATCTTTAGGGCTGATTGCTAGCTTATTTACTCAATAAATCTTACTTGTCCAAGCACAGCGATACATTTGATAGTGAAGAAAAGTATTTGAAGTAGGATTATAATATACTCTAAGACATTACACGTACATTATTACAGGGAAATTGTACCATGAGTTATCAATCAAAACAGAAGTGGAAAAGCTACAGTAAGTCTAAAGCAACTAATTGGAAAGCTGTACAGCAGGTGCATAATAACAAAGTTATTAAAAACATGCATAACAACATTATTATAAGTCAGTGACATCAAAATGAATACAGAACAACCCTTGTGTACAAAACCTATGTAAAAGCACTTTTATTAAACACAACTATCAAGGACCTTTACATTAAAATGACTACACAGAAAGGAATGAAAATGAGAATGTGCAATTAAATGAACAATTAAGAATTGGACACCAAATTTGGGATTTTCACATATATGCAGTTTTAAAATGTATTTAAAGGAAAGTAACATACAAGTAAAAATTATTTTTCAACAAAATAAATATCCAACTAACTGAAAATTAACATTGTATTCTTTCATCTCTTCAACTATTTTAATCAATCTAAATTGTATAAGTCACTGATTCAGGATCCATTATAGCTAAGGTCTTATTAACTGTGTAGTATACAACTGAATTAATTCTCGCCTTTCAGTCCCCAAGAGACAATCTTTTCCTGTCTTTGCATGAAACCAGTCTGTCCCTAAACATAGTGTTGCTGAATGTACTACATTAGAAATCAGGGGGCATCTGGGTGGCATCCGTTAAGTGTCCAACTTTGGGTCAGGTCATGATCTCATAGCGCATGAGTTCGAGCCCCGTGTTGGACTCTGTGCTGACAGGTCAGAGCCTGGAGCCTGCTTCACATTCTGTGTCTCCCTCTCTCTCTTCCCCTCCCTGCTCATGCTCTGTTGGTCTCTGTCCCTCTCTCAAAAATAAACATTAAAAAAAAATTTAAAAAAAAAGAAATCAGAAGAAACCCATTATATTCTTGGTTCACCCACTCTGGGTCAGTTTCCTCATTTGTAAAAAAAAAAAAAAAAAAAAAAAGTATTAAACCAACATGAGAGCTCCAAAAATTGAGTAATTACAACTCGTCCAATACTAAACATTCTATTATTCATTTTTTTAATTTTTTAAAATATTTATTTATTTTTGAGAGAGAGAGAGAGAGACAGAGCATGAGCAAGGGGGAGGGGCACAGACAGAGAGAGGGAAACATGGAATCCAAAGTAGTCTCCAGGTTGTGAGATGTCAGCACAGAGCCGGACGTGGGGCTTGAACTCACAAGCCACGAGATCATGACACTAGCAGAATTCAGACGTTTAATCAACTGAGCCACCCAGGCTCCCCTCTACTATTCATTTTTAGAACATACTGGATCAGAAATCCAAATATTCAAAATACGAGTATGTGAATGTTTTCTGTATTAAACTGTCATACCAAATACAGCTCTTGTTATATGTAATCTAAGTGTTTATTGATGAAATAATTCTAGTTATTCTTAATATGATAGCATGTAATTGAAAATATATCTACATTTGTCCTTTATATGTTTTCTAAATCAAAGAAAGCTATTTCATTCTTTAACCTTCACTAAAATAAATAATTGCATTCTAGTAAAATTTTATGTCAAGCATCAATTTCAATTCCTCTGTAGGAATCCCATTGTTAACCCATTTTGACTAATAAAATTCCTGGGAAACTTAATCTCATCGAAAGTATTATTTTCCAAATTGTTCGTATCATATTACCTTGCTATATTCAACATCATATCCAATAGCTATCTACAAAGATTATAGCATTGATTACATGTCTATGGATTATGTAATACCTAAATTCAGTCTTTTATAATCATTTCACAGCATCCTTGATTGTCTAGCTATCACCCTATAAAAAGTGTATTTGTCCATGTTTTCCTAGAATATATATTCCAACAATTCATTAACATGATGAGAATTAAGTAGGTAAGTTCCTAGGTTCAAGAACAAAGCCAAGATTTGGTTGGAGTACTTATTACTCTGTATTTATACATATTTCTAGACCTTATCTTCCTGGGATGTAAAATCATAGGACTAGAATATACTCCACATTGTATTCATGAGAATCATATATATTAAAAAATATTAAGTACTTAGAATAGTGTCTGTGTACATGATTACTGTTCTTTAAGTAAACATTGTTATATTTCATTATATAAATATTATATCAAATGTATATAAATTATTTTTGGTCACCATTGCATACTAGGTTTATCTTACTGATATTCCTTCATTATATAATATATAACACATAGTTATTATAGGTACCATAATATAGATTAAATTACTTTTATAATAGGTGATAGAAATAATATAATCCTGATTTAAAAAATCTATATATCTAACAGATCCCATTTGTTTTTTGTTTTTTTTTTTTCAACGTTTATTTATTTTTGGGACAGAGAGAGACAGAGCATGAACGGGGAAGGGGCAGAGAGAGAGGGAGACACAGAATCGGAAACAGGCTCCAGGCTCTGAGCCATCAGCCCAGAGCCTGACGCGGGGCTCGAACTCCCGGACCGCGAGATCGTGACCTGGCTGAAGTCGGACGCTTAACCGACTGCGCCACCCAGGCGCCCCAAGATCCCATTTGTTATGTTAACATGTGATCAAGCCTTACCTTACATTTCCAAGATTTATAAACGTTTTCAAGTTTTTACTGTATTCATATTGAAAATTTCATCAAGCAGAAATACAAATTTTCTATATGTAAGAGTGAATGAAAGGGTAAATTTTTCATTTACGGTATAAAAACAAAAATATAAATATCTGTAGCTAATATAAATCTTTATTATTCAAATACTTTGAATCACAAATGGTATTCCTTTCAAGTTTGACCATCATTGTCTTGGTTTATCAATAAGTTACATATCTGCTGTGCTATTTAAAAACACACTTCATTGTTTCTGCATTTTTTTTTGCAATTAGAAACAATATAAACAGGATTTGACATAAAGAAGCATGTACCAATCCTATATCTGTAACAAATCAATGCAATATGCAAGTCAACAAACATGTATTAAATATCTACTCTATACCAGGTACTTTCCTAAGTGCAAGGACAGAGATGTGGCACATAAAAGATTTCAAAGTTTGTTAAAATAAGCTAAAGAGGGGGACATTAAATTTTGTATATGATACAGAGATGGGGATCCTATTGATGAAATCTTTGTGATGGTGTGTTTTTGGATCTATAAACAATTTTGTTCCGCTGGATCACAAAAATAACTAGTGGTTCTTATAAAATCCTACAAGGCTTCATTGAGTTTGGCTTTTGGAAAATCCATTGGAAGTGATGTTCTGGCCTAAAGGAGAAAAGCCATTGAAATAAAAGAAGGTAAACAATATGGGAAGAGTCTGAGACAGAGATTAGACTGGCTTTAAAGATATTCCTTTTTTCTGTCATAGAATATGAAATGAAGGGAAGAGACATATAAATGGTGGCTTCCTACAAGTTTGGAAGAGATGATCTAGAAACTGTGATAAAATTTGACAATGATTCCAAGTGAAAAGCCAAGCGGATTATATATGGCATACAAAAATCAAGATTACAGCCTACTTCAATATATCAAATGTCATCCCGGGAGAAGTATTATTGATCAATGATTTTTTTTTTCGACAATGTAGAAATCCCATTTTTAATTTTTAAATGTTCAAAGAGCTCATGATTGTCACTTGGCATTAGGAGACAAATGGCTTTTTTTTGAGATTATGTATTTCTATCCTCTGATAATCTCTGGAAATCTCTCCCTGAGCCTACACTTAGAATCAACCCTACTTTCTACTATGCACTTTCTTTGGTCAAAAACTGAATGTCACACAGATGCAAAACACTTCCGTCCAACTCCATTCTTTTGTCTGCTGATATATCATTCAACAATGGACTTTTTTTTTATAGTACCAAGAAGTGTCAGCTTTAAGCCTTTTATTTCCTGTGAAAATCTGTCATCGTTTAAAGCTTGGTTGGTGAGATCTAAGCCTTCACTTTTTAAAAATGTTTCATATTCATATAATATGCTTGGTTGCCGTGTAAATATGTAGATATTGCTCTTATGTATGACTGAAGTTGAAGAATGCGGGTATCAGTGTACTGCACATTCTTGAGTAACTGTCTCAGTAGCTTTAGGTGATTCTCATTATCTTTTGAATTAGGACGTGGGAATTAGCTATGCTTGATAAAGCTGCTTAGCTTTGAAAAAAGAAAAACAAAACAAACAGTATGTGATATTTATGCCTTAAAAATGTGCAGAGCAAAAAACCATTAAAGAGAATAGCTGAACCATGAAGGTCAGTTTAGTATTTTATATAAGTAAAACATGAAGCTTCTTGATAGTTTTTTTTTTTAATCTGATTGCAACATGTAATTTCTTGCTAAAGCTTAAAGGATCTGAATGAAGATCTGTTAGATGTGTAAATCAATAGCCTGAACGTATTTTTTTTCTATTATCTGGTTCAAAACGATTACAAAATGATAACTGTGAATTTTTACTGTATATTATATCAAAAGAGATGCTTCCTAATCCACTTGCAGTAGTGGTCAGAATAATAAGGGTTTCAACTAATAATGAAAAGATGGGTGTTTGCTTATTTGTTGATGTGGATAGTGCTAAAAAAGAATTAAAGAGGGAAGAGTAATATTTCCAGCGGTTTCCCTAGTTCAAATAAAGAGGTAATAAGTGAGGGGGGGATCTATTACTAATATAATTTTTAAAATGTTTTTGTTTTAGGGGCGCCTGGGTGGCACAGTCGGTTAAGCGTCCGACTTCAGCCAGGTCACGATCTCGCGGTCCGGAAGTTCGAGCCCCGCGTCAGGCTCTGGGCTGATGGCTCAGAGCCTGGAGCCTGTTTCCGATTCTGTGTCTCCCTCTCTCTCTGCCCCTCCCCCGTTCATGTTCTGTCTCTCTCTGTCCCAAAAATAAACGTTGAAAAAAAAATATAATAAAATGTTTTTGTTTTAAAGATTCCAACCTTTTTCAAAGAAGAGGTTAAACTGTGGCAAGGTGTTGGTAGTTGCTCACTCTCTCTACCTTTGTAAATGTTTGTAAACATGCATAATTAAAATGATTAAAAAAGAAAATGTGGGGGACGCCAGTTTCCTACCCATTAGAAATCTTCCACAATGACACTATTTCAGAAACTCACTGTTGACCTCTCCAATTCTTTCTCCTCCATTCCTCTAGACTATTTACAACTGCTTCATAGTTGTTGTTTGTTGGCTTCTTTTATGAAAGAAAATAATCTTGATTTTCCATTTATCTCTGTGTTCACTTCTGCCCAGTTTCCTTGCTAAACTCTTCTTCATGATTGTATACATCTATGTAAATATTATTCAAGTTGTTACCCTTTGCCCTGTTATCAGAATCTTTGAGAAATGTCATCTGCCTCATACTTTCAAGTATCATTTTTATGTTGATGGTTCCCAAATCAGTATCTCCATATCTGCCCTGAGTCCTGAGGACCAGGACCGAATGTTCAACAAGAGGGAGACTATAACACATAAATATCCATCACCACCAGAAACTTTGATCAAGATCAAATGCTTGCTCTTATTCTCCAATTATCCCTCCTTTTTTTTTTTTCCTTCTATCGATTCCCTGGATTATACACCAAAGTTGTCTGTGATTCATCCATCGCCCCTTATATGCACCACTGGTCATTAAGTGCTTCCAATTTCCTTGTTGATTCTCTCATGCCCACATCAAAAGGTGACTTACCATCTGCTGCCATAGCTGTTTCAAATCTTGCTATTTCACCTAAACTGTTATCTCAATCTAATTGCTCTCTCCTTCCTCTCTCAGTTCCCTTCACTACTCACATGTTGTCAGAGCCATGAGAATATCTTATGTTTTCTAAGGGCTAAGTAGGAGAAATCCCAAACTCTAGTCTTGACCAAATTCTGCAAAATCTGATTCCAATCCACTTTCTCATCCCTTCTCTGCCTGCCCTTTCTCTAACCTCTCACCTCCAATCATTGAGGCATTCAATATTTTTTTCATAATAAAGGTGTTATTTTATTCACGTTAGAGGTAATGAACTGAGAATGAGGGAGTTTATGTAGATAACGCAACATTACATAATTTGAGCCGTGAAATCAACCATCATTTCAAGGTCTTCTGATGTCAAGTGTAAATCAAAACTTCTCTACTTAGACTGAAGAAATCCAAGTAAAACAAATATTTTTCCTTCAAAATAAAAAAAAAGTAGATTTTTTAAAAGTGGAAATAATTTTCTGAAGATATTTAATTTCACATGTATGACATTTGACATTTATATGCATTAGCTTTGGGATTGAATCTGGTGATTCAGTTTTACCATTATTCAATGCTACTTCTGAAGCATTAAAAAGTTGTTTAATCATTTTAAATACCACTTGCCTTAGAATGAAAGAGAGGTAACGAAGGATTTAACTGAGAACATTACTAACTACAATCAATGAATAAATTATCTCCTGAGATATTTTTTGTTGTCTGAAGGATGTGGAATATCCAAACGAATTTCCAAATGTTTCCCAAATTTTTATTTATGTTTTCAAGAAAGTGTTTCCTTTAAAAAAAATGTTTATTTATTTATTTTTTGAGAGACAGGGAGGGAGAGAGACTGAGAGAGAGAACAGCGGTGGGGCAGAGAGAGAGAGAGGGAGACAGAAAATCCCAAACAGGCTTCACACTGTCAGCACAGAGCCTGATGAGGGGCTCAAACTCACAGATTGTGAGATCATGACTTGAGCTGAAATCAAGAATCAGATGTTTAACTAGCTGAGTCACCCAGGCTCAAATGTTTTCACCATTTTTAAAAATAAATTGTCAAATATAACCAAAGGTAAGTAAAAAGGGTCTTAATATCTTGTATGATTATCAGCAGCATGATATTGTAAGAAAACATGCAGAGTGTATAATAACACATTTTTTGCACTGATAGTAAGAGGTACCAATTCTTCATCAGCTGTGGGATTTTTAAAGGGCACGTTTAACTCTTACAAGGAGTAGGGATTATTTTCCCCATGTTCATTCAGAGAATACATGCTAAGGGTCACATATAAGGAAGGAACCAGGAGTCAAATTTAGATAAATTGGCTTCCAGTCCACTGTTCTCTTTCAATGTCATCCTACTTAATACTTTTAAGAGAATTATTGAAAACCCCTGTCTCAACCATCTCTGGAGGATTCTTTCTTTGTAAGGAATACTTTAGTTTAGAAACATTTAAAGCCCATAATTTGAATATGTTTTAAGATAATTTTATTTTAAAATAACTCGGCCAAACGAGTATAATCTTATACAGACAGCACTTGAACTGCTTGACCGATTCCCATGTTTTAACTATTTCTGAAGTAAAAGAATTTAATACAGAAATAAATATTTTGAACAACCACAGTCGGGTTACTCCAAATGCTGGGAAGTATATCAAGAGCCAAAGAATGATTTTCACTAAACATTATCTGGTATGAATCGTGCCCCACAGAGTAGTTTCAGCATAATTCGTTTCATCTATAATGAGAACCAAAGGGCTAAATCTGCAAGCATTGAAGACACATAAATGGTGCTACCAGTTACCCAGTGCCATCACAATATGCTTCTTCCTTCTGACAAAACAGTGAGTAAAATTACAATAAGCACAGTCTAGAGACACACAGCAACTACCGAAGAAATAGTTTGCCTAATCTTCGTAATTATGCCCTAAGTGCATTCCTTTCAACACTTTCATTCATATTTAAGTATTTTTTTTTCCTCTGTGTCTTTGAATACCGTGAAAGAAAAATGGTGTGTTTCAGCCTGGAGGTATCTGTGGTTCATTGGCAGAAGTCTTTTCTTCAAAAACTTTTAGAAACTTACGAACTGCTTTGCTCATGCTGCATTCCGGGCAGGTATCAAACTAAATCTCGCTTGACATTTTCTGAGATCATGGGCCTACACTGGTGAATTGTTTCAGTATGGTGAGGAGGTCAACTGGTGGCTTATAAAGAGGCGGTCCTGAGTCCAAAGAGCCAAATCAAATTTAATTCTACACTTATCCACAATAGAACCATGTTCCTTTGGGATGATGTTTTACTGTTCCTAGGAACAAGTCGGAGGGAAAGCCCCACCAATTGTGACTCAATAACCTAATTTTGACTTCCGAGAAAAATCACATGTCTAGTGCAAATAGATACGGCTTTTAAGAAACTTGTTATGCAATCCTACCTATCACAAGGGCTAGTTGTGTGACTTAAACCGGGTGATGTCATATGTCTGAACCCAATAACATCCATCTGTGAAATGAGTGGGTTTCAGCCTAGCACAAATAAGATATGATTCTCTTCATGTGGGAAGACACTGAGGCACATTCGATTTTATAACACCTCTCTTCATCATACTCTGTAATGATAGATTTGGGTGAAAGACTTTCCAAGTGATTTACGATGACTGTATTGCTTTATTGTGCTAAGAATTTCTCTATTCTAAATTTCACAGGGTGTGCCACAAAACATTCATTGAACATTCATTAAGTGCCACTAAGTGCTTAGCAGTATGTTGAGGGCTGAGTGTAGAAGAAAAAATATAATATAGACTACGTCTTAAAGATGCTATAGAGAAAATAAATCAAAATATTCACTATTTCTTGTGTGCTTACCATGTACTAGATTATGAACTGGTGCCACGGTTAGTAGATGAGCAGAGCAATTTGGGCTTTGTTTGTTTGTTTGTTTGTTTTAAGTTTATTTTGAGAGAAACAGAGAGTGTGAGTGGGAGAGGGGCAGAGAGAGGGAGAGAGAGAATCTCAAGCAGGCTCTGCACTGTCAGCACAGAGCCTGATGCGGGGCTTAATTTCATGAAACCGTGAGGTCATGACCTGAGTCGAAATCAAAGAGTCAGGCACTTTACCGACCCAGCCACCCAGGAGCACCAAGCAGAGCAATCTGTACTCAAACCTAGATATTCTTGATTTCAAATTCTCCGTGTTGTCACTGATACTACACGACCACAAGGAGGAAAAGGGTTTAGCAAATATTTATGTAGGCTGTTTGAATTCCAAGCCATGCTTAGTACATTCCCAATGCCTATCACCCATAGGCACATCCTGCCAAATTTCCTGAACCAATCCTGATCAACACAGACAGCTTATTCTAGGTCCCTGTTCCTTCCATTTGCGTGACTGAGGAGTTAGTCATATGACCACACACTGTACATAGTGTCACAGGAAATTCTCATCAATGGCCTCTTAGCTCCCTGTCTAACAAGGCTGTGGCCACTTGCTTTGCCTACGCCAATCCTCTCCTCCAAGACAGTGGAATGGACACTGCAACCAGAACCATTATCTGGAATTTAGACAATTCCTCACAACAAAGATATATATGAAACACAACCCTGTCAATTACCAGCCAGAAGATATTACCTTCTTTGAATTTGATGCCTGACCTTAGGATGCTAAAAATTGTCCCAGCTTTGGGTCTAATGACTACTAATCTTGGGGCTGGCCATAGCTGGACTTTCTCTTGGCCTCAGCCCCACCTGCTCCTGAATTTCCACCATTATCCTTCATCCAACTGAGGGCCTGAAGAATTCTTAGTATTGTTTTCCTATTTAAGCATCTTGTCACTATTCAATTTATAATAATTACATAAACCTGATGAGCCACCCACCAATATGTTTTGCTTCAATTAAATAAACCTATCTTGCTTACATTAAATAAGTATAATAAGCTTTTACAATGTTTATCCATTTGTCTTTATAGATTGAAATATAAATGATAACCCTTCATTGAATAGGTTCTCTGGTTTTCTTCTACTTAGAATCAATAGAGAAACTGTGATGACCATGCCCTATGGATGCCAATCTGCTCTGGCGCAAGTGTCTTTTTCTTATTCTCTGTTATCTAAATGCTTTGTGGTTTTATGGGCAATGCCATCCATTACTCAGGAATTCACTTAAAAATGTCTGGGTCACTGGGAAGCTGACAACACCCTGTGCTTTGCAGGGTGCCATGTTTTGATGATTTAATTAGCCTTCATCTCTAGGAGCATGTACAGTTTTAACTGATATGCAGATTTAATTGTTTTGCAGATGCTACATTTGTAAAACCAATGTCTTAACTAAGTGTACGGTGAGTGTTCTGTATGCCACTATTTGAAAACAGGAATTGGCTTCTTTTAAATGTAATCACATTTGACGTTTCCTTATCATAAAAGATCATTTTGTACAAAAATGCATATTTATTATAATTTTGACAGAAATTATTAAAATTGATACAATTCCTTAGAGATTTTCTTTTAAAAAAGAGGTTCATTTTAAATATTACCAATTAGCTAATGGCTATATTCACCCAAATTCCATAATTAAGGAGTAACAACACCAATCATAATAATAGTATTTTGATAATAATATTTCACATGCAGAATATTAAACTTTACAGAGTTCCATAAAAGTGGGCTTTGTAACATAACTGACTTAGATAGGAAGCCTAGTTTATTACTTACTAATTTTGTACCTTATAGAATAATCACAGCCTCTCAGAACAGTTTCCTATCTTTAAAATGAGATAAATATTCTTATCTTATTTAGGTGGCTTAAAGCTTTATCTGAGTTAATGTTAGTAAAAGACAACAAATATTAACAACAAATACTTAACAAATATTAATTTGTATTAGAACAGATTTTAGACAGGGGCGCCTGGGTGGCTCAATTGGTTGAGCAACCGACTTTGGCTCAGGTCATGATCTCACGGTTTGTGAGTTCAAGCCCCGCATCAGGCTCTGTGCTGACAGCTCAGAGCCTGGAGCCTGCTTCCTATTCTGTGTCTCTCTCTCTCTCTGCCCCTCTCCCACTCATACTCTGTCTCTCTCTGTCTCAGAAATAAATAAACATTAAAAAAATTTTTTTAATAAAAAAAATAAAAAAGAACAGATTTTAGACCAAAAAACAAAAGCAAAAACAAAAACAAAAACAAAAAACTCTGTGACATCCCCATCCACTTGAGAAACTCATCAGAAAAAGGAACAATTTTAGACATGGATATAATGATCATAAGAAAATAGTGTTAATTAGTCCTTTAGTATTTTGAGAAGTAATGGTGACACATACTTTACTGGAACAACATATAATACATGAGAATATGAAGGAAAGCACTTGAAGAGAATGGAAATTATGTCAATTTTCTGAAAGACAAAATTTTCAGTATGTTAAATTAAAAGATGATGTCAGTGAGTAGAAATGCCACTGATTTTTGAACATTAATTTTTCATCTTGCAACTATGCTAAATTTATACACTTATTTATTTCTGTAAAGTCTTTGGGATTTTCTTCATATAAGATTACATCATCTGCAAAGGGATGTAATTTTACTTCTTGCTTTCTAATTCGGATGTCCTTTATTTCCTTTTCTCACCTAATTGTTTTGGCTAGGACTCACAGTACTCTGTTGAATACAAGCTGAAGTAGATACCCTCCTCCAGATGTTAAAGAAACAATTTTCATTTTACCATTTAGTATGATGTTCGCTGTGGGCTTTGTATACATGACCTATATTAATATTAAGTTCCTTCCATAACTAATATATAGAGCCTTTATCATAAAAAGGTCTTTAACTTTGTCACATGCTTTTTCTGAAGCTATTGAGATTTTAATGTGATTTTTAGCCTACATTCTCTAAATGTGGTATATCATATTGATTGATATGTATATGTTGAACCATTCTTACACCCAATGAACAAATCTCACTTGGCCTTTGTGTATAATCCTCTTAATATGCCCTTAGATTCAGTCTGTTAATATTTTGTTAAGAATTTTTTATCCATGCTCTTCAGCAATATTGCCTATAGTTTTTTGTCTTGTTTTGTTGTGTGTGTGTGTGTGTGTGCGCGCGTGTGTGTGTGTGTTCACGTGTGTGTGTGTATTTGCGTGTTTTGTTTTGTTTTGTTTTTGGTCCCTTTGCTGACTTGTATATCAGGGTAACTCTGATTCAGAGGATAACTTTCAGTGTTCCCTCTTCTATTTTTTTGGAAGATTTGGAGAAGGACTGAATTATCTGAAAAGGAAATTAAATAAATAAATACATTTACAATTATGGCAAATAGAATAAAATTCTCAGAAATAAAATTTAGGGAAATCTGTTGAGCACCCAACTCTTGATTTCACCTCAGGTCATGATCCCAGGATCATGGGATCCAGTCCCACTTGTGGTTCCATGCTGAGCATGGAGTCTGCTTAATATTCTCTTTCTTTCCCTCTGCCCGTCTACCTCACTCACACTGTCTCTCTGTAAAAAATTAAAAAAAACAAAAAGATTAAAATTTACCAAGGAGGTAAAAAAATGTAAGCACTGAAAAATATAAAACACTGATGAAACAAATTAAAACAGACACACATAAATGGAAAGACACCCTGTGTTCACAGGTTGGAGTAATTGACATTGGTAAAATACTTCTTGAATTTACAGTCATTTTATTTGGTAATTTCACTCTGCTATTATTTATTCATTTTTTAAATGTTATTTGTCTCTTTAAATCTGTAATTACTCCCATTGCCTTAAATTTTGGTCCAGTCACTCAACATTTATCCTCACGCGCTACACCTCTTCTCCTCCACTCTCAGCTGAAGTTGCTCCAATAAATTTTCTAGGATTTCCTTGTTACAACATTCATTTGCCTTGACTCATTTCTTATCTGAATCTAATGCTCAGTGACTTTATTCAATTGACCACTGGTTGATTTAATAATTCCTGAATAGATATCATATTAATTTAAATATCAGAACATTGAAGATGAACATCAAACCCAGTTGAATATAATTTATTAATTGAACAAGTCATGAATGAGAGAATAGATGGGTGAATAAACCCCCAATAGAAATTTACAGAGTATTATTGTACTCTTTTCTATGTATTTCTCTGACTGCCTCTGTTATTTCTAGTTTTCTTATTGCCTCATTACCAGCTTTTCCACCTCAGCTGTGAACTTCACTTTATTAGTATATATGTATTTTTTGTCCCTTACGTTGCTAAATTCATCAACTTCAGTTTTTCAACATCACCTCTGTGCTGAAGACTCTCAAAGCTGCTTGAGTCCTGAACTTTGTTGTTTTCCAGTTTCAAATCTCTAATTGTCTCCTAGTCGATCCCTTTGGATATTCTCTTTTTCCCTCAAATATCCCTTGGCTAAGCTGGACTGATTGATTTATTACACTGCCTTTAACTTTTTTGTATAGGACACAAACACCAAGGTTGACACTTGACAAAATAAAATTAATAACACATTTTTGTTATATACCTCCATTTCAAATCTCAGTACCCACTACCCGTAAGCATCTGGGATCACTTTGTTCCTTACTATTAGCCAAGGGCAAGCCCACAGAGCATCCTCACATTTCCCCACCTCCACACCTCCAACAGCACTTGATTTCCCCTTCTCTCTTGCTTTTCCCGATAGGAGATATAAAGATCTGTAATTTCCCCCCATAATATACAACAGTAGTTGTCAGGACTGATCACACAACAGAATTACCTTGGGAAATGTTAACAGATAATCATGCTTAGACTACACCCCCCAGTAGTCTTTTGTGAGTAGTAAGGAGTAATATTTGAGCATGTGAATCGTGACAATCTCCCTGGATAATTCTAATGTGTATCCAGACATTCTAACAACTGAATTACGAGATGGCATCTGGATGATTTTGTTTAATAATAAACATTGTCTAGATGCTGCTTCTTTCCCTCTCCAAATTCACCTTCCCTTAGTACTTGGCACTTCAGCAGTATGGCATTACATGTGTTCTCATGTTCTTCTCATGTTTTTCTACCTCCAAATCCTCCAAATCATCCTTCAAATCTCAGCTCACACATTGTCTCCCTCTGGGAAACCTCCTTGGAACTGACATCTCTTTACCTCTGCCTATACCCACAACTCTGTTCATTTGTAATAGATATGACAATACAGAGTTACATCTTACTTCCCAATTCTAGAAAGTCAGATTCACACAGCTCTATCAGTCTTATGTTCCCAGATGTCACTGATGAAGGAGTTGGGCTGCTGACCTGAAAATACAGTGCAAATTTTGTTAAGTCTGACCACACCAAGAGCCCAGAGTTATCATTGCTATTTTAGTATATTGATCCAAACTTGTGGTATATGTACCATTATCTTCCCATTTATGGAGGTGGAGAGTAACAAATAAGGGAATGGGGAGAAAAACTAAACCAATTTTGCACTAAAATAGAGCAGGAGCTTTAAAATAGAGTATAGCATCTCTTTATAGAAAGGTAACCATGATGTAATAAGAAATATCCTAATAGAGTCAAGTCTTCCATATCAGCTGTGTCACCTGAAATTAAATCATTTAATCTCAGTATTCATTACTATATTTTGCAAAATTCCTTCCTCTGTTTCTCTTAAACATTTTTAATATTTATTTATTTATTTATTTATTTTTAATTAATTAACTAATTTATTTATTTATTTTTTGAGAGAGAGAGAGAGCGGCAAGGGGCAGAGAGAGAGAGAGAGACACACACACTGAATCTTAGGCAGGCTCCAGGCTCTGAGCTGTCAGCACAGAGCCCCATGTGGGGCTCAAACTCCTTAGGGTGGTTCTGAACTCCATAACTGGTGAGTTTGATCATCATAAGAAGCTTGCAACCTCAGCATGACCAGGGTCTTCAAGCCCACTCCAGCCCTGGTCATATAAGAATACAGAAAAATAACTACAATTTAAAAGGCCCAAAGAGGGGTGCCTGGTGGCTCAGTCAGCTGAGACTCCAACTCTTGACTTTAGTTCAGGTCATGATCTCACAGTTCATGAGTTCAAGCCCCACGTTGGCTCTGTGCTGACAGTGAGGAGACTGCTTGTGATTCTCTCTCTCCCTCATTCTCTGCCCCTCCCCCCTAAAATAAATAAATTAAAAATTAAATAAAATAAAATAAAATACAATAAAATAAAAGGGACAAATAACTGCAGGAACATTCTCTCCCCATCGACCTTAAAAGCCCAGACTGGAGCAAAGTCCAGCTCACAGTGACTTTGTGATCTCAGTGAGCCCAAAATCCACAACCCCACATCAACCAAACTATGGTGCTAGGGCACAGAAAACCAGCTGCTGTTTTGTATGTGTGTGTGTGTGTGTGTGTGTGTGTGTGTATGTGTGTGTGTGTGTGTGTTTTATTGCTGTTTGATTTTTTTAACTTTTTTAAATGTCTTTCTTTTGCTTTTATTTTTTCTTTTTTGTTTTGCTCTTTTCTTTCTTCTTTTTTCTGTTCTTTTTTTCCTTGTTTTTATTTTCTTTTCTGTTTTTTTTCTTTTATTATTTTATTTTTTCTTGCATTATTGTTATTATTATTTTCTTATTCTCTCTGTAAAAAGCCATGGTTTATAAGAGTAACTAGCATACATATCCAATTTCCAGCTAGCCAGCAAAACTCATCAAGCACACAGAATCTACATAGGGGTCACTATCACAAGACCATTTCTCCAACTTAAGGAGAAGTAGCCATTTCACCTAATCCATAGAAACACACAAAGAAAGTCAAGCAAAATGAGGAGACAGAAGAATATGCTCTAAATTAAAGAACAAGAAAAAAAAGTCAGTGAAATAACTAAATGAAACAGAGATAAAGGAAGAAAGAAAGAAAGAAAGAAAGAAAGAAAGAAAGAAAGAAAGACCAGCAATATGCCTGGTAAGGAATTTAAAGTAATTTTTGTAAATATTCTCGCTGGGCTGGATAAAAGAATGGAAGAACTCAGTGAGACCTTCAATAAAGAGATAAAAAATATTTTAAAAAATCAGAGCTGAAGATACAATAACTGCAATAAAGAGCACACAGGAGAAAATCAACTGTAGATTAGAGGATGCAGAATGTATTAGTGATCTGGAAGACAGGATAATGGAAAACAGACTGAACAGCAAAAAAGAGAAAAGAATTTTTAAAAATGAGGATAGATTAAGAGATTTCTTCAACAGAATTAAGTGAACAAACATTCAAATTGTAGGGTCCCAGAAGAAGAAGAGAGAGAAAGAGATGTAGAAAATTTATTTGAAGAAATAATAACTGGAAACATCCCTAACCTAAGGAAGGAAATAAACATAGCACAGAGAGTTCCAAACAAGATGAACGCAAAGAGGTTCACACCACAGCACATAACTAAAATGTTAGAGCTTTGAGATCAAAGAGAGAATCCTAAAAGCAGCGAGAGAGAAACAGTTACCTACAAGGGAAAACTTATAAAACTATTAGCTGATTTTTCACAGAAACATTGCAAGCCAGAAGGCAGTGGTAAGATATATTCTATTCCTAAAAGGAAACAACAACAACAACAACAAAACTACATGAAGAATACTCTACCCAGCAAGGTTATCATTTACATTTGAAGGAGAGATAATGAGTTTCCCAGACAAACAAAAAATAAAAGAATTTATCACCAATAATCAGTCTTACAAGAATTGTTAAAGGAATTCTTTAAGGGGAAAAGAAATGGCATAATTGGAAATAAGAAAAATATGAATAAAAAGATATAAAATATAACATAAATAAAATGTGGAGAAAAGAGTATAAAGGGAAGATAATGGGAAAAAGAAAAAGAAAAATATTTTTGTTTTTAATGAGTTTTAATTTAAATGACCGTCAAATTAATATGGACTGCTATCTACTTAGGATGCTATATATGAACCTCAGGGTAGCCACTTATGATAGATACATAAAAAATAATGAAAAAGAAAGCCAAACAAAACACTATTGATACACATCAATCACAAAGAAAGAGAACAAGAGAAGAAGAAACAAGGAACTACAAAAATAATCTGAAAGTAATTTTTTTAAGTGGCAGTAAGTATATACCTATCAACAATTATTTTAAATGTAAAATGTAAATAGCCCAAATGTTCCAAACAAAAGACATAGAGTGGTGGAATGAATTAAAAGAAACAAACAAACAACAACAATTAAAAAAAAAAAAAACACTTAAGAACCTTCTAAATGTTGCTTACAAAAGACTCACCTCAGACCTTTGGGCACCTAAAGACGAAAGTGAAGGGATGGAAAAACATTACCTATATAAATGGAAGAGAAAAAAAGCCAGTGTAGCAATACTTAGACGAAATAGATGATTAAAACAAAGACTCCAACAAGAGACAAATAAGGGTATTACAGAACGATAAAGGGATCAATTCAACAAGAGGATATAACAATTGAAAATACCTACACACCCAACACTGAAGCATCTTAATACATAAAGCAAATATTAACAGACATAAAGAATGAAATTGATGGTAATACAATAGTAGAAGACTTTAACACTATTTATGTCAATGGATAGATCATCAAGACAGAAAATCAATAAGGAAACAATGTCTTTGAATGATATTTCAGATCAAATGGATATAAAGGTATATGTACAGAACATTTTGTCCATAAACAACAGACTACACATTCTTTTCAAGTGCACATGGAATATTTTCCAGAATAGATGACAAAATAGGCCATAAAATAAGTCTCAATAAATTTAAGAAGACTGAAATCATACCGTGCATTTTTTCTAAACACAACAGTATGAAACTAGAAATAAATTATACACACACACACACACACACACACACACACTTGGGGAAAAAAACATGAACACGTAGAGATTAAACAATATAGTAAACAACAAATAGATCAAGAAAAGAATTGAAGAAAAAGTAAAAAAAATACATAGAGACAAATGAAAATGAAAAAACAATGGTCCAAAATATCCGGTACACAGTGAAAGTCGTTCTAAGAGAGAAGTAGATAGCAATACTGTCCTACTCAAGAAACAAGAAAAAAACCTCAAATAAACAATCTAACCCTATGTCTAAAAGAACTAGAAAAAGAATTTAAAAATGCCAGATGAGAAGAAGAAAGGAAATAATAATGATCAGAGCAGAAATAAATGAGGCAGAGACTAAAAAAGCAATAGAAAAATCAATAAAACCAAGAGTTGGTTCTTTGAAAAGATTTGAAAATATGAACCCTTATCCAGGTTCTTCAAGAAAAAAAGAGAAAAGGACTTAAATAATTAAAATCAGAAACAGAGAGAAGTAACAACAGATACCACAGAAATACACAGGATTATTAGAAAATACTAAGAAAAAAATTATATGCCAACAGACTAGACAGCCTACAAGAAATGGATAAATTCCTAGAAACATGCCATTATCCAAAACTGAACCAGGAAGAAAAATTAAATCTGAATAGACCAATTATAAGTAACAAAATTAAATCAGTAATCAAAAAAACTACCAAAATAAAATATAAAATTCCTGGACTAAATGGATTCACAAGTGAATTCATACTACTAGGCAATTAAAGAAGAGTTAATACATACCCTTCTCAAACTTTTCCATAAAATATAAGAGGAAAGAAAGCTTCCAAATACTTCATGTGAGGCCAGCATTGTGTCGATATCACAACCAGACAAAAATATAACAAAAAAACGAAAAGTACAGGCCAATATGCCTGATGAACATATATGCAAAAATCCTCAACAAGAGATTAGCAAAGCACCTACAACAATGCATTAAGAGACCATTCACCATGATATGGTGGGATTTATTCCTGGGATGCACAGATGGTTCAATATTTGCAAATCAATGTCACCATGCCCACAAATAAACAATAAAAATCATATGATTGCTTCAATATGCAGGAAAAGCATTTGAAAAGATTTAGCATCCATTCCTGATAAAAGCTTTCAATAAAATTGGGTTAGAAGAAACATATCTTAACATAATAAAGATCATATATGAATAACCCACTGCTAACATCATCTCCAATGATGAAAAACTGAGCATTTTTCCTCTAAGGTCAAGAACAAGACAAAGAAGACACCTCTTTTTATTCAACATAGTACTAGAAGTAATAGCCACAGTAATCAGACAAGTAAAATAGATAAAAGACATCCACAATAGTAAAGAAGTTGTCACTATTCTCAGACAGCATGATACTATACATAGAAAAATCCTAGAGTCCACCAAAGCAATCCTGAAAAGAAAGAACAAAGCTGGGTATGTCACAATTTCAGATTTCAAGTTCTACTTCAAAGCTGTAGTAATCAAAACAGTAAGCACTGGCACAAGAATAGACATATATACCCATAGAACAGTATAGAGAGCCCAGAGACATACATATCATTAGTTAATCTATGACAAAGGAGACAAGAATATAAAATGTGGAAAAGACAGTCTATTCAATAAATTTTTCCGGGAAAACTGGACAGCTACGTGTGAAAGAATGAAACTGGACTACTTTGTAACATTGTACACACACACACACACAAAAAAACCTCAAAATGAATTAAAGTCTTAAATGTGAGACTTGAAACAAAAATATACTATAAAAGAACACAAGCAGTAATTTCTCTGACAACAGACACAGCAATATTTTGCTAGATATGCCTCCTAAGGCAAGGGAGGGGGAAAACAAAATAAACTTTTGGGACTTAATAAAAAAAAAGAAAAGCTTCTGCATAGCAAAAGTAATCATCAATAAAACAAAAAAGACAATTTACTGAATGGGAGAAGATATTTGCAAATGATATATCTGATAAGAAGTTAATATATGAAATATATGAAGAACCCCCTACAACTCAATACAAAAAAAAATATTTAATTTAAAAAATGGGCAGAAAACATGAATTCCCCCAAAATGACATACAGATGGCCAAAAGACAAATGTAAAGATGCTCAACATCACTAAACATCAGTGAAATGCAAAGCAATATCACATTGATATACCTTGTGCCCGTCAGAATGACTAAAATCAAGAAGACAAGGAATAACAAGTGCTGACAAAGAGGTGGAGAAAAGGAACCCTCATGTACTGTTGGTTGGAATGTAAATTGGTACAGCCACTGTGGAAAACAATATGGAAGTTTCTCAAAAAATTAAACATAGAAATGCCAGTTTACCTGGGTGGCTCAGTCTGTTAAGCTTCTGACTTTGGCTCGGGTCATGATCTCACAGTTCATGAGTTTGAGCCCGTGTTGGTCTCTGTGGTGACAGCATGGAGCTTGCTGTCTCCCTCTCTTTGTGCCCCTCATCTGCTTTCACTATCTCTCTTTCTCAAAATTAAATAAATAAATATTTAAAAAATAGAAATACCATATGGTTCCATAATTCCTGTGTATTTACCCGGGGAAACAATACTACTAACTTGAAAAGATATATGCTTGTTGTAGCATCATTTACAATAGCCAAGACATAGAAGCAACATAAGTTTCCATCAGTAGATGAATGGATAAGGAAAATATGGTATATATATGCAATGGAACATTACACAGTCATAAAAAAGATTAAATATGCCATTTGAGACAACATTGATGGACCTACAGAGTATTAGGCTAAGTGAAATAAGTCAAACGGAGAAAGACAAATACCATATGATTCAACTCATAAATGGAACCTTAAAAAATGAATGAATACACACAAAGCAGAATCATAACTATGAATACTGAGAACAACTAATGGCTGTTAAAACAGAGAGGGGTGGGGAGTTGAACAAAATGGGTAAAGGGAAGAGGGAGATACGGATTTCAAGTTATAAAAATCAGAACATAAGGAATACAGTTATTGATAGTATAATAGCAATGGAATGGAACAGATAGTAGTTGTACTTGTGATGAACATAGCATAATGTATAAACTTGCCAAATTACTAAGTTGTACACCTTAGACTAATGTAACATTGTATAACTGTACTCAAAAAAAAAAAAAAAAAAAGAAAAGGAAAAAAAGGAAAGGAAAGGAAAGGAAAGAAAGGAAAAGGAAAGAAAAGGAAAGAAAGATGAACTCTGGCCAAATTTACATGAAGAAAAAATTTGCATTTTGCTACAAAAATAATAAGCTGCATCAATGAGATCATATTTTTGTTGGACCTTCTAAATCATTATTGAGTACATATATATATATACTCAATATATATACTCAATAATGATTATGTATATATACACATATACATATATATACACATATATTTATGTGTGTATATACGTATATATACACATATATATATATTCATTTCTCTTAGACAATTTTATCTTCTTCTATCCTCTACTATCCATGATCGATGATAACTACAAATTCAGTTGCTTGTAAAGTTTCCAATGTATGTCCATAGGAGTTTACAAGGAGCTAGAAAACTGAGAGGAGCCATATCCTTTGTCAATTCCACTCATTATTATTGTCATTACCAACACTCATTCTATGACTCTACATTGTCTCTGAGTAACAATCCCCTGATACTTTTCAAGAACTGTAGGACAGGTCTCCTACAGATCTACTGTATACACCATAAGCTCACACAACTTTTGAAGAGATGCATCTGGGAATGTTCCATATCTTCTGCCACATGCAGAAGCCCCCAAAGAACCAAACACCTTAATCTTTAGAAATATCAAACCATTTAAGGTGGCTCTATTTACTTGACATTTTCCTTAACAACAACAAAAGCCCACTGGGTGAAGATTGTTGTCTAAGTACTTGAAAATGTCTATTTATTTATCCTAAAATACACAGGCCAGTAAATACCACCCCTACTTCCTCTGACATCATGCAATGAACTAAAACTGAGAACTGGTCTTAATTACTTTCTTAAAAAGGGAATAGAAAAATACCAATAAAAAAGAATGGAAGAAAAAGAAAGAAGAAAAGAAAGAAAGAAAGAAAGAAAGAAAGAAAGAAAGAAAGGGAGGGAGGAAGGAAGAAAATCTCAAACTGTTATTCCTATAAACTATCCAATGTAGAATTTAATTTTCCATAGCTATAGAATTTCGGAGAAGGTATTCAAGGGAACATTGCTAAAGCAATGTTAAAATACTAAGAGGGGCACCTAGGTGACTGAGTCGGTTAAGTGTCTGGCTTTGACTCAGGTCCTGATTTCACAGCTTGTGAGTTTGAGCCCCACATCAGGCTCTGTGCTGACAGCTCAGAGCCTGGAGTCTGCTTCAAATTCTTGTCTCCCTCTCTCTCTGCCCTCTGCCCCTCTCTCAAAAATACATAAGCATTAAATTTTTTTTAAATACTAAGTAGAAAAAATAATTTTTATCCACCAATTAAACCTGATTATTCTAAAAGTGAAAGCAGTTCTGTAACTCTGAGAGCTTTGGTTTTATCTACCTTTGCATGTAGTGATAGAGCTAATTCCCAGGACAGTGATGGAATATAGGGCCTATATTGTTTTTTTCTTTTAGTCATTTCCATTAGAGGTGTGTCATATATGGAAGAAGAATGAGGGCATCATGGAAACAGTTAAAAAGGCTGAAGATGTTCGTAGAGAAATAGAATTGAAATCATAGAGAGTATTACTACGCACCTAGGACTTCTGGGCAGCTGTGTCTAATAAAACTAATTCCATCACAATTAAATTCAGAAAGATACTACAAATTCACAGTAACAAAATTATGCAAACATTTCATGCTTCAAATGTCCTATATGTTCTAATATTAAAGACAGTAAGACACAATTTTCTAATTTTTAAAAATTCTCAAAACCTCAGCAATTTTTACATTTGAGCTTTTATTTACATGTACCATACATCCTGTGCTCCTTAGGTAGGTGAAAAAAATAATAAAATGCTACCTATTTTTTTAATAGTTACATTAAGTGACAGTAGCATAGGATGCAATAGTTAACTTGGAAAAAAAGACAAAGCCTTGGGTTGTTTTTCCCCCTTACTTTGTTCCAGAAACCACTTGACAAGTCTGCCAACACGTTAACCTTTATTCTCCCTCCCAAGAGTCTCTAGTAATAGAGCAAATGTGATGCTTCCTATTAAAGATGAACGGTGTGTCTGTGGGCTAGGGGGTTTGAACTTCACCTTCACCTTGATTAGTCTTGACTGCTTGGATCCACACATGAGAAAACATGTAGATCTCAAGTCACTTTTCTTTCTGAAAGATGGTAAAATAAGGGAGGTGAATAGAGTATTGTGTGCGTGTGTATGTGTACAATGAGTCAGGAGCTATTCAAAACTAGTTTTATTTATTTATTTTTTAATGTTTTTATTTACTTTTGAGACAGAGAGAGACAGAGCATGAGTAGGGGAGGGGCAGAGAGAGAGAGAGACACAGAATCTGAAGCAGGCTCCAGGCTCTGAGCTGTCAGCACAGAGCCTGACACGGGGCTTGAACTCACGGACCGTTAGATCATGCTCTGAGCCGAAGTCGGAAGCCCAACCAACCGAGCCACCCAGGCGCCCCAGTATTCAAAACTAGTTTTAAACTCTCGTGTAATCACGACAGAACACTGCAAGTGGGAGTTCCAGGAGACCCTTAGGACACCTTTGTTATTTACAACTTAATAATCTTTATTTCATTTAAAAAAATTAAATTATAATAATTGTATTCTCCATTTGCCCCTTAGATCCATGTTCCATCTTTCTTGATCCTACACTATCCTTCAGGAGATTATCTACGGACCACATTACTCAGGCTCCATCACCATCTGGCTTTCCCTTGGGTTTGGCCTATTGAAGGTGCTGGCAGGATATCAAAAATGAGGAAAAGAGTAATCCTAGGTGTTTTTCCCAACTTTCTTTCTCTGCAGTGGTTCCGACAGAGGTTTGTCCATCTGTGAGGACAGATTCTGTGTGGGAGCTCCACTTGTGTGATCCCTAAACTTAGTGAGGCTTCAATTCCACCCTTAGAAACCCCAACCTCAGGCTAATATAGGCTATTGCTATCACCAGGGTGGCTCAACATCCTTAGCTGATTCCAATAACCTAGCCCATATATCTATGAATAGTCCCTTTATTACAAAAAGCTCTAAAAAATCACCACTCAATAAACTGATTCTTCTGGGAGCTACACTGACAATGTTATTACAAGGTTCTGAAGGTTGAACCCTGAAAGAAAATTATTCAAGTTACAACAAAAGAATAAATATGAATTGATCTAAACAGACAAGTCAACAAACAAAACATCTGTATATTTCCAGTTCTTCTGTCCAAAGAAATTATATGTGTTGACTACATTGTGATATTTCTATTAAAAAAATAGAGGAAGCCACCTTTCAATTACCCAAGTGAAAAAAGGAAAAAAAAATAATCAGACATTATCACTGGCATCCATTTAGATAAGTGATTTTCAAATCATAGGTTATCATTTTTAGTGCATCATTAAATCAAAGCAATCAGTCAAGACCAGCAAATTTTTTTAAAGGTACAATAGATTAGACAAGTCAGGGATTTAATTAGAATAGAATATAAATAATCGCAGTGATTTGCACATAGAAAGGATCTTTCTCATGAATTTTGATTTATTAAAAACACATGTTTATGAATTTGTCACAATATAAAATATAGGCTTCACCATGATTTACACTTTTAGAAGTCTGAAATTTTCTATTATAAAATAAGGATCTGATCATTCCTTCTTTTGGAAGCATTTATAGGGATGTGTCCACAGAAATTGACTCTGAATGGACTACGATATATCTATGTCTTCTAAGATTGAAGGAGTCATCATTCTTCAGCATTTTGACACAAACTAGAGAAAACAGCTGAGGGTTGGGGGAGTGGTTAGATAAGGAGCTCATTTTTACTTAATAAAAATAAAATTTTGTTTAACTGCAAAGTTCTGAATATCTTGCTCACTGCTGAAAGGAAAAATGTACATACTTATAGTTTTGTACATATGTTCCTTTCATAGACAAAGAGCAGGAGATTTAAGACTTGGCAAACACAAAATCCCTCAGCTCACTAGCAAGGATTGCCTTTACAAAGTAGGAACAATTATTCGAGTTTGAGAGAAGAAAGAATGTAGACTCAGTTGGCAAAAAGTAATCTGTACACCAAAACAAAACCAACTTGAATGACATTGCCCTTTAAGTGAAGGTGTAACTTCACTTATAGATTTATAAGATATGATTTATAGGTTTATAGAATAGGCCCTAGAGAAGACTTCGTGGGTTTATAGCCTCACTTTGCCATGACTTCGTGGGTTTATAGCCTCACTTTGCCATGGTTTAGCTATGTGATCTTGTATATGTTTTTAATCTCTTAATTCCTCAGTTTTTCTTTTTAAAATTAGGAGACAATATAATTATCCACCACTTTAAATTGTTTAGAGAATTATAGAAGTTAAACAAGTACTTAGTGACTATCATATCGCAGGCACCCAATAAAGGTTAGCTACTACTCTTTCTAATTTCTTTTACTCAGAATCTCCATTTCTTGGTTCTTTCCTCTATGATAACATTGGTGCATAATGATTAAAATCTCCGTAGTTTTACACAGGACTATGTTAAGCATATATAAATGTTTACTATATATATATATATATATATATATATGTGTGTGTGTGTGTGTGTGTGTGTGTATACGTATACATATATATATATCCTTTTATTTCTTGTATATTTGACAGAAATTAGAAAGATTATTTTCTGATTTACTGAGATTCCATATTACATAGAATACGTAGTAATATATACTACAGAACTTATGAAGAATATAACACGTAGCATATAGTCCCCTTTTCTCTAATTTGAAAATCTCTGCAATGAGAGAATTGTCATATCCAATTTGTACAACAATATCCTATTAGTAAATTATTCAAATAATTTTAAATTCTGCAATGAATTTTGACAGAAATCTTTAGAAAAGTGTGCGTGTGTGTGTGTGTGTGTGCGTGTGTGTGTGTGTATGTGTGTATTGTTTCAAACAGCAAATAGCACTGTACTGGAAATTGTAACTGATTTCATTTCTAACATAGAACTTACAATGACCCTCTAGTAAGTTGCTTAACCATACTGGACTTTGATTTATTCATCTGTAGAATGATATTTTAGAATTGCTGTGATATCTAAGGTCTCTGAGTTAGTATACTCATTATGAATATAATTTACTAGCACTATTCTAATGCATTAATTCTCTTAGGGATTGTTCAGAACAGTAGGACTGCTTCCCTCACACCAAAAATCCCCAGTCTTTGGTTTTCTCTGCTTCTATGGGGTAAAATTTTTCTCTCTTCCTTAATGGTATAAATATATTCTACTGCTTTTCACTACTTCAGTGTCCTTGCATTTAATTTCATCAAACTAAAATACAGTGCAGTGATTAAAGAGTATTAATATAATTTCTTTTGCTTATGACTTACATAACCTTGGGTAATTTACTTGAACCTCTTAAGTCTTACTTTTCTTATTTGTACAAAAGAGATGTTAATAACAGTAGTTATTCCACTCTGTGGGAAATAAAATAATTTAGGTAATCAGCAAGTCATTGACTGAGTTCTTGCTATAGACTAGCACTGTTCTAGGTGTTCCTGAGCAGCAGTTTACATGTGTAGGGGTTTGGACCAGGTTGTCCCAAAATATGCTGCTTTTGCCTGTAGAGTATTTTGAGCTGAAGGCAATCGAGACACAGCAGGCTCGAGAGAAACTTTTGCCCTTCCCTTAACCACGGAGAAGAATCTAAATTGTGCGTCTTTCCCAGAAGAAGGGTTATTACCAGAGATAAATTTTATCCGAGTGATCCGTCTACATGGCAGGCAAGCATCTACTTACTAAACATCTGCTCTTATTCTTTTCCTGTGAAATGCATCCCTTTCCTTTGCAGCCCCTTACCCCTTTACTAGTTCAGAGCGACATGTATACCTCATTTTGCCTGTCTTTGGAATTTCATGTCTGTGTGGATTCCCGGTATTTATGACATTAAATTTGCTTTCTCCTGTTACTCTGCCTCATGTCAATTTGTTTCTTAGTCCAGCTAGAGAGACCTTGAAAGGGGAGAAACCTTCCGCTCCAGACACATGACAAATGAAAAAACATAATGCTCTCATGGATTCTGCTGCTAAAAAGAGATTAAAACAACAAACAAGCAAATTGATATAATGTCAGAGGATAGTTACTAAGGTAGAAATATGGAGTGGGGTAAATGTTTAGAAAGTGATGGACAGGAAAGATAAGGGTGTGATGGGAGCTATTTTCAGCTGGGTAATTAACACCAACAGATACAAGAAATACCCCCAAAATCTCAAATACTTGACGTTCTTTAAATTTACATCCTGCATATATCTTGGTCCAGTTTGGGTCAGACTCACAGACAGCTCTATATTAAATGTGACTCAGCTATTCGGGTTCTGTTTGCATTGAGACATCATCCTGCCATTGTTTTTGTAGTTGTGAAAGGGAGGGATGGAAAAATCATGAAAAGTGTTTCTCAGCCAGCCTCATTTGTAACACCCACCAGTTCCATCCACATCGTATTTGTCAGAACCCAGTCAGATGACCGAAACTTAATTATAAAAGATTCTGAAATGCAGCCTTCTTTGGTACCCATAACAAAGGAAGTGAATGAACACAGATTTGATGGACACTCTGAGAGGGACTTTTAGCCCCTCCTTGTGGAGTATACTATAGGGGCTTTCTTTATTGCAGAAGAGGCATTATGATATCCTGCTTCCAGCTTTTCCAGTTTAGGGGAGCAGAATTTGCCACCCCAAAGTATGCCTCTTTGGCATAAGGATTATCTCGAGCTGGTTATTTTCAAGAAACTGCATACACAAAGAAAGCTCTGCAAATCAATTATCCTTTAGTAAAAGAAATTTACTTTTACAGCAAAATCTCCATTTGTAAGGGTGTCTCTCTCCAGGTGTTTGGAAGAGGGAGATGACAAAATCTAGTAATTTATCAGTGGAGAAGGCAAGGACTTAAATCTGTATATCAACCATGCCGTTGTTTACTCTGCTTTGCCTAATAACCTCCAATAACTGTCTCTCCTACGCCAATGAAAGAAGATTCTTTTGTCTTTAGCTAAAGACATTCCTTAAGGTAGTGTTACTTGGGCTACTTGAGGGAATCAGTTTTCCTGGATATCTCTGATATATAAAGGAGGGATACATGTTATTAAACTTCTGTTTCTTTTTCTTCTGTTGATCTGTCTTTTCACAGGGATTGGTTTCAGCCAAGAACCCAAAAGCATATAGGAAAAATAATTTTTCCTCCTCTACATACTGAATAGAAAAAAATGTTTATGGCTGGTCTATCTAATAGAGGTAAATCAACCAGTTTTGAAACAATTCTTACTATTTGATCCCCAAACCATGTATTCCCTTTTCCTATATTCCAAAACCTATCTGTGTGTGTGTGTGTGTGTGTGTGTGTGCATGTATATTATATAAGAATATATACACGTATATATACATCATTTTATTCCTTCTGTGATTCATCAACTATTCTTTGTTTCACTATTGCATCATATTTTAATCATTTATGGATTTTTGAAATAATTTTTAAAATCAGTAAATTTTCATAATCAGTAATAGCAGCAAATATCAACAAATAAAATAATTCATAAACTTTTTTGAATTTTATTTTAAAAAATAACAATTTTCCAGAAATTAAAGGTGCATATATATTTGAGTGCCTGCCACACTTACACACACCCACACAAAATGTGAGTTTAAGTGCGCTTAAATTCAAGACTGTTTTTATCCTTTTCTTCTCAATGGAATTACTCAACCAGAAAAGATCCATTGGTTTCCAAGGGAGAAATTTTGTAAGTAGAAGCCTATTGCTTAAAGTAATTCCCTACGGGAATACTACCATCTGGCAAAGAAATATGCACATCAAAGTAGAGAGAAAACAGCACCTCTTAAAAGTAATTTTCTCTAAGGGTTTGCCTCCTGGTATCCTGCCAACAGTAATCTTTAAACCCTTAGCTTGCTACACAGTGAGAAGCTTCCAGATTAGGGGAGCCCTGTTTCCTGCTTCTGATTCAGAATAAAATAAATAATAACATTTAGGGGAAACAAAATATAAACAAAGACCCTTAATTTTATGGCAGGCTTATCACTGAGTTATTTTTTTCCCTTTACTAATCACAGATTAGTGATTTTGGATATTAAGACAACTCTAATTATGGGTAAAAAAAAATACCATGCTGATGGCTCTCAGAATATGTATAATGCAAATTTACCTAAGTATAGGAGTGAAAATAACAGTGATAGGGAATGATAATACAAAGACAATAATGATAACTATACTAGTAACTTTCATTTTGTATTTACCATATGCCAGGAATTGTGAAAAGAACTCCCATGAGTTATTTACTCAAATGAGATAACAATTCTGCGATAGCTCTTATAACTACATTTTATAGATATGCAAATTGAGACTCAAGACTAAATCATTTTTCCAAGACTGCCTAAGCAGTAGAGATTTTTGATGTCACATTTGCTCTTCACCCCTTGGCCAATCATCTTTTATTCAAATAGACCTATGATGCATTCAAACACCTTTCTTCTTTAACCACTTTGTCTTTTCTCTCTTAACTGTACTTTCGTTCTTTTCTTCATTTTGCCATATGTGTTTTCACTACATCAACCTGCTTAAACTTCATTCAGTTGGGCATCTGACTCTTGATTTCAGCTCAGGTCATGATACCAGGGTCTACAATTGACCCCACGTCGGATTCTGCGCTGAGTGTGGAGCCTGCTTAAAATTTTCTTCCCTCTCTCTCTCTGTCTCTTCTCTCTCTCTGCCCCTCTCCCCTGCTCATGTGCTCTCTCTCTATCTAGAAAAAAAAAGATAGAAAGCTTAATATAGACTCTTTTTGAAGTATAATTGACACACAATTTTACATGAGTTTTAGGTGTATAACACAGTAATTAAGCAACCCTATATATTATGCTATGATCACCATAAGTGTAGCTACTATCTGTCACCATATGACACTATAATAATGCCAGTGACTATGCTGTACCTTTCAACTGTGCCTTATTAATTTCATAACTGAAAGTCTGTACCTCCCACTTCCTTTTACCCATTTTGCTCACATCTCCAACCCACCTCCCCTATATTTTGATGAAAGAGGACTGAAAGAATCAGTTTAACTGGAAGGAAATTTACTCTTCCATATTTCTGATGCTGTAAACACAATCATCTGAAATTCTTTTGGAAGTATTTCTGCAAATATGACACTTTTTGAAATTTTATTGAATTTAATTTGAAATTAAATTTTGAAAAAGTTAATACAGTTGTTCCACACAAGTCCACATTCTTGACTTAGAGATGCTTACATAGGAACATTATTTTTTAACCTCAGCTAGCAATTTTGATCACACAGATATTGGCTAGTGAACAACCTGATCTCATGTATCAGCAACAAAATATTTGGCTATACTTTATTAGTGACGGTGGTATAAGGGGTAAAAGAACATAGTTTGTGTCACACATTCATTCTGGATTGAGTTTGTCACCCTAAACGGCTAGAGGTGAAGAAAAAAATCCTACACTTCTAAGTTCTTTGGCTGGCCTGATAGTTACAATGACAGGAGACAGATTAACTGGAGAAAAACAAATTTAATTCCTTATGTGTGGCAGCCCCATAAAAATAAGAGATCCAAGGACAAGTCAGGCAGGTGAGGCTTATATGGCATCCTAAGCTAAGGAATGAGATAGGGGAAGGTGATAATTTACAGGACAATGAGAACAGCACGTTTGGTCATTCAATGTTTGCCTTGCCACACAGATAGGTCATTGAGCCAAAATTTTATTTCTGGTAATAGCTGTCTTTCTGGGTCAGATCACCAATCTAGATTCTTTTAGCTAGTTAAGGGAGACGTAAACGTTTTCTTAAATCTGCTAGGTCTCGATTGTCTTGGGCTCACATTAATCCATATACCACGGTGTGGCATAAGCATATTACATCCCTTTTCACTGCAAATAAACAGATTTTCAAACACCATCAGATTTTATGGAAGATACTGATGGAGAACAAATACAAAATGCACAACATTTTGATTATTTTTTCTGGCTGTAAGGCTAATTTAGAGCAAGAAACTATTTTTTAATAAAATAAACAAGTAATAAAAATCAAAGCCTTGCTTCAGATTCTGTGTCTCCCTCTCTCTCTCTGCCCCTCCCCTGCTCACACTCTGTCTCTCTCAAAAACAAATAAACATTAAAAACAATTTTTTTAACAAATAAATAATAAAAATCAAAGGCCTACCACTCAACGTAGGCCTGAGGCACATCTTCGTGTACTTTTTCTTTGTACATTAGACTACTGTTCTCAAAACTGTCTATTTGCTCTAAAATTTCTCTCCATAAAATCAAATAGTCCTCTAATCACTTATTTCCATGAAATAAAAATCATAATAAAACTATACAGAATTTGGTGCTCAATTTTTGAATATTTCCAAAACCAAATTAAAAAATTCACTTTCAGAATGCATCTTTTTATAGACTTAATTTGTTCTGGTTCCATGAAAATTTTAAAATAGAATTTGGCTCTATTGCATTTAACTTTAAAATCCATAGTCTTATAGTTTCTTTCCCCATGGTTTTAAACTATTGATCTTCTCTTAGTAAATTATGTTTCAGTTATTTTTGGCTAATTTTCATGTAACTTAAATTCATATTAAATGAACTTAAAGACATATCTAGGTACAGAATTCCCTGTGGAGCAAATTATCCATCATAACTTTCTTTACTTATACGTCATTCAAAAAGATAAATGTTTTTCATTGCAATAGAAGTTAAATTTTATCTAAAATAAGTGATCAAGGGGCGCCTGGGTGGCTCAGTCGGTTAAGCGGCCAACTTCGGCTCAGGTCATGATCTCACGGTCCGTGAGTTCGAGCCCCGCGTCGGGCTCTGTGCTGACAGCTCAGAGCCTGGAGCCTGTTTCAGATTCTTTGTCTCCCTCTCTCTGACCCTCCCCCGTTCATGCTTTGTCTCTCTGTATCTCAAAAATAAATAAATTAAAAAATAAATAAATAAATAAATAAATAATAAAATAAGTGATCAAAAACTATTAAATCGGGGGCGCCTAGGTGGCTCAGTCGGTTGAGCGTCCCACTTCGGCTCAGGTCATGATCTCAGAGCTCGTGAGTTCGAGCCCCGCGTCAGGCTCTATGCTGACAGCTCAGAGCCTGGAGCCTGCTTCGCTTCGGATTCTGCGTCTCCCTCTCTCTGCCCCTAACCCACTTGCATTCTGTCTCTGTCTGTCTCAAAAATAAATAAACATTAAAAAAAACCTATTAAATCAGAAATATACTAGCAAGATAGTATACTTTAGTGGAGGGGCCATCACATTTAGAATAAAAAAAAAACTAATTTCCACTTGGAGCCACAACACATATTAGTTTTGTAATTTTGATTGATCTATTTGACTTCTTGGTTTCACTTGACTTGTGTCTGCAAAGCACATTATAAGACACCTACTTCTCCTGGAGGAGAGAATTTCTAATAATTTATAGGAATGGATGTGAAGACAATATTTTGGAACCACAAGTTAGTGTATATTTCTTAGTTTTTGGAATTAATGTTTTCTTGTTGTAGTTCCTAACAAATCGTCATTTGTAGGTCTTTCAACCTCTTTCTATAGGTCAAAGTAAAGATGTTAGCTTTGGGTATATAACATATTGGTAAAAGCTGAATCATATTAAAACATGTTCTTCTTCCTCATTGCTTTATAAATCCTTTCACCCTGTTCAGTGCACTCCCCAATATTCCACACAGGGCTCATTGTGGACAATGAAGTATCCCTGTCATTTGCATGCCATTTGGAGAAAATGTCTTGTCACCAAACACTCTAAATTCTTCATATGTATGGTAGAAAAGCCACATGATTTTCATACTAAACTATAAAAGAATGCAAGTTTTTTAAAATTTTTTTTTTAAATTTTAGAGAGAGAGCATAAGCCCAACTGGAGGAGCAGAAAGAGAGACAGAGAGAGACAGAGAGAGACAGAGAGAGACAGAGAATATCTCATGGGGCTTTTTCCCACGACTTTAGGATCATGACCTGAGCCAAAATCAAGAGTTGGATGCTCAATGTACAAAGCCACCCAGGCACCCCTATGTTTGAATTTTAAAAAGACTTAAATAAACTATGAGCATTATGGCAATCATGAAACAGCAAACATCTTCGACTGGCTTTACTTAAGGCTTACCTAGGATTCATTTAAATGGTGTGCTGCTGGATAGTTACAATATATCTCTAATTCTAACTAGGCGATTTTTGTTTTTCAGTTTCTTGACTACTCTCGTTTATCTTCTACATGGTCTCAATATTTGCATAATCCTTGAGTTTTTGCTTAATGAAAATCTCAATGTTTTCTGAAAGATAAATATAAGTTAAAGGTAATGAAATGTATTCCGTGAACTAATCCCTGTAAATAGATACCATATTTAGTTCTGGGCTATAAAAAGATTCAGAAAAAGTAAGGAAGCTATTATAACATATCTAATTAATTTCTCACTTCCACATCAATTTTAAATAGTGAGTATAAAAAGTCTGATATGGTAAGAAATTATATTTTATTGGATTAATTTTATGTAGATAGCAAATGCATGTGGGGTGAAGTCTTAAAATTTAAAATGTAATTTGGGTTTCTTTTCCTCATTAAAAAACTTAGAATTGGAATTTTATTATATATTATACTCTATTATGAGTGATATTTTATGCCTAATATAAGAAAAGTTTCTAATAACTCTATCTTATTTCATAAACTAAATTAATGCCATAGAAAGAAAGCAACGTGGAGACAAAGAAAGAGTTAATTATCAACTTGGAGTTTTACTTTGTAAATACCATTGAAATTAAACAGCAAAGATACATGAGCAAATATAGAACCTGTCAATGATAATATGTGAGACAAACTTTAGACAGCAAATATTTAGATATGTAATGTTTATAAAAGGCAACAAAAAATACTATACAAAATAATTTAAGATAGAATTTTTAAAGGTTAACCAGAATAAAGTAACACTAATGAATGCTAAAACATCTTTTAATTAAGACATTGAAGTTCAAGCACAAAGGAAAAAAATCTATAAACATCCAAGAAGACTCAAATTGGCTAAATAGAAAAAAGAAACAATAGCTTCACTTGACCAACAGACTTCTGGCAAACATTCAAGGCAAAATCACCAAAGGATGATTCTAAATGCAGATGGTAAAAAACTGTAATCAGTTTCAGTTATGCTTCAACAATGTTGTCCATGAGCATGAGCAACAGAACAATCTCAGATGTGCTTGGCTTGGCTAACAAACATATGTAAGAACAAAACCCCGATCCTTAATCCCTAGGGTCTAAAGGATCACTACGAGAGAGTGAAGTATAATGTTGGGAAGTGAAACAACAGGTAAAGGTTTAACAGGAAAACATACAAAAGGCAGAGAAGAGATAAATGTAGTGATCTCATTTAAAGCTAAATACAGAGAAAGCAGCATTCAATAACATTACAAACACCAATTATATCAAATATGAGAATAGTGGGTACTGAATGATGGACGGAAAATGCATGAGTGCATGTTTTTCCTAGTGAAATAATGTAACATGTATAAAACTTAGGGAAAATGCCAAAACAAACTGGAAGACATAAAATAGTAATGGAAGAGAGTTACATTGTGTTGCTAAATTAATAGAACTGATAAGAAAATTTAAATATATAGAATATCGTCTATCTACCCATTTACTCACCAAAATCCATACTTAACACTGGCAAAATCTTCATAAGAAGATAGTAATTATAACTTTTGGCTTGGAGTATCGGAAGCAAGCCTAAACCTAAGGAACAGTTCCATTTTTCTACAGTTTATTATGCATTTAGGGTTTGCTATTAATTTACAAGTAAATAATCTAAAATTAAGATGTTGGCTGGCAGAAAAGGAAAGGGAGTTACCTTGAAAACTACCTGCATGTTTCAAGTTTGGTCATCCCAAAACAATTGCATGCCTTATGTGAACCTGATTCAGACACTGAAGAAGGGATCTGGATGTGAGTTATTTTACAAGGATCCACCCTCAAAAAAAAAAAAAAAAAACGCATTGAGATCACTAGACCACTAGAAGACAGAGACTGTAAAGAAGAGATCATAAGGTAAAGATGAGGAGGCATTGGCCTTATCAGGGAAGTATAGTCCAAAGTGCTCAGAACAGAGATTTATGAGGAACCCAAAACAGTACCTTGTGAGAGAAAGCATCATCTTTGGTGCCCATGATCTGCCAGTCTGCATCTCCTCTAGTCTTATAGAGACTTTCCCATTAGGCCTAACCCCAGAGGCGCTACAGACAGCAGTTTGCAAGAGGGAAGGAAGCAAAGAGGACAAGAGAAGAGACCATTCTTTCCTCTGCACTCACTTCCACCTTCGAGCCTAAAGTAGCATTAACTTGGGTGAGGGATGACAGTAAATGATTTTGAGAGTAAGCTGGATTTGTTTATTACTTGAGACTTATTGCAAAAGCTCAAGATTTCATCCAGATGTTAAAAAGAAGGAAAAAAGCAAGTCAAAGAAGCAAGTTAAAAGGATCAACTGTAAAACTGAATAAATTTGCTTTAGCTCATATTTTATCAAGACCAGCTTATTCAGTGCACTATTAAAAAAATAGAATAAATATTGGCCAAAAAAACAAACAAATAAACAAAGGTTTCAATATTTTTCTAGGAATACACAAAACATAGAAGGAAGAAGTAATTTTCTTTTAACTCATTTCCATAGTGTTTAGAAATGGAACATCTATAACTGTAATTAGCATTAATACCTGTTAATAAATATCCTCTGTCAGAGCAAAATGGAAGCAAAGACTTTACTCAAAAGTATTATAATACGGCAGAGAATCCAGAATACCAGTTGATTTGAACTCTATTGAAATGAAAGCCTGGAATTTTTTTTTTTTTTTTTTTTTTTTTTTTTTTTTTGAGAGAGAGATTGAGAACAGGGGAGATGGGTAGAGGGAAAGAGAGAATCTCAAGTAGGCTCCATGCTTAGTGCAGAGCCCAACACAGGACTTGATCCCAAGACCCTGGGATCATTACCTGAGCTGAAATCAAGAGTGGAACACTCAGGGGTATCTGCATGACTCGGTTAACCTTGGACTCTTGATTTTGGCTCAAGTCACCATCTCACAGTTCTGTGAGTTCAAGCCCCATGCTGACAGCGTGGAGCCTGCTTGGGATTCTCTCTTTCCCTATCTCTCTCTCTCTGCCCCTCCTGCACGTGCTCTCTCTTTCACTCAAAAATAAATAAATAAACAAACAAACAAATAAATAAATTTAAAATAAAAAAGTGGGATGCTCAACTTATTGAACCACCCCAGTGCCTTGTGGGATATTTTTAATAGCTGGAGCAGGACGATCCTAGGCCACCTGTGTTTGTCAATTGGTCTTTCCCAAAAGACCAGCAAACTTCACAATTGGAGATCAGTTTATAGCCTGTAACAAAGCATCCACCGAAGTTAGGATCCTACCCTCCCATCAAGACCCTGAGATAGGGGCACTATCTCCTTTGTTTATTACATTTCAAAGAGACATCTCTGAGTACTTGAGAAAGGCAATCCCGGGTTGTAAAACTGGAACTGGAAGGAGGCTTTTAAAATGATTTCTATCTCAAAGGGACAGAGAAAAAAAATTACAATTAATTTTTTAAAAAGTAAATCCTCTAAGAAAAGGAAAGAGACTGTATATTAATACATAAACTGGCTTTTATGCATTAATATGAGATGGACTGGCATCTTTCTACAAGTGAATCAATCTTAATACTCAAATTTCACTTTGCTACACTTTTCATTCAATTAGCTATCACGCACTTGGAGATGAAAGGATCAAACCGAACAACTCCAATGCATTTACTTAAATAAATCCAATATTAAATAATTTGAAAAGCAGAAAAAAATGTGTTCCTAATGCAATATTTTAGTAGCAAACCTCCAGATCTAAAATAGTCTCTACTGAGATTCAAATAAGTGACCTGGAAGATCAAATGCCAGAATCATCTCAACCGTAAGACAAAAATATAAATGCCTGATGGTGCAACTCAAATGATTGTATATGAAATATCTGAGTGTTGAGTATCAATTTGAGTTGAGTGTAGTTACTTATTAATTTTTACCACTGGTTATGGCAGTACTCAGAGTTATCACAAATAGTTCCCTAGACTCCAGATATATTCCTACTCCCAAAACCCCTTCCCTCGATAGTCATTCATTATCCCAGATAATGTAGTAACCTTCATTGTGTCCTGTTTGTTCAATGACATGAGGTATCTATATTTGGGAGGAGCAGACCTCAACCTTCAGTTCTGTGGAACCATTGTTTTGTCTACTAATTAAACATCTTCCTGAGTATAAAGGCCTCTGGATGAACAAAGTCTAAAGATTCATGAGGAGAAGAAATAATGTAGAAATGGGTCATTAGCTGTAATGGTGAAAAAAGCCAATTCTACTTCTATCCCTTGGCTTTCAGGTCCATGCATATTGGCCATGAGGTAAATAATCCCATCTATAACTTTCTGGTTTAGAATACAAACTATAACCTTCAAAAAAGTACCCAAACTTTATGATACGTGGCTCTGTCTCATATTTTATGGAGTCTTTGAAAAGAAAGCATACCAATATTCTTAGTAGGCCAACTCTTTCTCAGTGAATTAATTATATAAAAAATAAAGGAGAGGAAAAAAATCATTGCATCGTAAGAGTATGTGATAAAATTCAACAGAGCAGTCTAAAACAAACCCCTAAATATCACTGGACCAGAAGGCAATTAGGCAAGTATAACAAAGACAGGCACCAATAGCCTAAAGGAAGTCATATGCACAATGGTAACACAATAAACTGCTTTGTTTAAAATAATTATCCAGGCCAGTATGCCTACTATCATCTTTATGGTTTAACACGTCCTTGGAGAATTTGGCAAATAAAAGTTGAAACAAAGTGACCGATATCAACTTCAGAAAATATAAAATCTCTGTTTTGCTAAATTAAAAGATGAAAACCTAGAAAATTCCCAGGTTAGGGTTGCTAGAATGAAGAAAATTTGCCTTAATTTTAACCTAAATATTAGGAATGAAATGGATAAAAATATTCCACTAGCAACAACGAAATAATACAATAAAATACTTGAAGATACTTAAGAAGTGGGGTGCCTGGCTGACTCAGTTGGTTGAGTGTCTGACTTAGGCTCTGGTCATGATCTCATGGCTTGTGGGCTTTAGCCCCGCATCTGGCTCTATGCTAACAGCTCGGAGCTTGGAGCCTGCTTGGGATCCTGTCTCCCTGACTCTTGCTCTATCACTCTGTCTGTCAAAAATAAGTAAATGTTAAAAAAAAAAAAAAAAACTTACAGAAAAAAAATAAAAAACAAAGAAAACACTTAAGAAGAGATACTCAGATAAGACAGTATCTATATGCAACAATTATAAAGCCATTGGTAGATATAAAATAATACCTAAAACCAAATGTAAAGTTATTTATAGAAAATACTTAGATATCATCATAAAAATGTAAGTTCTCAATTAATATAAGCATTTGATGGTATTTGATAGTATTTTGGTAGTATAAAACTATCTATTTCCTTATTCTTTATGTATGAAACCATCTTTAATCTTTGAGTAAACCTTCTTTATTCTATATAAAACCCTATTCTTTGAGTATTAAACCATCTTTATTCCCTTAATCTTTGAGGATGGATCTGAGAGACACAATTTCAGGACTGCACAGAACTTGAGTCAAATAGGCTGTGGGTGTTGCAAAACACCAGGAGATGAAAATGGAAAAACCTTGGACAAGACCTTGACTTTGTCTAGGGTCTGACAGTGACAGGTAAGTTTAAATTCCCAAGGATTATCTAATGTAGATGCTGCTGGAATCAAAGTTGGGCCAAGGGAAAGTGATAGAGTGTAGCAGAAGTATCCACAACAAAAATTGGGGATTAAATAAATTTAAATAACAATGCTACTAAACCGTTCAGTGGACAATTTCCTTAAAAAGATATTTCCTTAAAAAAGATAGGAGCACCTGGATGGCTCAGCCAGTAGAGCATGTGACTCTTGATCTCAGGGTTGTATAAAAAATATTTTTAAGAAGAAGATGTTAAAATATAGAGAGTAGACACTAATCAAATTAACTTAGGACTCACGTAGGAATATACAAATCAATGAAACTGAATAGAGAAGCCAGAACTAAATTTCCAAATATGACATATTAATATAGAGGAATACAGCAAGTTTGATTCAGCAGAGATTATGGACATTTTCATAAATGATAGCGGACACATGATATTCAACAGGAAGGAAGAAAAATGAATTCCTTGTCTTCATCATAGTGAAAATTAAAATCCAGGTGAATAAAATATTTAAATATTCTTAAAGAGTATGAAGATGTTACAAGGAAATCAGACACCGTGTGAATTATTTTGAGTATAGAAAGCCTTTTCTAATCAAGACTAAAAATCAAGAAGCTATTAAAAAATAGATATTGATGAGAATAGATATAAATAATGTCAATGAGCAAAAACAGAACAAAAATATTGTATCACAGCAGACAAAATTTCTATATTATCCAAATTACTTAAGAAACTTATAACATAAATGAATAATGAATATAATAAAAATGACAGAGATGAATTGATATTACAAAAAGGAAAATATTTTTAAAATTGATAAGAAATGAATAGATGCTCCATTTAAAGAGTAATCAAAGATAATTAGAGTTACTTTGCAATATCTTGAAAATGGAAATATATTTCAAAAGTAGAGATCATTCAGGTAGTATACTTTGTATATTTGTCAATTACAAAGTAGTTAAATAAATTCATATTTATTGTTACATTGTTCCAAGAAATGGAAACAAAATGGACAAGAGAGAAATACATTTGAACCAAACTGCAAAAAGGTACCTTAGCCAAATTAGGAAAGGAATTTAAAAATGTAAATGATGTTGTTAACTAACTAGAATTTAGATAAAAATTAAAAAAGAAAAAAAAGAAAGAAAGAAGGATGTACAGTAAGATTTATCTACAAGTATATTTATTGCAGTGTTGTTTATACTAGTGAAAAACTGAACATAAACAAAACCAAATTGAAATGTTTAAAAAGACAAGAATGGTGAAAGATTTTGTTAATCTGTAAATGGAATACTGGTACCGGTCAGACATTAAACTGTGGCTGTAAGTGAATAAAAAAAGGTAAGCTATTCACTTTCTAGAAAATTTATGATGACAATTATGTAGATAGTTTTGAGAAAAGACAAACATTTCTGGTAATTATCATGGCTCATCTGTGTGTAGAGATGTGAGGCTGTGTTGACATGATTGGAGTGGGTGCAGGTGGATGATGTACCCACTGAGAAAAACAGTGTATATATGACATGAATTCAGTTAACTAAAGAGTAGGATTGGAATGAGATTATATATGATTGTATGAATAATTAACTTTTCTCATGTTAAGTTTTTCTTGCTAAGAACTGAGCGTGATTCATTCAAACATCAGCTCTTGATTTCAGCTCAGGTCATGATCTCACTGTTCATGAGATCAGCTGCACATGGGGCCCTGGGTTGACAAAGTGTAGTTTGGTTGAGATTCTCTCTCTCCATCTCTCTCTCTGACCCTGGGACCCTCACTCACACTCTCTCCTAAAAAAAAAAAAAAAAATTCATATGTAGGTGGATAGATAGATAGATCATACAAATTTTAGAACATGTATGCTGGAATATAATATAATAATTGTTATTGGTATTTTTCTGATTATATAAGCTAAATATATTATTAAAATTAATAATGACTTTTTAAAAAAGTGATTCCAAATTTTATTTGAAATATTACATTTAATAGAATAACAAAATCTGAACCAAAAAAGGTGATAATGAGTAAGTTAAATACTCCAAATATGTAAATATTACATATTTATATTGAAAAGAATATGACAATCTTTCAGAAACAGAAAGGAAAATCAATGAAATGGAATACGAAGCAAAAAAAGGAAGTTATTGGCATATATAATGTAATGTATAATAAATGTGGCAGTTTAAATCATTTGAGAAAAGATGCACTATTGTAGGTAATATTGAGACTTTTTGTTGGTTGTTTGAATCATAAAGCTCGACTTTTCTCATTATACTACAGAAAGTGAGGAAGAAAAGAAGGAGGGAAGGAAGGAAGGAAGGAAGGGAGAAAAGGGCAGAGAGGAAAGACATGTCATATTTAAATATAAAAGTGAAACGTTAAGAGTATTTAAGTGAATTATATTTTTTTGGAAATATAAATTATATATTGGGAAATATATATTATATATTGGCATATAATATATATATGTGTTATATATAATTGGAAAGTCCTTTTATTATTGTACAAATATCAATAAATTGCAAAGGAAATTATTAATAAACTTGACTACTACAAATGTGTTAAACATACAAAACATATATAAAGCTAAAGAAAATGTTAACAATGATAGATAAATGCTATAGTTCCCTCTGGATTTTGCAATTTCAGTTATTTTTAATTTTCTTTATTATGTTTGGTAGATTCTCCTTCTATAGTATATTAGTTAAAAGGCAGTATATTAGTTTCCATGGGTTTCTATAACAATATCCCACAAACTAGATGGCTTCACACAACAGAAATCTATTCTCTCACAGTTCTGGGGACCAGAAAATTTCAATCAAGGTGTTTGCTCTGAAGGAGAATCTGTTTCATTTCTCCTAGCATTTGGTAGTTGCTGGTAATAGTTGACATTCCTTGGCTTAAAGACACATCACCACATTCTCTGTTTACCTTCACATGTGTGCCTGTATCTCGGGGTCTCTTACATGGATACTATGGTTGGATTTAGGGCCCACACTAGTGCAACATGGCCTCATCTTAACTTGATTACATCTGCAAATACCCAATTTCCAAGTAAAGGCATTTTCATAGATGCAGAGATTAGGATTGCAACATATCATTTTATTTATTTATATGTGTATGTATGTATGTATGTATGTATGTATTTTGAGAGAGCACAACTAGGGGAGGAGCAGAAAGAGAAGGAGAGAGAGAAAGAGTCCCATGCAGGCTCATCACTGTCAGTGAAAAGCCCGAGGTGGGGCTGGAACTCACCAACCATGAGATCATGACCGGAGCAGAAATCGGGAGTCAGATGTGTGACTGACTGAGCCATTCAGGCACCCTTCAACATATCATTTTAAAGTACACAATTCAACTCAACACACAAAATAACAGAAATATAGGTAATTTATATGGTAACTTATTCCCCAAAAAGCAATGGTAGTCTTCTGTTCCTGTCATCATCACACGCAGAGTTTATGGAACACGAGTAATTAATAAAAGTAAATACTGATATCTTTACCCATTAAGGCACCTTTTGAAACCATTCATCTTGACTTTTGTCCCTCAGTTTATTATGCGTTGAAGTTATCAATACATTAGGTACACTGGATAGGTAAATTATTTTACAGATACACAGAATGGCCGTGCACTGTGTGCATACATGTTCATATGCAAGAAAAGAGTATACCTAAAATACCCGCCATGTATCTAAAAATTGCTTTCAGGGTGAGAGGAAACTTTTGGAGTTGATGGATATGTTTATGACGTAAATTGCGGTGATGGTTTCACAGATCAGCTCTTGCTCTAAACTCTTGCTCTAAACTCATCAAGTTGTGCACATTAAAAATAAACAGCTTTTTGTATGTTAATTATACCTCAATAAAAGGGTTTTGAAAAATTGCTTTGAGGGGCCCTTGGATAGCTCTTGATTTCAGCTCAGGTCATGATCCCAGGGTCATGGGATTGAGCCCTGTGTTGGGCTCCACACTCAGCGTGGAGCCTACTTGAGATTCTCTCCCTTAAATAAAAAAGAAAAAATGCTTTGAGGTATTCGTTCTTTCATGTGGTGTTTTCTTTAAAAAATAATCTAGAGTCTCTAAAAAAAAACCAAAACACTGTTTTGTTTTTTGTGTTTTTTTGTATTATATTGTTTCGTCTTCAAAAATGCTCTTAACGCCCCCATCTCCGTAGTGCACTTACTTTCACACATTCTCAGTTTCTAAGTGGCCTGTGGCACGTTTACATGTACAGCTTCAGGTGTTTTTCTGTATCACAATAAATAAATATCAATATGCCCTGTAAGAGGTTACATAAATATTTTTAACCTTTTGAAACCTGAGTTACTAATTCCATATTCTAGAGATTTTTCTCACTGGTATTTGCCGCAGTGGAACCATGAATATTAGAATACAATGTTCACAGATAAGTTATTTTTAAATATTCTTTTAATTCTTTTCCCTTTTTGTATTTTGAGAGAGAGACCTGAGAGCGTGCGTGTGAACCAGGCGCCAGGTGTCCAGCGTGGGGCCGCACTCCAGGTTTCATGTCACAACTGTGAGATCATGACCTGAGCAGAAGTCAACTCTTGGTCGCTCAACTGACTGAGCCACCCGGGTGCCCCCTGTGAAAATTCTTTTTTTTTTTTATTTTTTTAACGTTTATTTATTTTTGAGACAGAGAGAGACAGAGCATGAAAGGGGGAGGGTCAGAGAGAGAGGGAGACACGGAATCTGAAACAGGCTCCAGGCTCTGAGCAGTCAGCACAGAGCCCGATGCGGGGCTCCAACTCACGAGCTGCGAGATCATGACCTGAGCCGAAGTCGGCCGCTTAACTGACTGAGCCACCCAGGTGCCCCATAAATTATTAATAAGAAAACTTAATAAGAAAATTCTTCACAAGAATAATGGAAGATGATGCTTGTTTATTGTTAACTGTACATAAATTAATTTTCTGGAATAATGAAGGGGAATAGTTACCAACAGCATCATTTTTTACCAAGATTTTTAGCATTGCAGAGCCAACTGTGGACTCACTGATGCATCCTAAAAATCCTTGCTGAGGGAACGCTGCCCAGAAAACCCACAGAGGGCCTTGCTTCAGGGTGTGCCTGATGCCAGAGAACAGAGGGGATGTGGGAGCCCCTGTCAATCACCCAGAGGTCTGTGTTTGATCTGAATAGAGAGCTCTCCTTGCTAAGAGCTCCAGTCCCTTTGTCCCTCACAGGCATGCTTTTATCGCCAAACCTCATGACAGAGAAAAAAAAAGTGCAGGGGGACCCCTCTTTGGAATTCGGTTTTTAGTGCAGCTGTGCACAGATTTAAAAATCATTCTTTGATTTTTCAATTTACTATCTTCTAAGACTGATAATGTTTGAGGGCTGTGCGGAAGAGAGATTAGAGACAGGTAATAGAAATGACAACAGGAGAAGGGACACTTGTTTTCTGCTATGGTCAACATGAAAAATTGTCCTACTTTGATGAATGGAAACCTGGTGTGCTGAGAAACACAGAAATGTGAAAAAATGTAAATTAAATGGCCCTGTTATAGTCAAAAGAAAATTCAAGTTAGGTTTAGAACTGGGTTCTCTCCAGATGCAACTGAATGCCAAACACTGTGTATCCCCAAAGAAACATTTTCTATAGACAGAAAAAAGGAATGAGGTCTATATCTTTCTTTCTTTCTTTTTTAATGCTGTGCAGCAAAACTTTTGGAAGCTGATTGTTTTTATGTACCATAACTGCTAGAAGAGCATTTCCCACAGTGTACTTTGAGAAACTCTTGCTTTCTGAGAAATATTGCAAGGAGCTTCTAGCCACCTTGCCAATTAAAACAAATGTTAGTAACATATTTTTTCTAATAATTTGTTTTTAACATATACGTGATTACTTTTATGCTTATCCTCTAGTTATCTGGAAAACAGCCCTCTGGAAATTCCAGAGCACAAAGGAAACTTGGAGAGATAGCCTGCTGATTTGAAGTCAGATGTTTTGAGAGACAGACTAACACATAAAGTGCGTTCACTACATGCTAGCCCCTGATCAGAAGTTCTTCCCATGTATTAATTCCTCTGATCCTCACAATGTAAGGTACATGTTAAATTCATTAAACATGGAGATCACTACACTGAGATGCCTGTAATGCCATAGCAGCCTATGGAAGCAAATAAAATCTAAACCTGTCAATGCTTCTTGGTTATGAAGTTAAAACCTAAGGATAGATAACCAGTCACAATCAGCCAACTAGGCTTTAAGCTGCAGCCAATCAAATAATTTCCTTGCTTTGCTTTTTGCCTCTTCCCTACAAAAGTCTTTCTCCAGCTCCTTGGGGTGGACCATTGCTAACTACTTCTGCTTTGGTGCTGCCTGATTTGAATTCATTTTTGCTCAAATAAACTCTCAAAACTTTTAATACGCTTCAGTTTCTATTTTAACATAGGTAATTTAACGATCACCATTTCACAAAAATAAATAAATAAATAAATAATTAATTAATAATAAAAAGAAGCAATCCACCCCTTAGTGGAAAGAACAGAAATTTCGATAAATGGATCAGAATAAAGAGGCCAAAAGTAAACCCCTGCAAATACTCATTGTTTAATTTATTGTATTTAATTATTCATTTACAATGAAGGCACAAAGTGGCTAGATTTAATTAGAAAATGATAGTCTTTTCAACAAAAAGGGTAGAAACAATTGAACCTCCAGATGCAAAGCTTGAATCTCAATGTGGAAGAATGAAACATAAAAGAAAATATGTGTGCCTTTAGATTTAGCAAAGAGTATCTAATTATGTCACCAAAAACATGATGCATGAAAGAAAAAAATGATAATTTGAATCTTATCAAAATTAAAAACTTTTGTATCACCACACAGTTAAGAGAATGAAGAGATAAAGTGAAGATGAGGAGAAAATATATATAAATCACATATATGACTAAGGCTATAAATCCAGAGTATGTAAATAACTGTTGAAATCAACAGTAAGATGATATAAACAGATAAATTACAAAAAATATGAAAAGACATTTTGACAAAGAGGATATACATTATGGGTGGCCAATAAACATATGAAAATATTCTTAACATCGTGTCTTACTAAGGAAATGCAAATTGAAGGAAAAATGAGATACTGGTACCTACCTACTCATTAGAATATTTTAAAAATACGATAAAACTGATAATAAACAGTGCTGACAAGGATGTGGACAAACTGAAAGCTATACATGGTTGGTGACAAGGTCAAAGATTATAGGCATTTGAAAGAGAGTTTGGCTGTTTCCTGATTTATTTTTAAGCTTTGTTCTTTAATAACTATTTTAAAAATGGTATTATATTTTGAAATATATTTTTTGCACAAAGGAATTTACATAAGACTTGTTTTCACTAAGAAATATAACCTCATGATGCTTCATTTCACAAGCTCCTCTTGTGGGTGCATAATGTCATCTTAAAAGTTTCCTTGGATTAAATAATTTTAAAAAGCTAGCAAGGAATAACAAGAAGAGAAAGAAATATAATCTGAGCCATGAGCAGGAAGGAATGGGCTTTTGTATATGGAATGACATACAAAACGAGCAATGATGTTCACAGTGTGTCACCATAGATTTATGCTAAAATTACCAAGCGATATATTCAGAAGTTGCCTTTCCCTTGTTCAATTTTCCCACTTGCCTTGTACTTCTCAAGTGCTCTGGGAGTATCGAAGACAATCTGAGTTCAAGTTGAGGTACAAAAGCTCAAAGGACTCCATTTTAACTTTTTTTTTTATTGTTTATTTATTTTTGAGAGAGAGAGGCAGAATGTGAGCTGCAGATGGGCAGAGAGAGAGGGAAACACAGAATCGGAAGCAAGTTCCAGGCTCTGAGCTGTCAGCACAGAGCCCTGTGTGGGACTCGAACTCACAAACCCTAAGATCATGACCTGAGCAGGGGTTGGACTCTTAACCTACTGAGTTACCCAGGTGCCCCTACATTCACTGCTTTTTGATACTTATGTTATATTAACTACTTTCAGATATCCAAAATTATTTTGACATATTTGATTTTCAAATTCAAAAAGTAATGGAGAACTCATAAGCATGTAAATGTAGAAACAAAAATATTTTCCTGGTATTGGGTAGATGTATAGTGTAAAGCAATGTCAGTAAATCATTTGTAGATGGATAATGTCGTTGGGATTTAAAGATGGGATCTATAATTTACCTACTTTGCAGGTAATTATGGTAAATAAAGAAGAATATAGTTCTGTGGTAGAAAAAGGCTGACATTGAAATTTCAAAACAGACATCATTTCTAATATATTGTTTTCAAAGCACCCTGCTTTAGTTGTTCATCCGTGTTTTGATTTCTGCTCTCTGTTGGGAATGTAAAAAACGTTTGAAAATGTTGATTTTTTTTTCATGAAGATAGCGGGGTGCCATTTATAACTCCCCAATAAATACAATTTATGTAAAATAGCTAATATGAGAGACAAGGCAGCAAATAGCTGATTCAATTCCCTCACAAGATCCTTCATCCTTGTGTAAAATAACACAAGCCAAGAAGGAAACTCCCTGTGGCATAACATAAGTATCAATTATTCATTTGATTAGTGCAAACTGGCATGAATGACATTATTTGACAAAAAGCTTTTGTTTATATGAGTGAAAGAAAATGAAAAAGAAATCAAATAACTTGAATAGAAAGTCTTTATTTACATAAGAAGCTTATGAAATCCATCCATGTTTTCAAAGTAAAGCTTCCATGAATGTATATTTATGGTTATTTAGATTTCCTTTCTCTAGATGCATTTCCTGGAAAGAAGACATCTCAGCTTGCTGATTCCAAGAGCTATTTTTGCTTGAGATACAAAGGCTTTTGATTCTATTTTTTAAAAAATATTTCCTGCATTAGAGAGGATATATAGAGATAAAATAACAGCCATAAATTACAAAATAATCCAGAAATCAAACAAAATGAAATGCAACAAGGGGAATTTCTTTTGCTGTATTTCATTTTTAATAATAATTTTTGTGGATAAGATGTTATAGGTTTTCATTTTAAAAAATCCTAAAAAAGCAGAATGATATTTCAAGTAATTAGACACTAATTGCATTTAAATTTGTATGTCTGCAGTCTCTATTAGTCTAAATAGTCTCATTAAATTGGGATTTTTTTTTCTCTTTTCTCTTCTCTCTCTCCCTTTCTATTCAAAAATCACTTTCCTGGGGCACCTGGGTGTCTCAGTCGGTTAAGCATCTGACTTCGGCTCAGGTCATGATCTCATGGTTCATGGGTTTGGGCCCCACATTGGGCTCTGTGCTGACAACTCAGAGCCTGGAGCCTGCTTTGGATTCTGTGTCTCCTTCTCTCTCTGCCCCTCCCCTGCTCCCATTCTCTCTCTCTCTCTCTCACTCTGTCTCTCAAAAGTAAATAAATATTTAAAAAATTTAAAAAAATCACTTCCTTGGGTGCTTGGCTGGCTCAGTCATTGAGCATCCAACTCTTGATTTCAGTTCAGGTCATGATACCGTGGTCATGGGGTTGAGGCCCACATCAGGCTCCATGCTGAGTGTGGAGCCTGCTTAAGATTCTCTTTCTCTCACTCTCTCCCTCTGTCCCCTCCCCTGTGTGTACATGCTCTCTAAAAAACAAACACACACACACACACACACACACATACACACACACACATTTCCTCACATCTTCAAAAACTCTTACAAAAAGCATAGCTTAATTGACTTCTATTCATTACTTCCTAGTTTTATAAGTTACCTATTTAACATGTCTATTTCCAAATTTTCACTTTTACAAATAGTACAAAATATTTTAGTCATCATTTATTATGCTTATAGAATGAATTACTAAAATTTAATTATTAATAAACATATGAATGTTGTTATCACTTATTTTATATTGGCAGAGTAAGCTCAAAAACTTATGAAAATGTATAATTACAGGTTTCCTACAATTGCCGATTTCTTGATGTATGATTATAAATTATATACATAGAAAGATAAATAATCTTTGTTTCCTCAAAAGGGAAATGTAATTTATCTATTTAAAAAATTTTTAATGTTTATTTTTGAGAGAGAGAGAGAGAGAGAGAGGGAGAGGGAGATACTGAATCCAGAGCAGGTTCTAGGCTCTGAGATGTCAGCACAGAGCCTGATGTGGGGCTCCGACCCATGATCTTGCGATCATGACCTGAGCTGAAGTTGGAAGCTCAACTGACTGAACCACCCAGGTGCTCCAGGAAAATGTAATTTATAACTACTTTAATTTTTAAACAAATTATCACTTTTGAATTTTAACATTTTTAAATTTATTATTGGAAAATTTTATCTTATCAAGAGTTTGTTGATACATTTTTATGAGTATTCTCCTTTCTTTTTTATGATTTGCAAGTTCTTGTCTTTGTTTTTTTAACATTTTTTAAGTTTATTTATTTATTTTGAGAGAGAGAGAGAGAGAGAGACAGTGTGAGTGGGGGAGGAGCAGATTAAGAGGGAGAGAGAATCCCCAGCAAGCTGCACACCAAACTCATGAAACCGTGAGATCATGACCTGAGCTGAAACCAAGATTCAGATGGTTAACCGACTGAGCCATCCAGGCGCCCCGTGATTTGTAATCTCTGAATTTACAGATGTCAGTTTGGTGTCACAGATGTTACAAAAATTTTGTTTTCAATAAGCCACCATTTTACTTGTACTTTAATTTTTTTTATCATACTGTATAGTGATGTTTATGTGTTTACTGAGTTGTTTTTTTGGACCCAGAGACAAGTTTTTGCTTGTTTGTTTGTTTTGTTGTGTGTTTTAAGAGAAAAGGCTTTTGTGGTTTGTCATATAATGTATATTGATGTAATATTTGGCAAAGCTGATTCAGATATTCTATTATGTTCGTCACCTATATTCTTTTTTTTTTAATTTTTTAAATGTTTGTTTATTTATTTATTTATTGTTTGAGAGAAAGAGGGAGCGAGAACATGACTGAGGGAGGAACAGAGAGAGAAGACAGAAAATCCAAGCAGGCTCTGCACTGTCAGCACAAAGCACGATGTAGGGACTGGAACACTCGAGCTGTGAACTCATGAGCTAAGCCAAAGTTGGACGTTCCCATCACCTATATTCCTTATCTAAAACTTACCTATTTGATATAACAAAATTCAAAGAGATGTGCTGAAAACAATTAATATTGTGTTTTCTATATCTAAATTGTATTTTGCATACTTGAAAATCTTTTAGTTTCAGAGAAAAACAAAAACAAGACAAAACTATTATAACTCAATAGTAACTTAATAGTAATAGTAATAGTATGTGTTACCTATAAACATAATAAAAAAATCTTAAATTATAAGTTGCAGTTAATCAAATCTTATATGATAGAAGAAACATAATTTATTGGAATTCATGATTTGCAACAGAAAATCCATCACTGATATTCAAGAAAAAAAATTATGATCATTTTCACGGATGGAGAAAAGCAATTTGATGAGTTTTCACACATCTTGTTTGTAGGTATCTTCATTTGGATTCCTCAAATGCTGAGCCTGAGGCAGGGACTTGGGGACAGGACATTAATTTAGGAGGTGATCCCAGGAAGATAGAATGAGAGAGTGGGAAGTGAAGCACAAAGGATAAAAAATTGATAAAGAATGTGTAATGGAGCTGATTAATGCCATCTGCAACTAGACATTGCAGGCCTTTTGTAAGGAATTTTATGAAATATGACTTCAAATAGTTCTTCCAAAGGATGAGAGACGATGCTAGAAGATGAATTCTTAGCGTCTAACAATTTCCCACGCTCCTAATGTATGAAAAATATCCTATCATCAGGTTGATACTAATGAAACTAAAAATAAAATCTATTCCTGAATAATATAGCACATCAAAATATGGTAAGTCAACAATCCCAGGTGATCTCTGACCATAAGAAGAATCCTTTCATTGTAAAGTTCTCACCTTCTCAAGAAAAAAAAAAGTATCTTTTATACATATCATGCTTCTTTCATATTGAATTGATTATAAAATCAAAATCCTCTGCTTTTTGAGATATTATGCCAGTTAGTTATCATCAATAGTTAAAATGAGATGATTTCATTGCAATTAATGCAATTATTTTCAAAGAGAACATATTGGCATAATTATCTAAATGAACAAACTATCTTGTTCTCAGCTGAATTTTGTGAAAGCAAAAAGATCATTTAAATGGCCATGAAGCCTACATGAAAATGAATATGGATTGTTTTTTCTTCTTACCAAGAGCAGTGGTGGCTTATTTTCTTCATTTTTCTTCACAGTTTTCATGGCATTTGAAAGCTGAGTGTGCATTCTGTGTAATCAATCACAGGAGTAGAGGCTGCAATGGGGAAACAAAGCAAAAGCAAATGAAGTGCCAGCAGTTACAAGAAAAGGTGGTAACCGTTAAAGAATGAAAAAGAGGAAAAAGGAGGTACAAGAAAAAGGAAACTCGCGGGAGGAGAATTTGTTACTTCCTCACAATAGGCCTTAAATACTTCAAACTATTATTTACAAAAACAAGCGTATTAACATGTTAAATATGCCATACCTTCTTTGATAGGTTCTTAATGATATATGCCTGTGGTCTCAATACTTGTTCATTTGAACTGAAGATCTTTCATATGGCATAAATATTTTTTCTGAAAATAATTTTGAGTTTTCTCTGCCCATTTCATCTCCCTGTCCATTATCAGTTTTTTTTTTTTTTCTAGAAGATATTATCACCTTGGAATTGCTCTTCTCCCTTATAACTCCAATCTTGTTCCTCCAATTTCCTTAAATCTGATTTAATGAATTAATACATTCTCAAATTTTGTGAAAATGTCTCATAAGGTAATTCCAAAAGTGATTTTAAAAAAATTTACAGGTCTAATGTGTACATAGGAAATCCAATAGAATCTGTAGATAAACTCTCACAATTAGTAAGTAATTTTGCCAAAGACTTCTTAGGCATAAGGTTAATTTTCAAAAGTCAATTTTCCAGAGAGGAAATATAACAAATAAAAATTTTAAATACTATTTTATGATAGCATAAAAAATATTTTGCACTTTGAAGTAAATGTAACAAAATCACATTCTATTTTCATTATGGACTGTGGTTTCTTGGGTATATTCACATTTTGAAAATGTAGCCACCTGTACACTTATGAATTGTGTGCTTTCAGTAAAAATGTTTTTCTTTAAAAATTGCATGTGAACCTCCCACAGGTTAGATGGAATTATGATTTATGATTATAGTAGAAATGGTAAATCTTTGTTGGAAATCAAAGAAATAGCATAATATATAATGTGGTTATTGTACATTTAGATAATGTGAAAGTACATTAAAAATAAAAATTCACGATGATATTTCTTATTTATGCTGTCCTAAATATTTCCCAGATTGTATTTAGCAGTGGCAGGTATACAACCACTATATTCACTTATTTCAAAAAGTATAATTGAATAATTTATTTTACATGTGCATTTCATACTTAAATTTTGAAGTATCTTGGTAGTAATTATTTTGATCAGTTGCAGATTTTGTTCATATTGTATTGCTAAGACCTGATTATTTTGTAAAATGTGTAGCATTTTAAACGTCAATATGAAGCTTTATGTTGCATAATATCCCATCATAGGCTTTATATTTTTACAAGTGGAAAATTAAATTTAAAGCATCTGTGGACATTTGCCGGCATACTGTGAGTATAAGTAAGGTTGGGCGATTATTATTAGTCTTTAGTATGAAAGAGCATTAACTTAAGTTCATTTTAAATGAAATTTAAACAACCTGTTCCGTGAATTCTAAAGCAATTGAGATTTCTCACTTTCTAACATCTCTTCCAAATAAAGTCAGTATAAAAAAAGTATTCTGTGAAGTAGGTGTCACCTGATGTGATAAAATAAACAACACTAACAGAAGTGAAATTCATTAAAAAAAAGCATCAGCCATCCATTTTAAGAGAGAAAATTAGGGCATTAAAGTGTTATAGTAGTGTTTTATAAAAGCAGTAGTAGCTAAGGAAGAGGAAAAAGACAAAGTTTTCTCCAAAAAATTCTTGAATGCCTTACAAAACATAAATTTTCTAAATCAATAAGACCATTAGTCTGAAGGGAAACCTTTTTTCTCTCCTTGTGGTTGGATTTTTTAAATCTATTAGCAGCTAGATAGCGTAAACAAAGTTTGTGCTTTAGATTTATCACCCTTGCCACTCCCTCTAACTGGCAGCCAGGCACATGTAATATGGCACGCACATGTATGTGCAGACACAGACACTTGGAGTTTGGCACTGAGAATCAGAAGAATTGGCATTTATGTGAGTTACAATTGTAGAACCGAATTGTTGAATGACGGGATAATCACTGGATAGGACAGAAGCCCTGTCATCTGCTATAGCTCATCGAGGGTTCCTACCTCATGCTATAAGTCAAAAGAAGAAGGAAGAGAAAGAAAGGAGGATGTATACATATATATCTAATTATATATAATTAGAAAAAGATAACTATATATAATATATATTTTAACACACACACACACACACACACACACACACAATGTTAGAAAAAGAAAGGAGGAAAAGAGAAAGAAGAATGTTATTTTTAATGTACCACCTCCACTGCAATGTAACATGTGGTCTGATCATTTGAAGACAGATTTACGTTTTTCACAATTCGGGTTATTCTTTCATTCTGCAAAGAGGTAAACAGTAAAACTAAAAATTGCTATTTTTATACTAATAGAGTTTCACGAAGGGCACAGGAGAAAATGAATTTCACTCTAAATATGTTACCAAATGTGTCACAGACACATTTTGAGGATTGCATTGTTTCAATAAAAGAGAAAGAAAGAAAACAAGCACACATAAAAACCCTACCTATGCCTGTCATGATGATTTACAGTATGCCTAGTGTCTTCTATAATTACTAATTGTCTAGTCAAATACAGTGGAGTTAAATTTAACTGGAGAAACTAAATAAGAAATTGCAAGGTATTGCAGCCTAACTTTTTAAACAAAAGAACTAGGTAAGTTATAAAACTGTTTATTCTTAATTGAGAAGGGAATAGCTTTGAAAATGTAATTATGTGTAGATATTACATATTTCATACAATTATGCCCACATAATCGAATTAAGCATTCTATAGCCCTTTAAAGTTTTTAAAACTTAACTTTTTCTAATGCTTATCTCACAAGACCCAGTAAAATAAGTATAATTCTACATGGCTATTTAAGATAAGAGAATGAGGTCTTAATGAGTTTATGTAACTTACCTAAAATCAAATAGAAATAATGTTTTAGAATATGACCCCACATTTTATGAGTTTCTTCTCTTTCATTGATTAGAGAGAGGAAAAAGGGAAATGGGAAAGAGAGAGGAGAGAGAGAGAGAGAGAGAGAGAGAGACAGAGAGATTGCATATGTGCATACACACATGCCTATGCTGGTATATAGAAAAGAGAGATAAATGGATTGTGGTGACAACTGGGAAAACTTAAGAATAGTGATATGGGTGAGGTGATGACAAGCAGGAGACTGTGGTTAAAATACAATGTAAATAAATCAAAGTGAATATGCCCAGGATAGTTGAGCAATATATTCTCAGGTAAGAAACTTATAATGATGCTACTCATTCCAACTAACAGGATAAAAACACCTTCTATATAAATAAAACAAGATAGTATGTAAAGACAGTATGTAAAAAAAAGGGAATAACTTTTTTTTTAGGTTTATTCATTCATTTTGAGAAAGAAAGACAGCAGGGGAGGAGAGAGGGGCAGAAAGAAAGGGAGAGAGAGAGAAAATCCCAAGCAAGCTCCACACCATCAGCACAGAACCCCATGTGAGACTCGAACCCACAAACTGTAAGATCACAACCTGTGCTGAAATCAAGAGTCAGATTGCTTAACCCAGGTCTTCCAGAAATAACTTTGATCTGTGGAACACAATGTGCATTAAGAATAAAGATGTGGGGCGCCTGGGTGGTTCAATCGGTTAAGCGGCCGACTTCGGTTCAGGTCATGATCTCGTGGTCCATGAGTTCGAGCCCCGAGTCCGGTTCTGTGCTGACAGCTGGGAGCCTGGAGCCTGTTTTGGATTCTGGGTCTCCCTCTCTCTGACCCTCCCCCATTCATGCTCTGTCTCTCCCTGTCTCAAAAAATAAATGAAAAAAAACGTTAAAAAAAAAAGAATAAAGATGTATAATTGAACAGTCAGAGACAAATAGGCCTTGACGGGAGTACTATTTAAAATAAGCAACCATTATCTTGCAGAGAATATAGAAGCACACCAGGTGACAGCTAGTGTGCTATTCCTAGACATGGAAACAAGGCCATATCGAACTTTCCAGTCCAGCAAATCCTCCAGCTTAATACACCTGTATAAATGAACCCTGGTGAAATCAGCAAAGAAACCACTCAACCAACACACACAATAATAAGAAACAATAAATTTTGTTGTTCACAGCAAGTAAGCTTTGGGCTCCTTCGTTTTGTAGCAATTGAAAAATTCATACGCTAACTGAGCCAGGCATAGAATAAAAATAAAATAATTTGTGGAAGTTTACCTTTGATAAATCTACGTTGGTCACCTACATTCACTGTGACAATCGCTGATTACAACGACACAGAAGACAGAGTGTTTTGCCATTGTAGAACTACCATATGATCCAGCAATTCCACTTCTGGAGATATATCCAAAGGAAATGAAAACACTGTGTTGAAAAGATATCTGTATCCCCATGTGTATCACAGCATTATTTACAATAGCCAAAACATGGAAACGACATAAGCATCCATCAATGGACAAATGGGTTAAGAAGCTGTTCATATGTACAATGGAATAGCCTTCAGCCATAAAAAAAGAAGGAAATCCTGCCATTTGGGACAACATGGTTGGGACTTGTAGGTTTTATGCAAAGTGAAATAAAACCGATAAAGAAAGTCAAATACTGTATTATCTCACTCTTATGTGGAATATAAAAAAATAAAAAAACTTACAAAAAGATCAGATTTGTAGTTATCAGAGGCAGGGAGATGGGGGTATTACAGGAAGGTGGCCAACAGATACAAAATTTGAGTTATAAGATCAGTAAGTAGTAAGGATGCAATGTACCGCATAATGACTATAGCTAATATTGCTGTATGGAGTATGTGAAAGCCGTAAAGAGAGTATATTCTAGGAGTTCTCATCACAAGAACTGTATGACATGATGCCTGTTAACTAATTTCATTGTGGTGATCATTTTATAATATACGCAAGTCAAATCATTATGCTGTACACAAGCTTATACATGCTGTATGACAATTACATCTCAATAAAACTGAAAAAAAAATAAAAAGAGACTGGGAAGATGGCAGAATAGGAGCTTACCTACTCTCAGATTTACCTACTTTAGGCTCTACTCTCAGAGCTTACCTCATCCCACGATACAACTAGATAACACTCACATCAGCGTAAATAACCCAGAAAATGACCTGAAGACTGCCAGAACAAACTCCACAATGAAAGGTACAGAAGAAGCCACACTGAAGAGGGTAAAAGAGGAAAGACATGGTGGGAAAGCCTGGAGGGTGATAGGAAACTGAGTCCTCCCACTTAAAGAGACAGCACAACAAATAGCCTGAGGAGATACAGCACAGAAGTCCAGTTTGAAAAACACCTGAGGCATACAGGAAGGAGGGTGTTTACTCTTCTCAGAGCATATCCCAGAGGGACAGAGATCACTGGAAGAGTCTTCTAGAAGCAAAGGAGCCAGCAGGCACCATTTCCTTCTCCTACCTCCACCACATGAACACAGGGCCACCTGTGGGAGCTAGCTTAGCCCCCACCCTCACTACCGAACTTACTTAAACCAAACCCTGCTCCCAGACTGCCCCCTGCTTCAGTGGAGTCGCCCTTTCCAGTCATGCTTGCCTCAGTCCTCACACTGCAGGTCCCCTCCCCAGAAGACCAGCATAAACCTTGCCAACCCACCTCTCCTGACCCATGTGCTTTCCAGGGCCTCGTTCCAAGCATCAGTGGCAGGGCCCTCCCGTGGAAGTCCAGCCTGCACCTTGTTAACAATGGACACCCCTCTGCACGCACTTTGCAGATCGGCCCTGGCCGGCCCTGATTCTGGAAGCAGCAGCACAAGGTCTCTTTTTGCAGAGGAGGCAGGCACCTTGTTAAAATTGTGTGACTGGTCCTGACCAGCCTGGTCCCTGCAATGACCGCATGTCCCCTCTCACCAGTGTGCAGATCCTGCAGGCACTCTACGACCCACCCCCTCCAAAATGCTTTTTGGCTGGAGGCCATCCAAACCCTGGCCACAAGCCTGGCAGTGTGCAGTGAAGCCAACAGGGGCCAACACCACTCCAGAGTGACTCCTGCCTTGGTGAGAGGGGAAGATACGCACACACAGCAGTCAGACTGAAACCCCAGCAGTGGGCTGGGGACTAGTTGGTAGACTTGTAGGCCCTGCCCACCAATGAAAACTTCTGAAAGGACAACACAAGGAAAGCACCCTGCAATTTGGTGCTACTGGATCTCCAGCAAAAGCCTAGTCAGACTAATCTCAAGCCCAGGGTGGCCCCAGAATGGTCCACTAACAACAAGAGGACCAACAGATAGCCACAATGAGCAAAGAGAATCACTGCAGATGACTGGACTGAAGGAAGAAACAGCCAAGACACAACAGCAGGCTGCATGCAACACACACAGGAGACGCCCCTGAGGCATCAGGTTCTGGTGAATAGGGATATTGCACTGCAGGGCACTGAGGGGTTCTTCTTCATAAGGCCATTATTTTCAAGAGCAGGAGATGAAGTTGACTTTCCTAACACACAGCAACAGACTCAGAGAGGTAGACAAAATGAGGAGACGGAGGAATGTGTCTCAAATAAAAGGACAGGGCAAAACCACAGCAAGAAAACTAAGTCAAATGGATATGAATTCTTGAGGGAGAATTTAAATAAACAAAATCACAAATGAAAGAGGAAAACCAACAACACCACAGAAATACAAACAAGTGTAGGAGAATATTATAAAATTATATGCCAACAAATTGGACAACCTAAAATAAATGGATAAATTCCTAGAAGCATATACCTTCCCAAAACTGAATCAGGAAGAAATAGAAAAGTTGAACAGACTGATAACCAGCAATGAAATTATATCACTAATCAAAAAATTCCAACAAATGAAAGTCCAGGGCCAGATGGCTTCACAGGTGAATTCTACCAAACATTTGAAGGTTAATACGTATTCTCAATATTTTGCAGAAAACAGAAGAACGAAAACTTCTAAATTCATCCTATGAGGCCAACATTACCCTCATACTAAAACCAGATAAAGGTACCACAAAAAAGGAGAACAGGCCAATGTCTCTGATGAACAAATATGTAAAAATCCTCAACAAAATATTGGCAAACTTAATCCAACAATACATTAAAAAAAATCATTCACTACCATCAAGGAGGATTTATTCCCAGAATGCAAGGATAGTTCAATATACATAAATCAATCAATATGATACATCACGTCAATAAGAAAAGGATAAAAACCATATGATCAGGGTGCCTGCGTGACTTAGTCAGTTAAGCATCCAACTTCAGCTTAGGTTTTGATCCCACAGTTCATGGGTTTGAGCCTCCCATCGGTCTCTGTGCTGACAGCTCAGAGCCTGGAGTCTGCTTCAGAGTCTGTGTCTCCCTGTCTCTCTCTCCCTCCCCCACTCACACACTATATCTCTCTCAAATATAAAACAAGATTAAAAAAATTAGGGGCACCTGGGTGGCTCAGTCAGTGAAGCGTCCAACTTCCGCTCAGGTCATGATCTCACAGTCCGGGAGTTTGAGCCCCGCCTCAGGCTCTGTGCTGACAGCTCAGAGGCTGGAGCTTACTTCGGATTCTGTGTGTGTCTCTCTCTCTCTCTCTGCCCCTCCCCTGCTCATGCTCTGTCTCTCCCTGTCTCAAAAATAAATAAAAACATTAAAAAATAAATAAATAAAATAAACTTGAATTAAAAAAAAAACCAAACATATGATCATTCAGTAGATGCAGAAAAAGCATTTGACAAAGTACAACATCCATTCATGATAAAATCTCTCAACCAAGTTCTCTTTAGAGGGAACATAAGTCACATAATAAAGACCTTATATGAAAAACCCACAGCGAGTACCTTCTTCAATGGGGAAAAAACTGGGAACTTTTCCCCTAAGGTCAGGGTCAGACAAGTATGTCCAGTCTCTCTATGTTTAATCAAAATAGTACTAAAAGTCCTAGCCACAGCAATCAGACAAGATAAAGGAATAAAAGGCATCCAAACTGGTAAGGAGGAAGTACAACGTTTAATATTTACAGATGACTTAATAGTATATATGTAGAAATCCCCCCAAAAAAGAAAGATAAAAAACCCTGAAGAAGTCACCAAAACACTACCAGAACAGATAAATGAATTCAGTTAGGTACAGGATACAAAATAAATGTACAGAATTGATTTCATTTTTATACACTAATAATAAAGCAGAAGAAAGAGAAATTTAAAAGATCCCATTTATAATTGCACCCAAAATAATAAAATAGCTAGGAATAAACTTAATTAAAATACCTGTGTTCTGAAAATTATATTGATGAGAGAAATTGAAGATGACCAAAGAACTAAAGGCACTCTATGCTCATGGATTGAAAGAACAAATATTGTTAAAATGTCTAATTACCCAAAGCAATCTACAGATACAATGCAATTCCTATCAAAATATCCAAAGCATTTTTCACAGAAATAAACAATTCTCACATGTATATGGAACCACAAAAGACCATGAATGGACAAAGCAATCTTGAAAAAGAAAGGCAAAGATGTAGGCAACACAAGTCCAGACTTCAAGTTCTATTACAAAGCTGTAGTAATCAAAACAGTACAGTATGGTCACAAAAATAGACATTCAGATCCATAGAACAGAATAGAAAGCCCCAAAATAAACCCACAATTATATAATTCATCTTTGAGATTTTACATAGTACATCCATCCTTCTTTTTACCTATCAAAACTTCCATTTACAATTCAAACTCAATGAATTTCTAAACTAACATTTAGAAATATAAACTTATTTCATCTGGAAGCCATTCCTTGCATCCAAGGTTTAGCTCTTTTCCCTTTCTCAAAACATTTGTTAATTCTGAATAACTTGATGAAAGCATTTAAAAAATATAGTTTAGATTAACTGGTTTAGATTCTTTTTTTTCTTTTTCTCAATATATTGGTTTCCTTGGTATCACAAATTATTATTTTTGTAATAATAATTTATTATTATATAATAACATTATATAATAGCTAAATATGGCTGGTCCATTGATATTCAACATATGTCATTTTTGTTGTTGTTATTGATATGCCTTACATTGTCATCTTCACAGGGCTCTGAGACAAACATATTTTTATTGAAAAGTATTTGTACAGAGGAGCACTACCAACATTGTAGTTTCTATTATATATTGTTAAATAAAAAATAAATACACCTTTTAGAATGTGACCTTAATAAGGAATAATTCTATTTGTTTACATATTAAAAATCCACTTGGGCAATTAACTTTTACTTTCCACTACTATTGAACTGAGGTAAGCAGTGTAATTAATGAATTATTTTTGTCACTAAAACAAAAAAGCTTTGGCAGAAATAACACATTCTCTGCTCTACTCTAGCTTGATGACATTCACAGAATGCTTGGTTATTTGCAGATGGGTGAACCAGAAGAATGCAAGGGTTATGCAGGTTTTAGCAGTCCCACAGAGGTCATTTCTAATCTAAGACTTTGTCCCGTTACAGGGAGTTTCAAGGATTCTTGACCCCATGCCTGTGATCCTAGCTATATGCACAAGGCCGAGCACAAAATATAACTCCAATAAATAGGTTACAATCTGAAGAAATGATTGCAATTCTATTACTTATTCTTAAGAAAGTTAAGTCCATTCCCAGGTATTTATATTTCACACAGGGAGCAAATTATTATAAATGGTGTTTGGTAAATTAAAGCCTAGTGATCCCTCAAGATTTTATATATTTTTTATCCTTATATTATGCCTAAATAATAGGCATATCAAGGATATCACTAATTAATATGGATTATTAATTTCAGATAAAAATAAAATGAAATCCCTTAGGTCCCATGTCACATAAATGTAGAATGTGGAACGATGTCTTTAAATGTTATTTTTCTATTAGGCCTTTGCCATGAGATTTGCTTCTCTAACCTTTTTTTTTTTTGTTGTTTCCTACCTATTTCTCTTCCTCAAAGGAACACTTTGAAAATTAGTTGTACTTCTGTAAATATGATTTAGATTCCTTAGAGAGAAAGCACTCAGAATATGGAATATGAAATACATTTATTCAGTAAATTGTTACATCAAATCATAATCTAGAAAGATGTTTATTGAGTTTGTAAAGTGCAGAAACCATAAATATATCAACTTAAAACAAAATCTTATAAAAGCAATTTAAAAGGAAATCGGCCCCATTAATATTGTCTTTTTAAAGCCTTAACATTAACTTTAGCAGCTGGTGTCCATTTATATTTGTAATTTCAATTACATAATGTAGGCTAAATTGATTATATTTTAATTTTGTTGTATTAGTGGTTTTCCATAAGAATCTTATACAGTGATATTCCTTTCCTTTCACAAACACAATTATTACAAATTTCTCCAGTTTTATAAACATTTCCAATTTATGATGCCTGGCTAAATAGAGAGCTGTGCTCCTCCTCAGACTTAAATTAGAAAAGAAATTTAACAATTCACTATAGTGCTAAAGAATTGTGAAGATTATTATGAGAACTTTAGGCATGAGAATTTCTCCATGCATAAAAAAACTCGAGAAATCAGATTGAATGCAAAATTCAATAAAACTGATTAATTAACTGTCAGCCAAAGAAAAGACCTCAGAATAAGGTAGTTTCCAGCCTAAACAGTGGCCAGAATAAGTCAAGGTCTAAGATAGGAAATGAGCACTGGAGTAGAGGTACAATCGGTTAATTCAATGAAAGGCTGTGTGTGGCATGACCGACACTGTCTCTCCTCTCAGGACGGCCAGTGCCCAGTGTTTTCTAAAGGGATAACGCTACAAGCCGCTTCCAAAAGTGTCAGTTTTGAAATGGGAGAAGTTCAATGCCTTAAGCAATAAAAACCACTGTTTGGGCAAAGAAACTCCACACCCAGAATATAACCTACTAACAGAAAATTTGCTCTGCCACACGCCCAGCAATGGATACCGAGTTTTCATAGGAATCTGCCTTTTTTTTTGTCAGGGGAACAGAGATTATCACCTGTGAATGAACAAATACATTCAAATTATCAATACTATTTAAACTAAATAGTCATGTATAAACATGAATAACCAATGTAGCTAGAAAAATACATATATAAATATATAAAATGCAAATACACATGGAAAGTATATGTGAGTGTGTGTGTGTGTGTGTGTGTGTGTGTGTGTGTATTGCAAATATCCATATTTATATCTGATTCATTTAAATAGGATTAGCCTAAAGTGCCTGGGGGGCTCAGTCGGTTGAGTGTCTGACCCTTGATTTCTGTTCAGATCATGAATCCAGGGTCTTGAGATCAAGCCCTACGTCAGGCTCCGCACTGAGCTTAGAGACTGCTTGGGATTCTCTCTCTCTCCCTCTGACCCTCTCTCCTGTTTGCTCTCTCTCTCTCTCCCAAATAAATAAATAAATAAATAAATAGGATTAGACTATCAACACCTTTTTCTATATGAAAAATACATAATCACAAATTTTCATTGTTTTTGTCTCTTTCCATGAAAGAGAAAAAAGTGTCAGTCATCTACTTCTGATTTAAAAAAACAAATCTCATAACTTCTTAAATTGCTCGTGAAATAGAGATTTTAATTTTTAATAGGGCAACATATTACTAAGTAAACCAAGACAAATTATAGGCTTCTTGGGAGGAATTAAAAATTACCCATGAAACAAAGGTATAATCTTTATATTTTGGGTGTGTCAGGAGACTGTTGTTAGAAATAACTTCTACAAGAATAGTTTTATGATATCAAATCAACTTTCTGCATCTATATAGGGAGAAGAGGTAATTTCTCATTTTTATCTTGTGAGATTTCTTTCACAGGTAGATAGGAAAGCCTGTGGCTTTTAAAACCTCAAGGGTTGGGATTCCATTAATTAGCCATGAGACTCAAACAACACATGACTAAGAAACTGGAAGCCTAAAATGTGGAGAGAAAAAGAGCAGAATCAGTCTATGAACAAATGGATTATAGAAAATGGAATATTTTACAAGCATAGCCTTTGAAAATGTTGCTAAAAACTTAAATAGGTGGATGGTATTTTTATAAGAATTAATGTTAAGCTTCAGCCTAGTTAATGAATATTAAAACAGAGATTTTTACAACTAAGTTTGATAGTACAAAATAGAGAAAGCTGAGTTTCTCTACCTAATACTTTGGGACAACATTTTTAGGGGGTGTTTTTTACTTTTATTCCCGATAAAAAGGAGTTAGAAATTAAAGATGGGAAAGAATCAGAGAAGGAAGAGGGAGCTTCAGATAGCTGAGAAATAGGACAGGAAGCTTGAAACTGACAGTAGACATTGCCAAAAGGATTTCAAAAATCTAGGACACTTAACAGTAAAATTCAGTTGCTTCTTGCCTACAGATCATTCTGGTGGTAATTTGACCACCTAGTTTCAAATCCCAGGGCTGCTGTCTAGCTGTATGACCCTGGAAAGCCACTTAAACTCTCTCTTCTCATCTCTCATTTGTAAAATGGTGATAATCTTGGGACCTACTTCATAGAGTTGTTGTTAGGACTCATGGACCTAACACATTTAAAAATGTTACAACCGTGCCTCTAAACATTTGGAACATATCCAGACTGCTTTTAATTCTGTATATTCTCTTGCAGCTGAGATTGCACAGTAAGCATACAGTACCCTAAATGGTAGATTTGGGGCTATTTTGTAGTAGGTGAGGGGTAAGCCACTGCCATATAATCCTCTCTTAGACATCAGTGCTGGGTCTTCAGCCTTTGGCTACTTCTGAAGACACTTGTTTCGCTGCTGTTGTTCTTAGATTCTAATACATACCTTGTATCTCTGTGCTAACCTTTCCCTGAGTTAGCTTATGTGGTCTGTGTTCTTGACTTAAAAAATACCATGACTAAAACAGTTACCCTCCATGACAAGAATGAGTGCAGCCATGTTGGCCTCTTTCAAAGATCTCGGCCTGAAAACTAAGTTACCATACATTAATTTGAGCAATCTGATATACGTATACAGGTAATTCATAAGTCTGATCATTTTTTTTCTGTATATTCAAGGATATTTCAATGGGAGAATGAGAAAATATAGCATTTTGCAATACAGATGTTTCCAAGGTTTGCTTTTCTGTTGATTTCTGTTTATGTATAGAAGCATGACCCATCAGCAGTTTTGTATTGATTGCTTAGTTTTCTGCCAACAATGTCTGTGACTGAGCCAAAATGACCAAGCTATGTCATGCAGTATAGACAGATAATATGCATTTAGATGTTTTGAAGATCCTGCTGAAGTTCTATCTGTTCCTTAACTAATTTGAAGATGGATGGAGGACTGAGTATGGAATTGATAGTAATACTAATAACTACGACACTGGTTTTGTTTTTGGCAACCAAACATTGGGATTCCTGATACACAAACGCTAAGGAAACCTATATATATATATATACATATATAATCACTATCTCCTACCTGACTTGGGAGAATAATTCTTATGTACTGGTTAATACCACCAAGTACTCCTAGAAAAAAATAGGAGAGCAAAAGTGACCCTATGCAGTGTTGCTTTTCATCGTGTGAAGAATTTGTATGTTCACTTAGCTATGGTCAATTTTAATATATAAAAGAAACAATGTTTTAAATGAGGCATTTAGGATGAAAAGGAAAATATGATGACTTTAGAAGAAAAGGTTAAAGAAAATATTATATGAGAAGATTTACCCATATACAATAATTCAACTTCAAAGTTTAAAGTTTTGTATAATACTTCAGGGGTTCACAGATGCTCTTGCTCCTAGAGCCTTTCCATGGATCCCCTTGGGATAACCTCCATAATATTGAATCTCCTGCATCCAAATCCAAATAAGTTTGACACGTATTTAATTGTGGTCATCATACAGCCTGACAAACCTTTGTTCTAACACTATCTTATCACTGAGTAGTGATTATGGTGCTGTGAACATGGTCACATAAAATATGTGGGGCCCAAATAGGGAAAGTACCTGAATTAAGACCACTTCATAAAGAAGCAAACTGAGGAATTTCAGGCTCAAAACCAAAACTTCATGATTTTTTCTTCTTCCATGATGTACAGTTGAATTAATTATCAAGTTTTATCTCAGAATACAACTAGAATCATGTCAGCCTGGAAAATATTTGTAGGATATATAATCAAATGACCTGAAGTAATATCAACACACCTACTGGGTGTCTAACCTTGACCAATGTAACTAACGTATTGACCATCTAAGGTAGGGTGATTTTAATGTGTGCTTAGATAAATTAAGATTTTGCTTTACATAACTATATGTTATAAACCAGTTACAAATTAGGACACAAAGCCATGCTGGAAAACAGTTTGATCTAAAACCCTGGAGTTATTACAGTGAAGAAAAACGGGAACTACCTCCTGCCCTCATGGGGCTTACATCCGTACAGGGTAGGGTATACAGGCAAGCAAACAAGCAAAATCAGTAAGCAAAATACGTGATGCACTTGATAATGATAGGTGTTAAGGAGAAAAGCAACACAGGGGAAGAAACGAGGAATGTAGTAAGAGGAGACATTTTAAATTGGTAGTCAGGGATGTCTTCACTGAGATTGTCACATTTGAATGAAAACCTGAAGGAAATGAGGGAAAAGAGCAAGTGCACAGTCCAGACCCACAGGAATTGCTTTCCAGGCTTGTGGCCCAGGAACTCCCAGGAGATCAGGATGATTGGAGCAGAGCAGGTAAGGGGAAGATGCAAAGAGAGGTAACAGTGGACCAGACCCTGTGGATCCTTGTGCCTGTTGGTTGAAAGAAGACAACTCTTTGAGAGATACCTATAGAGTACTGAAACACAGCTCAGTACCCTGCTCACGTGCTATGGTTGTTAGAATGATAAAAGCCACTTGAGAATGGCTAATACATGGTCATAATTTTGCTGCAGGTTATCACTTAGAGAAAACCAGTGAGGAGATACCTGAATGTAGTAATCATTGCCTGGAAGTATAGGTGAGGAACAAGAATTCCTTAGCTTTGTCTCCATGGGCCATGAATTGCCTGGGGGTGAAAAGAAAGTTATCAAATCCACTGGCATTTTGTTTTTATGCATATGAGTTGACAATCCATTATAAGGATGACTGAAAAAAAAATGAAAGGAGATTTTCTGTAGCCAAAAGATAGCATTTTCTCTTCTGTAGGTACTTTCCATTACAGATAAAAAGATAAGTATGACAAGATTCATGGCCCAAAAGAATTTTCAATCTACTGGACTGATTCTTTTGGCCAAATAGGCACTAAATAGGGAATTACTCTATGGAGAATTTTAGTTGTCACAGTTTAGAAGTCAGGAACATTTCATATCTGGTCAATTAATTCATGGAGTACTTTATATATTTCAACTTATTATTTCATTGTTTAAAAATGCCTTGCCAATTTATAACTTATATGGCTAACAAGTGGCATAGATAAAGCATGAATTTCGTTATGCATGACCCCACAATCCTTGTTATTGTTCTACACTAAAATCCCTTCAGGCTACAGGTATGAAAAGGATCAGACTTCAATCACTGTCCCTCCCATTAAGAACCAAATCTGACTCAACTGACTTACTGAATGGCAGCCATCCTCCTCTCACCTCATGATTGCATAGTGTTTCTACTGAAATTTTAACAAGAGACTGATCTTTCTAGTTGGTAGGGAGTAGGAATTGTGGAGTCAGTGGCATATGAGTAACTCCAAAAGGGAAAGAGGGACAGAGTAGAAACAATGGGTAGGTCATTTTCCTTGGCATTATTTAACAATTTTTACCAGGCTTCTGACCCAAAAAATTGGAACATAAAATCTAACAAATCGGAGTCTATTTTTAGCACAACAAATGGATATTATAAATGAGAACTGAAGAATTTTTTAGTCAAATTTAAGCTGTATGGTGTCTGTATTTTAATGTGGGAATAAACTTAATCAAAAGGGAACGTTAGTTACATTGGGACACCTGCCAGGCTAAAAAGAGAAGAATCAAACCAATGGCTTTCCTCATTAAAGGATCTTATAAGGGTAAGATAAACCATCTGCCATTTTTAGACAGAGTTCAACCAATGCATAGGCAGGTCTACAAAATGAAATGATGGCAGGTTTGTGTCAGTGATAACTCCCAATTTCATAAGCTAAGAATATTTTGATGTAGTTTGGATTATTATATCTATGAACTGTAGAGTGACATAATTTTTAATTCCAAAAATCACTAGTACCACAGCTTATAAGTTATTTTTTATATCATGCGTCATCTTGAGGAAACTTAATACTTTGAATACGTTAAATATTATTTTTAAATATATTTCCTTTGACAGCTAAAATGGAATGGGCTTTTTTCTCGATAAATAAAAGATTTGTGATATCAGACTTTTTTAATTCTAAATGTCATCAAATCAAGTTTTAACACCTATTGTGCATCAGAAATTCACGAATATACCCTGTTCCAAACACATATGGCTAAATGCTTAAATGCAGAAGTTTAAGTATATAATAAGTTGTGATTGCTTGCCAAATTAAAAGCCTGCTAATGACAGTAACAAAAGCTCTTTGTAAAAGTTAAAAATTATAGTTTGACTTTGTTTTATTTGCATTTGAACACACTGAAAATGTGCTTATCTGTAAAATAAGAAGAAAACTTTAAACTACAGGGGAGAAATAGTTTGTGCTTAAAAGGCCATACTAATTGCATGTTGTGTAATTATAGTTAGGGTATTTTTGTAGTATTATAATAGTTGTCATAATCCACACTCATTCAGAAACAAATCAATTATAGTTTATGACATTTTACATTATATTTTAAAAAAATTAGTTACCAAAACAAGTTCTGCACCTTAAAGTTCATATTGCACTTTAAAATAAAAAATGGTACAACAACTTTAAGAAGTTGAATGACATTTTTATCAGATAGAACTTTTTCCTCTGAGTAGAATTTGTAATAGTTTATTCTGAGGAATCTGGAAATTCCACTTTGCGGTAATAGTAATAATTTATATTGCCTGATATTTTGCCTACTGCTTCAAGTTCATCAAATCACATTTTGGGCCTTTAGGTAGACAAATTCATCCTTTCTTTGGGTGATCCAAAGAAAAAGGTAAAATGTTCTAAAATGAGTATTTTGAAATTATTTGTATTATATAAAAAGTTAAAAGTAAATATTTTACATGATTTTCTTAAAATAGTCAAAGAACAATGATCCATCTCCAAAACTATGAACATACTGAAATAGCCTACTATAGTTCATATATCCTCAGATGATCCCCTAAACTTTTGTATGCATATACAGTATACTTCGTTCTCCAATAGACATAGGGTTTTAAAACATAGACTGTCTTTCCTCCTTCTTTACATATTCGTTATTTCTTAGCAAAGTTGACGAATGCACTTTTTGGTGCATAAGATTTTTGCTTTTTAGATTACAGAAGTTAGTACTGTTTCTAGAAAACAACTATTTCAAAGTATATTCGATCGTTGGATTTCAAATGTATTGCTTTCTCAGGTTTTTGCAGCAAAAATAACTGAAGTTATCAAATTTGTATGTATAGCCCATTGTAAATAACAGTTAAAATTAATTCCTTTATTTATGAAGCAATTAAATTTCCCACATAATCTTTTTATGCGCAAATGTTCTAACTTTCATTATATAGAATAGGAAACAAATTAAAATAGGTTACATTTTTGTTCAAAGATGTTCCTCAACTTTCACCATTCATACCACTACACACATAATAGCTAGGCTATATATATATATATATATATATATATATATATATATAACAAAAATATATATTTTACACACACACACATATACAAAATATATATTATATAGAGAGACACACACACAAACACACTGACAATATAAACTCCTGGCAAAACTACAGAGCTCTGATACATTGCTGCTGGAAATACAAAAGAATATATCACTCTGTAAAGTAGTATGGCATTTCCTAGAAAGTTAAACACTGATAGTATGGCCCATAAATCCCATGCCTAGTTATTTTCCCCAGAGAAATAAAAGGTAATGTTCACACAAATACTTGTATACATATGTTTATACCATCTTTAATTCATTTGGAACATTTGGATTTTATTTGAGCAATAACTCAAATGTCCTTAACTGATTAAATAGAATTTAAAAACTATAGTACATCATACAATACTATTACTCAGCAAAACAAAACAAAACAAAACAAAACAAAACCTATTGATACATACTACTTGAATCAACCTCAAGGTGTTATGCTGAATGCAGGAAGCCAGTCTCAAAGGATTACCTACTGTGTAGTGCCAGTTATATGACAATCTCCAAGAGACAAACTATAGTGGTGGAGTGCAAGTCAGTGACAGAGAGGGGTTAGATGTTGGTGGAGCATATGCTGTTATAGGATCACAATTTAGAGTGATGGTACTGTTCTGTGTATTGTGGTAGTTACACAAATCTAGACATGTGGACACCTAATGAAAAACTGTTCAAAATTACAATGTTGAAAAATAAAAAATAAAACTAAATATATACGCACATATTGTGTATCCACATATATACATATACGCTTTTGTACAAAGATTATAATGCTAGTAAGTAGTGTACTCATTAAAAATTGTTCTTTAATTCTGTATATAACCCAAATTTCATGTAGGAAATTATTTGTGAATGTTACACTTATATACATATCATATATATATATATATATATATATATATATATATGCTATATGTAATGTGGACTATATACATATGAAAGATCTCTAAAGAGAAGAAGAACATACCAAAGGTAATGCAATATATTGGGTTTCTATACAGGGACATGAAATTTGTCAGTTATGTTAAAAGGTAAAAATGATGCACACCCATAAATAAGAACAATATTTTGGAACCCTAAGACCTTAAACAAATCATTAAATTATTTTTTCCATTCATTTCCTCCTCCAGAAGCTAGACAAGATGAAGAGAATAGATTGTATCAGTCATTGCCATAATGATTATATGAATTACAATATTGTTTTACCTGAGCAAAAAACAACTCAAATAGTACAAAGATCAAAATCAGGAGAATGGGTCAGAAGAATTAAAATTAATATTTCAAATTAATTGTATAGAGACATTTTGTTCTTATAGAAAACACATACATATATATGTATGAAAAACTCTCTAATCATTCCCAAAGTATTACAACTTTTAAAGAAACTGTCTACAAGCCACCAAATAAATTTCTCAAGGCTCTATCACTTTATTCTCTATTAATACGATGTTACGTGTGGCTATGAATTTTATCTATGTGTCACATTAATGGGAAATATATATTTAAGAGAGTTAATTGGATAAAAATACTTGTTAAGAAACTGATTACTAGGCTTCTTTCAGTTAACACAGAATATAGTTGGCTGCTGGAACTGACTTAATTGTTCAGAAAAGAATTGTTTCTGATTCCACTGACTTTTCTACTGCATTCAATCTTTACTCAAATCAAAAGGACATTGTGGAATGAGGGGGGAAATAAGAAGGATGCAGGCCCAGTCTTTTGACTATTACTATCTAAAATTCAATTTACATCGCAGAAATAACATCATGTAACTATCCAGGTCAAGGCAGATGAGTGACTTAACAATTTTGTAGCTCAATTTGCTCGTCTGTACAAGGGGACACAGAGTAACAATTATCATTTCAGTGCCTACCATTTGCTGGCTGCTAGGCTAAAAAGAGGAGTAGTTCTAGAGTTTGAAAAGATGGCAGGAAATGTATGACATTCATATGGCATATCCGAAGTAGAAACCTGAAATCCTAGCTGATGTAAACAGAAATGAGTTGGACTAGGGCATTATGTCCAGTCTTCTATCTGTCACTCTGTAAATTATGGTTATTACTAGAACCTCTGACTAAAAAACTATTTAAGTTCTTCAATGGGCTAATTTATCTGTCCTTGCTTTGGGGAATAGAGATTAACTTGATATCTGGAATTTCCAGGAAAATATCACCATCAACACTATCCCAACTCACACACGTATGCATAATTATCAGAAGACTCAAATACTTTTCTTGTGGATGCTGTGTCAGAAAAAGGTTTCACCTGCATATGACTGCTCATCTATATGGATAAGAACTTCCCCAGATGAGAGCTAGAGACATACTATGTGGAGAAGACCAGGGTAAACAGATTACTTCCTATATGATACATGCATATTAACCAAAATATTATCTTTTTCAAATTGTACTCTTTTCAATTATATTTCTCAAAGTATTACTTGAAAACAAGAGTAGGGAGAAAGAGAGAACTAACATTAATGAAATGCCTGCTGCTTACCTGAAACTCTACTAGGCATGTTTATTATGTTATCACAATAACACCATTGTATCAGATTTGCATTGGTATTCTCATTTTGTATATGAAGCAAAGTGAGATAGAGTAAATTGCCTAAGAATTTTATTAAAGACATAAATAGAAATGTAGAAGTTGGAGTCAATTTCTCTTTGATTATAAATTAAGTGCACTGTACTGAACAATAACACCTGTAACTCTTTGAGAGTATATCATTGTTGAAACTATGGAAAATAAATTACATTTTATACTTTCAAGACAACAACAAATAACAAGGTGAGAAGAAAGGGTAGGATATGAGCATACGAGTGATCCAAGTGACAGAAGCAAGGAGAGTTTGATGCAGAATGTCATGGATATTTGTATACATAATGTGTCTACCATTTAGTGATTCTGTGTCATTTTAGATACATCACAGAATCTAAGTGCCATTTCTTTCCTTAACATGAGGAAATAATAGTAAGCCTTATCTCACAATGTTGTTAAGAGGATCAGAGATAATTATTGGGAAAGCGCTATCAATTATAAATAAAATATAGAGGTTAAGAGGAGCTAAGATGGTGGACTAGTGAGAGGACCTTAGGCCTGCCCCATCCCTTGAACACAGGTAGATAAATATGAAAGCATTCTGAATGTCTAAGAAATCAATCTGAGGACTGACAGAACAAACTGCACAAATAGAGAGAGGGAAGACCCACATGAGGTGCAGAGACATGATTTAGAAGAGAAAGGGAAACAGTGCTGAGGAGGGAAGGGAACCCTGGTCACAGAGAGAGGGGAGAGAGAGAGAGAGGAGGGACACAAGGAAAAAGCACAAGGAAAACACTTCCCCAAAGCCATTGACTGGGAAAACAAGAGGGACTATTTTTTGTGACTTTTTACAAGCAGGGAGGCTCAAAGACTGGATTTTTTTTTAGAGTTTCATGGCATGGCTGGTGTGGAGCCTTGAGGGTACTGCAGTGCTCCTGTGCAGAAGGAAGGAAGCAGATATAGCAGATGGTGAGATCTGAGGATCCCCTGGGACACACTGGGAGAGATGTTTCTCCTTTCTTCAAGGGCCATGCCAGGACAGCAGTGGGCACAAACTACCCTCTCTGGGGACAAGAAGGGGGTGGGAGCCATTTCTCCCCCACACTCCTCCACATAAACTAACCTCAGTAAGCAACACAGCACCAACAGTGGTGGCATAAGTCACTTGCATCAAGCATAATGACATTTGCATTATAGGGATCCCAAAAGAAGAAGAAAGGGAAAAGGGGGCAGAAAGTTTATTTGAGGAAATTATAGCTGAAACTTTATTATCTGGGGGAGAAAACAAATATCCAAATCCAGGAGTCACAGAGAACTCTGACCAAAATCAGCAAAAACAGACCAACACTAAGAAATATCATAGTTAAATTTGAAACATAGAAAGGTACAGAAGATATCCTAGAAGCAACAAGACAAAAGAAGTCCCTAACTTTGAAAGGAAGGCAAATGAGGTTAGTAGGTCTCTCCACAGAAACTTGGCAGGGCAGAAAGGAGTGGCATGATAGTTTCAACACGCTGAATGGCAAAATCTGCAGCCAAGAATACTCTATCCAGCAAGGCTGTTATTCAGAATAGAAGGAGAGGTAAAAGGTTTCCCAGACAAACAAAAACTAAAGGAGTTCATAGCTACCAAACCAGCCTTGCAAGAAATATTAAAGGAGACTTTTTGAGTGGGAAAGAAAGACCAAAAACAACAAAGACTAGAAAGGAACAGAGAAAATCTGCAGAAACAATGATAAAAGTAGTAATAAAATGGCACTAGTGACATATCTATCAATAATTCCTCTGAATGTAAGTGGACTAAATGTCCTAATCAAAAGACATAGGGTGATGGAATGAATTAAAAAACAAGACCCCTCTATATGCTGCCGACAAGAGACACATTTTAGATCTAAAGACACCTGTAGATTGAAAGTAAGGGGACAGATTGTCATTTACCACACAGATGGACATCAAAAGAAAGCCAACATAGCAATACTTATATCAGACAAACTGGATTTTAAAACGAAAACTGTATCAAAAGATGAAGAACCGTGATATATCATAATAAATGGGCCTATCCAACAAGAAGATCTAACAATTGTCAGTATTTATGACCCCATCCTGACCGTACTCAAATATATAAAACAATAACAAACATGAAGGAACTCATTGATAATAATGTAATTATTGTTGGGGACTTTAACACCCACTTACATTGATGGACAGATCATCTAAACAGAATATCAGCAAAGAAACAATGGTTTTGAATGGCACACTGGACCAGATGGACTTAACAGATACATTCAGAATATTTTACTCTAAAGCAGCAGAATACACATTCTTTTTGAGTGCACATGGTATATTCTCCAGAACTGATCACATACTGGGTCACAAATCAGGCACCGACAAGTACAAAAAGATTGTGATCATATCATGCATCATATCTGACAACAACACTATGAAGCTTGAAGTCAACCACAAGAAAATATTTGAAAATACCACAAATACATGGAGGTTTAACAACCTTCTATTAAACAATGACTGGATCAGCCAAGAAATTAAAGAAGAGACTTTTTAAAATGCAAGGAAATGATACTGACAACACAATGTCCCCAAACGCTCGGGATACAGCAAAAGTGGTCATAAGAGGGAAGTAAGTATACAGCATTACAGGCCTACATCTTGCTTTTCTTGGAAGCAAGAAAAATCTCAAATATACAACCAGCCCTTGCACCTAAAGGAGTTAGAAAAAGAACAAATGAAACTTAAAGCCAGCATAAGAGGGGAAATAATAAAGATTAGAGTAGAATAAATGATATAGAAACAAAATTTAAAAACAACACAGTAGAATAAACCAATGAAACCAGGATCTGGTTCTTTGAAAGAATTAATAAAATTGATAATCCCCTAGCCAGATTATCAAAAGGAAAAGAGAAAGGACCCAAAGAAATACAATCACAAAAGAGAGAGGAGAGATAACTGCCAACACCACAGAAATACAAACAATTATAAGGGAGTATTGTGAAAAACTGTATGCCAAGGAATTGGGCAATCTGGAAGAAATGGATAAATCCTAAAAACATACAAACTACCAAAACTAAAACAGGAAGAAATAGAAAACTTGAACAGACCCATAAACAGCAAAGAAATTGAGTCGATAATTAAAAATCTCCCAAAATAAAAAAGTCCAGGGCCAGATGGCTTCCCAGGGGAATTCTACCAAACTTTTACAGAAGAGTTAATACTTATTCTTCTCAAACTGTTCCAAAAATTTGAAAAGGGCATAATATTTTCAAATTTATTCTATGAAGCCAGCATTACCTTGATTCCAAAACCAGACAAAGGCTCCACTAAAGAAGAGAATTACAAGCCAATATCCCTGATAAGCATGTATGCAAAAGTTCTTAATAAAATACTAGAAAATCAAATTTAACAGTACATTAAAAGAATCATTCACCACAATCAAGTGGGATTTATTCCTTGGCTGCAAATATGGTTACATTTTCACAAATCAATCAACATGATACACCACATTAATAAAAGAAAGGATAAGAACTATATGATCCTCTCAATGAATGCAGACAAAGTACAACATCCATTCTTGTTAAAAGTCCTCCAGAAAGTAGGGGTAGAGGGAACACACCTCAACATCACGAGAATTATACACAAAAGACCCATAGCTAATATCATCTTCAAGGGGGAAACACTGAAAGCTTCTTCTCTATGGTCAGAAACAAGACAGGACTATCCACTCACACCATTGTTATTTAACACAGTGCTGGATGTCCTAGCCTAAGCATTCAGACAACAAAAAGAAATTCGGCATTCAATTTAGCAAGGAAGAACTCAAACTTTATCTATTCACAGATGACGTTATACTATATGCAGAAAACCTGAAAGACTCCACCAAAAAATTGCTAGAAATGATACATGATTTTAGCAGTGGCAGGATACAATGTCAATGCACAGAAATCAGCTGCATTTCTATACACCAATAATAAAGCAGCAGAAAGAGAAATCAAAGAATTGATCCCATTTACAGTTGTACCAAAAACCATAACATACCTAGGAATAAACCTAACCAAAGAGGAAAAATCTATATTCTGAAAACTACAGAACTTTTATGAAAAAAAATGAAGATGACACAGAGAAATGGAAAAACATTCCATCCTCATGGAATGATAGAATAAATATTATTAAAATGTACATATTACCCAAACCAATCTACATGTAATGCAATCCCTATCAAAATACCACCAGCATTTTTCACAAAGCTAGAACAAATAATCCTGAAATTTTTTTTGAAAACACAAAAGATCCGGAATAGCCAAAGTAATCTTGAAAAAGAAAAGCAAAGCTGGAGGCAACACAAATCCAGACTTCGAGCTTTATTAAAAAGCTGTAGGGGCACCTGAGTGGCTCAGTCGGTTAAGCGTCCGACTTTGGCTCAGGTCATGATCTCACGGTCCGTGAGTTCAAGCCCCGCATTGGGCTCTGTGCTGACAGCTCAGAGCCTGGAGCCTGCTTCAGATTCTGTGTCTCCCTCTCTCTCTGACCCTCCCCTGTTCATGCTCTGTCTCTCTCTGTCTCAAAAATAAATAAACATTAAAAAATAAAAATAAAAAAATAAAAAGCTGTAATCCTCAAGACAGTATGGCATTGGCACAAAAACAAACACATAGATTAATGGAACAGAATGGAAAACCCAGAAACGGACCCACAACTATCTAGTCAACTAATCTTTGACAAAGCAGGAAAGAATATCCAACGGAAAAGACAGTCTCGTCAGCAAATAGCTTTGGGAAAACAGCACAGAAGCATGCAGAAGAATGAACCTGGACCATTTTCTTACACCGTACACAAAAATAAATTCAAAATTAGTGAAATACCTAAATGTGAGACAGGAGACCATCAAAATTCTAGAGAAGAACACAAGAAATATATTTTTTAATTTTTTAACGTTTATTTATTTTTGAGAGAAAGACACACAAAGTATGAGTGGGGGAGGGGCAGAAAGACAGGGAGGCACAGAATCCTAAGCAGGCCTCAGACTCTGAGCTGTCAGCATAGAGCCCAACGTGGGGCTCAAACTCACGAACCTCAAGATCATGACCTGAGCTGATGTCATATGCTCAACTGACTGGGCCACTCAGGTGCCTCACACAGTAAACTTTTTGACCTGGGCCATACCAACTTCTTATTAGACACGTCTCTGGAGGCAAGCGAAACAACAGCAAAAATGAACTATTGGGACTTGATCAAGATTAAAAGATTCTGCACAGCAAAGGAAACAGTTAACAAAATTAAAAGGAAACCTTTGAAATGAAAGATGTTTGCAAATAATATATCAGATAAAGGGTTAGTCTCAAAAATCAATAAAGAACTTATCAAACTCAACATCTAAAAAACAAATAATCCAGTTAAGAAATGGAAAGAAGACATGAATAGACATTTTTCCAAAGAACACAAACAGGTGGCTAACAAATATGAAAAGATGCTCAACATCACTGATAGTCAGGGAAATACAAATCAAAACCACAATGAGGTATCACCTTACACCTGTCAGAATGGCTAAAATCAACAACAGGTAGAAATGACAGATGTTGGAGAGGATGTGGAGAAAAGGGAGCCCTCTTGCACAGTTGGTGGGGATGAAAACCGGTGCAGCCACTCTGGAAAACACTATGGGGGTTCCTCAAACACAATAGAACTACCCTTTGTTCCAGCAATTGCACTGCTAGGTATTCATCCAAAGCATACAAAAATACTGATTTGAAGGTACACATGCACCTGGATGTTTATAGCAGCATTATCAACAATAGCCAAATTATGGAAAAAGCCAAATGTCAAAGGACTGATGATGAGTGGATAAAGAAGATGTGGTGTGTATACACAATGGAATATTACTCAGCCATAAAAAGGAATGGAATCTTGCCATTTGCAATGACATGGATGGAGCTAGAGTGTATTCTACTAAAGGAGATAAATCAGTCAGAGAAATACAAATACCATATGATTTCACTCATATGTGGAATTTCAGAAACAAAAAAGATGAAAATAGGTGTGAAAAACAGAGAGGCAAACCAGAAAAGAGACTCTTAATACAGAGAACAAATCGAAGGTTGCTGCGGGGAGGGGGCGGGGGGGGGGTCAGGGGGATGGACTAAATGAGTGATGGGTATTAAGGAGGGCACTTGTTGTGATGAGCAGTGGGTGTTGTATGTAAGTGATGAATCACTAAATCCTACAACTCAAACTAATATTACACCGTATGTTAACTAACTGGAATTTAAATAAACACTTGAAAAAAAATAAAAAAATTAAAAAGAAGAGAAAAAAAGAGACATGGATACTATATACATTCAATAGGAATTCTGCTTATAATATAATAATAGAGAATATTAAAAAATACAACAATAGAGAATAAAGAAACTTTCTCTCTTTAATTATATATCAGTGTACATAATCTATATTAAGCAAAGAGTTGGAATTAGTGCTTTAGGTGAAAATAATTAACATTTTGGGACTTCACTTGAATCTTTAGGATTTTACAACTAATTAGCTTATCCCAAAGACAAAATGATAAAGTAACATCTCCTTTCAAAAACTGACACTAACTATTGAGACAATTAAGAAAGTATTCATGAAAATTGTGATTTATCTTCCTATATTTCATTAAATGCCAGGTAAACGAAGTGAGAAAAACATTTTATTTTTTTTATTTTAAATTTTTTTTTCAACGTTTATTTATTTTTGGGACAGAGAGAGACAGAGCATGAACGGGGGAGGGGCAGAGAGAGAGGGGGACACAGACTCGGAAACAGGCTCCAGGCTCTGAGCCATCAGCCCAGAGCCCGACGCGGAGCTCGAACTCACGGACCGTGAGATCGTGACCTGGCTGAAGTCGGACGCTTAACCGACTGCGCCACCCAGGCGCCCCGAGAAAAACATTTTAGAAATGGTTAGCTGATTTGTCCGCACCTTCTGATGTTATTCACAAATTTAGTCTTCATTTTTCTCTTAAATCCTATTTGGTAATGATTAAGATTTAGTTTCTTAGCTCACTTAATAATGATACCAAACACACAACCAGCCATACTCTTCCAATCAAATCCGTTAACCAAATCCAATACTATTTTCATTAGCAGCAACATGAAATCAACTAGTATTTACTGAGCACTCATATAAGGAGGACCAGGTGTCCAGGGGGGTAAATAAAAGCACTCAGTTATGAATTCTTTTCTCAAAGAGCAATATGAGTGTGGACTATAATCTGAAAATAAGCTAAGAAGTTCTTATAAGGAAAATTACGAAACTCAGTATTTAGAATATAGATAAGCAGAGACTATGGTGAACATATTATCAATTTGAGTGAATGGCATAAACAGATCTCAAATGCAGAAACAGACAGGATTTAGAGAGAATGAGTTAGGCTCAATTAAGCACCTGAGAAAGGCAATAATGAGAGTTATATCACCACAGGTTTCTTGAGACAAGATTGTCTCAAAGTCTGAAGACTTTGAAATGCTAGGTTAGGTGTTATGACTTAGTGTTATTCTCAGATGGAAGTCACATACAATTTCTGAGAAGGATAAAAGTTTTATCAGAGTAATAATGAAAAATAAAAGTGAAAATGTCAGGTAAATTGAGGGGATTTTTTTCTTCTTTTTTAATGTGGGCAAAAGACACCTGATGTTTTAACTACAGTGGTATTAGAAGGAAGGGAAGAGAATAAGCTTGTGAGAAGTCCTGAGGAAATAGAGCCATTGGGATTAGGAGTTCAGGAGTTAGAAGGGAAGACAGAACATCGAGGTCAGAAAGCTTTCGACTTCACACAGCTTTGAGAATTGAAATATTAAGAAGATGAACTTGTCTCAGTGTGGTGGGGGGAGTTTTTTTAAAAGCCTGTTGAATTTGAAGAAGCAGATCATTTAAGGAGAAACATCTGGGGAATCACTGAAAATTGGGAAATGCAGACTAAAACTCCAGAAAGAAGTAAGACTGCAAAGAATAATTTAAGGGTCAGGGAACAGCAGTGAACATTGAGGCTGAAGGCCTGAGCGAGGTCCCTGTTGGAAAGCTAATGAAGAGAATGCTCCCCAAGAGACACTTGGGGAATGTCTGTACATTATGCACAAGGATTTCAAGAAAAAGCATCAAGGAGAGCTGTATGTTATGAAATTGAGGGAAAGGAGTATTTTTCATAGAAATGAAACCACTGATTGCGGTGCTCTCCATAGTAAGGTTAAAGAAGGTGGGACAAAGAGGAAAACCAGATTGACATTTAGAAAGACTCTGTTTAGAGACGGAGCTCAGAGAAGTGGGAATGACAACCAGATTAAAAGGAGGTAAAAAATGAGTAGCTGATGAGCAACTGGAGGCAGCAAATAGTGCACTATGCTGTCTAGAATGTTTGCATTTCACACTTTTAATTAATCAGGCAGTTGTTGGAGGAGTTCTATCTAGCCGGAAGTTGGACACATCATTGAGGCCTAGATTACATGTAGACAACATGAAGGAGCGTGTGCTCTGGCTGCTGGAGGCACGTCAGGGAGGAGAACCAGGGAGTTGTGAGGGCCCATGGGCCCTGCCACTGAGTCTTATGAAGGACAGGTTAGGCGTCTCTGAGGAGGCAGCCTGGTCACCAAAATGCTGCTTCCAAAAGAATGATGAGGCACTCGCCTGGACAAGCGGACATGGAGATGGAAAAGGAGGATCTCTATCAAGTGGGTATCTCAGGGCAGGAGACAGAGTGTCAAACAGTTGGGAAGCTGTTCACAGCAGGGTAACTAGAAAGTATAATACTGTGAGAGTTTGCTGAGAAATGATGAGAGTGGCACGAAGTGAGGCTAGAAAGAAACTCATGACCTTATACGCATTGCCGAGAAATTACAACCCTCCCTTGAGTACAAGGGATAATAGGATTCTAAGCAGGGGAGTGACATTTATCTCAGTCAACCACAAGATTAGCCTCGGTATTTCCTTAGTTTATGAAAAAAGGAGAAAGGCAGAGAAAATGAGTGCAATCAATTTGCAATCGCGGGATAACAATTTATGTCTGTTTCTTCTAGTTTTGAAATGTCTGATGCCTCCTCGCGTGGGAATTATGGAATTATGCTGAATGTTAGGTATATGCTATCGTCTACCTCTGATTCAAAAAAGAAAAAAAAAGTTTGGGTGGTCTCTGAAGTGAAAAAGTCAGCAACTTTAAAACTGCTGGGAATGATTATTCCTCATACGAGGAACTTTATTTGGATCTGAGGCCCAAGCCAGTAGGACTCTGAGCAAGCCAACGGAAATAAAAAGGAGGATTGCTCAACAGAAAGGTTAGCACCTGATGATAGCTTCCAATCACCTACATGCTAAGATGAACTCTTGCCTCCACTGGAGAGATCGAATTTTTTCTCCATAGCAGTAGAAAAAAAAAAAAAGTTCCTATCCCTGGAATATATCACAAGTAAACAGTGAGGGTCTATGGGTCAAAGTAACCAGTCGCCTGGGAATCACTTGCATATACCACTAGGTAACAACAATAGAAGAAATAAAATATAGTTTCCACACATTTATTTTGTTTGTTAGTGCTTCAGAGTCCTGAACCAGAATCTTTAAATCTTGGAACCAGGAATAAATATATCAGTGTAGCCGTGCTATACATTTTCTTGAATCCTAGTTGATGTACCAACACCCATAATTTTCAAGATTTACCGCTCAGGGGGAAAAAATTGTCAGCTGTAAAAACAAACATAACAAACAAACAAATTTTAAAATTACTATGGGCAGGTTATTAGGGACAGGATTTCCTGAGATGAATTATCACATTTAAAATTTGTGACCGACAACCGTTGTTCTTCTCAGCTGTGAGACTGGCACCCACAAGCAGGGTGTGTGTTCAGAAAAAGATGTTTTTTTTTTAAAGATCTGTTAATTTAACTCATGTAAATTAATTGGCTGAAAGATGAAGAGTGTAGAATTTTACCATTTGGATGCCTTTATTAACTGAAAATTCAGGTGTTGAATACGTTTAAAGCTCTGTTATTCTGTTCTCCGCTGGTGTAATGTGGGCAGATTCTCACTTGTTAATTATGTTGTGTGTAAGAAGTAGAAAACCTAAATTGAAAGAAATAAAAATATCCCGTATCAGTACTTTTTTGCATGGAAGCTTATGCCCACAAAGAAATAGGGCACTTGCTGTTACAAAAACCAGGTTTGTCCTAATCACAAATTATTATGACAGAATTATTTCCTTTTTCAGGATAGTGATCTCTGTTGTAAACAAAATCACTCATAACTCTACCACCATTCATTCACCATTATGCAATAGCTATTTAAGGATATCTACCCAGAGGGGGCCCTGGGTGGCTCAGTCAGGTAAGCATCCGACTTTGGCTCCCGTCATGATTTCACAGTGCGTGGGTTTGAGCCCCACGTCGGGCTCTGTGCTGACAGCCCAGAGTCTGGAGGCTGCTTCGGATTCTGTGTTTCCCTCTCTGTCTCTCTCCCTCTCTGCCCCTCCCCTACTTACACTCTCTGTCAAAAATAAATAAAGAACATTAAAGAAAAAGATATCTACCCAGAAACTTTCTAGAAAATCATGACATACCTGGATTTGTGTCATTTCAGAGGGTGACTTTCCAAAATAGGGCACTGACACCACTTAATGAACAATTCATAATTTCTGATTTTTCAGACTCCACATGTCTCTAAATTCTTAAAGCTACCCTCTTCACTTCACGTTAGAATGTTAAATTGAAAGTTTAGATTCCAACTCACCAGCTACTCCTAAAATTTATAATGACGTTTACTAGTGAGAAATGGTGGTTTCACAACTAATATTTTCATAGACCTGATTCTGCAAACATATTAGACAGATAGCAGTTTGCACCTCGTCGAAACACATGAGCCTACATCTTTCCTATGGATTTTAAACACCACAAGATACTTCTAAAATTCCTGTCCTGATTTAGACTTAGCAAATTAAGCGTTGAATAATTTATTTAATATATATATAACAGTTATCAAAATGGATATATCTTTTTATACCTCTTTATTTCCAGATTCTAATGTTCTTAAGAAACTTTTGGATGTATGTAAAAATGGATATAAAGTTTGCTTGGATATGTAGTTTCTCAAAAGGTAAAATGAGGATAATGATTCTTATTTCACATGGCAGCAATTGGAAAATTGGAGATGATGTTTGCAAAGCAAATAAGCATGATTCAGCATTTTAATTAAACAATATAAATGAGGATAAGGAAACATAGCATCACTGTAAGGTAGAGAACATATTCTGATTTAAATTGATATGGAGGGTCTTCAGGAAATATTTAAGGATTGAAGGAAACACATTCAATGAAAATGTAAGAACTCGCCACATAGAAATTAAGTGAGAGAGGAAAAGCAGGGAATAAAAGCCAGCGATCAGTTTGTATCTGAGCTACTGCTGTTGAGTGTTAGTGACTCGACTCAATTTTCAACAAGGCAGGCTACTAGGTGCATGCCTGAAATAGAGGCCAAGTACAATCAAGACAAATAAAACATCCATCATGTTTCCGATACCCAGAGACCCTGTGCTCTAAGTTACCTCTGTCTCAAGCTGAAATGATAAAAGGCTTAACCGCCCTAGGAGAAAATGTTGCCACATGTGGTAATGGTTCAGGAAGCAGTCTTCTCTTGCTAGAGGCAGGAAATGCTTGCAACTCATGCAGATGCAGAATGAGGAAAAGGCAAAAGAGTCTTAAAAATGGACACAGTAGAAGATAGTTCAGGATAATGTGTTAGAAAATAGAGGGGTCATCTTTTGATTAAAATCATGAACTCTGCACACAAAAGGAGGCTCCTGGGACCCTGCAAATGAGCCCAGGGACCCCTGTGCCTGGCAACCTTGACTTGCTAACACTGTCTGTCCACCAACCTCAGTTTTATGAGTAAGTGAATTAGTTAGTAGCCAATGAAGTGGAACATGAAGAATGATTTCTCTAAGGTTTCTCTCATACGCCATGTTAACATATCAGAAAGCTCTACAGATGGGGGTAGAATTGTAAGCTAGGGATTATTAAATGAGTTGTAGTATAACTTATATTTGTTTTTTTCCTTATAGAAGATGTCTGCACATTCCATATTATTTAATCCTCATCTCTGAAAACCCATTTTATTTATTTATTTATTTTTTAACTTTTTTAAAGTTTCTTTATTTTAAGAGACAGCACATGCATGTGTGAGTGGGGGAGGGTCAGAGACAGAGAGGGAGGGATAATCTTAAGCAAGCTTTATGCTGTTAGCACTGAGCATGATGTGGGACTGGAACCCACAAACCGTGAGATCAGGACCTGAGCAGAAATCGAGTCGGACACTTAACTGACTGAGCCACCCATGTGCCCAACACCCATTTTAGAGATCAAGATATTGTGTACAAAAGTTCATTTAATAAATAGCGATTTCTATGTGTCAGCCACTGTACAAAGCCTTGGACAAAAATTGAGTCAAAGAAACAGGGAGCATATCTTGCTGAAGTTTAGGAGCATGACAGACACATATGGAATAGTACAACTAGAATTTTCAATTTCTTTTGAGGCAATGGCTAGGAAGCTATGAGGGCTGAAAGAAAGGGATCTGGTCAAATCTCAGGGCATATCGCATTTAACTAGAGAAATGGTACTGAATAGGAGTTAAATTGATAAAGGGATGAAGTGGGGTGAATTTCCAGGCAGAGGGGTAAGACCAAATACACGGAGGCTGGAGGGAACATGCTGGGTTTACTCTAGTGCAGGTAGTACATGTAGGAAGGGGAAGAGTATGCGCGGATGACACTGGCACATCCCACAGGGATTTGAAGGTCAAGAAGTCTAGGATCTTTGAGCTTTAGTGAAACAACTAACAAATGGTTTTAAATGAAAATGGAACATTACTCACTATAGCTACCTTTAGGAAGATCATTCTGATTACAGATATGAATGGATTGGATAAGGATAGCTGGGGTTGGAGAGGACACATTATAATATTCTCAGAGGAATGCTTAGGAGCTTGTTAGAGTAGAGTGACAATCTTGGCTATCCGTACTCTTTCCTTCATTTCTCCAAGCACTGAACACTGAATGTCTCAGGCCTCGTGGTCTCTTCTCTTCTTTATGTACGCTTACTATCCAGATGCACTCTCAAGTCTCATGGTTTAAAAATCACTTAGATCTGGATTTCTCCCAAATTCAAATTCTTATCTCTACCATGGCCCCAACACTGGAACTCCACAAACTTAGTTCCATTTTAATTTCTAATAAGCACTTCAAATTTAACACGTTCAACTGAATTTTTTTTATTTGAAAGCCTCCACAATCTGTTCTTATAGTTACCCCAATTTCAGTAATTGAGAGCTTTATTTTCTAGGTTGTTCCAATTTGGTGATCAAGCATTGGACTACTATCTTTTTCTCAAATCTACATCTAGATCATCAGCAAATGCTATTCACAGTAAATGCACAATTCAGCCTTGTTTTGCTATCTCCACTCTTAACATCATGGTCCATGCCACTAATTCATCTCACTTCCATTGTTTTGATAGATTCTTAATAAATTCAATTTTCTACTAGTATGTTTGAAAGGTACTAGAAGTTTTTGAGATGAGAAAAGATATGATGACTGAGTTTTTTGTTGTTTGTTATGGCTGTGCAAATGTGAGATTCCAGACACTTGACTCCCTGCCTGAACAGCCCCTGCCCCCTCCTACTGAGCTGGAGAGCCCGTTTTGTTGTCATTTCAGTCATCTACAGCTGTGAGAATAGCATACCAGCCTAGGCTGTCAGGTTGACCCCCACCACCTTGTCTCTTTTTGGAGCTAGACCCTCCATCTATGCACCTGCACACTCCCATCCCAATCCCTGTCACCAGCTTCCATTGTAGTATGCATGCCCAGAGAAAGAGTAGGCAGCCAAAGGAGAACACAGTGACAGTCAGGCTCCCTGCAACTGCCAATGAGCCCATAGTTGACCCTGGTCATTGCTATCTGCCCTAGCCCCTATCACTATGAATATGTCTAAAACTAGCCCCTTCCACTACATGGCACCTGCAGTTGGCCCCTACAGCTGACTGTATAGACACCACCAGATCCAGCTACCACTGCTACCTTGTCCCAATGCTTTATTTACAGACTTGGATATACCACATAGGATCCCAGCTGCCCTCGCAACCACTGTGGGCCCCCACAGTGTATACTCAAAGACTATACAGTTGTTGATGCTATGGACTAGAGTCGGTTGAGCTAAAGAGACATTATGACCCCTTGGACCCAGTGTTACCACACACCCTTGCACACGGTGCCCTACACCACTAGACTTAGAGTCATAGCATGATCCGGCATGCCTCCACCCATAGGTAAAAGGCCTCTCTTACCAAAGTCAGTGTATAAACTCAGGAAGAGGTGACTGCTTCTTCAAATGCACAGCTACAGGGGTCAGAAAGAATCAGGAAACATGTCTCAACCAAAACACACACACACACACACACACACACACACACACACACACACACACACAGTAAATCTCCAGGAAATGGCCCCAAATAAATGAAGAACCGAAAATTGCCTGATGAAAAACTCAAAATAATTGCTCTACAATGCTTAGAGAGTTATAAGAGAACACATATAAATAATCAACAAAAGAACAAATTAAGAAGTTCAACAAAGAGAGAAAATATAAAGAACGAAATTTTGGAGCTGAGAATACAATATGTTAAACAAAAAAATTAATAGAGACCTTCAACAGAAGACTTGGACATGTAGAAGAGAGAATCCGTGAGCTTGAAGACAGATCAACTGAAATTATCCAATCAATGGAGCAAAGGAAAAAAATAATGAAAAGGAATGAAGAAAACCTATATATTAATGAGATGTCATCAAAAGAAATAATGTATGCATCTTCGGAATCCCAGAAGGAGAAGCAAACAGAAAGAGGTATAAAAGTCTACTTATAGAAATAATGGCTGAGAACTTTCTAAACCTGGAGAGAGATGTGGAAAGTTCATGAATAAGGGGCACCTGGGTGGCTCAGTCAGTTGAGCTTCCGACTTCATCTCAGGTAAGGAATCTCACATTTTGTAAGTTCAAACCCCACATCAGGCCTTGCGCTGACAGCTCAGAGCCTGGAGCCTGCTTCTGATTCTGTGTCTCCCTCTCTCTCTGCCCCTCCCCTGTCTGTCTTTTTCTCTCAAAAATAAATAAACATTAAAATAAAAAACAACATAAGAATAAAACTCTCTGAAACAAAAGATGATGAATTTTAATAGCCGCAAGAGAAACAAAAACAAAAACAAACCATAAAAACACATCTCTTTCCTAAAAAAGAATCTCTGTAAGTCTATCAATGGATTTCTCAACAGAGACCTTATAAAACAGGAGAGAATAAGATGATATAATCAAAGTATTAAAACAAAGAGGGGCCCTTGGGTGGCTCAGTCGGTTAAGCTTCTGAGTTCAACTCAGGTCATGAACTCGCGGTTTGTGAGTTGGAGCCCCATATTGGGCTCTGTGATGACAGCTCAAAGCCTGGAGCCTGCTTTGGATTGTGTGTCTCCTCCTGTCTCTGCCCCTCTCCTGCTCATGCTCTGTCTCTGTCTCAAAAATAAATAAAACATTTAAAAAAATTTTTTTAAAGAATTCTGCCTTAAATCATCTTTAAAAACAACCACAAAAGAGAAAGTGCTATTAAGACAGAACCCAGAACCACTTTTTTTAAAATTTTTGCTGCTATATCCCTCACAGCTAAAATAATACTGGCAAATCAATACTTGTTTTTTAATTGGTAAGTTAATGAACTAATGGATGATGGATGGATGGATGCATGGATGGATGGATGGGTGGATGGATGGATTAGTAAATAAATGAGTGAAAATGAAAGCTATAAGAAAGGAAAATACCAAAATTTCTCTTTTGCCCATCTGCATCATAAGAAGAAACTATTAATATAGAGATTACAAAAGAAGAATCTCGGGTGTGAGAAAAGGAAGAAAAGTTTATTCCCATATGTGTTAAATGTAATAATATTTTAGGACATCAAGTTGTAATTTAGCAATTGAAAATAAGAGGCTCACAGAAGCCTTATTCTTGAGACTAAAATGTAGGCTTTCATGTACATTTACAGAACATAGATATGGTGATTTAAGGCATTGCTATGGATGACGTTTCTGAGGAAGGTACCTTAGTCTATCCAGACTGCAATAACAAAACTGTTATACACTGGGTAGTTTATTAACAACAGATATTTATATCTTATATTTCTGGAAGCTGGGGTTCTAAGAACAAGACACCAAAGGATTTAATGTCCAGTGAAGGTTCAGTATCATGAACCTTTCATGATATGTCCTCATATGGGAGAAAGGATGAGGCAGTGCTCCAAGGTCTCTTTTACGAGGGCAAAAATCCCATTGATAAGCACCCTGCTGCCCTCATGACTCAATCACCTCCCAAAGACCCCACCTCCAAACACCACCACATGGGTGATTAGGTTTCAACATATTAATTTTGGGGAGACACAAACATTCAGTCATGGCAGGAGGAAAATAAAGTGTTAAAAGAAGACCTAGAATGGAATACGGAGAGGAAAAATGTTTAAATTATGGTAGAATATTAAGAGCGAAAAATTAAAGAATGGGGGGGAAGGCATTGAAAACAAGTAAAATCATGAAAAGTTACATGAGTTAATCAAAACTCAAATAACAAATGTTAGCATTTCGAGGTCCAGGGATCCTGACTCATACCTTATATTCTTTTCATAAATACCTGTTTCTCTAGCCAAATCTATAACCACAGTGGCATTTAATAAACTAATATAATGACATTTGCAAAGAGCAAGGTTTGGCATAACCTATGACTTAGAGGGGTATTTGTTCATAGGAGAGAGAGAGAGTATAAGGGAATGTTAATACAAGTGTCATCAGCTTTCCAGAAGCCTACTTCAAATTATTCATTGGACAAGGAAGAAAAAAAAAAAAAAGACAAAAAAACCCCTAAGTGAGCAGGCAGCAAAATGAAGTAATTGGATATTGGTTGGGAGGTACAAGGAAGGTTTCAAAACGATTGGAAGGGATCGCAAAATAGTAAAAATATATTCTGAATGGGTAAACCATTATATTTAGAAAGATTAATGGAAATAGTAGATCATTTCTATGTATAGAATTAGATCCCATATCAAGAGCTTAAAAGATTTAATTTACCTTCACATGCCTCCAATGCCAGGCAATTAGTTGAAACCAAAATCAATTTGCTGAGAGCTGGGCTTTGTCTCAAAAACCCACTCCTTCTGGCTTGGCAATTGTTAACTGCATTCACTCTGTTGCGAGGAAAACCAGGAATAACAAAAAGTGATGCAAGATGCTTCCAAGGTTTTGTCCTTACAATTGTCTTACAAAAACAAACAGTCCTCATTCTTTTGTTGCTGTTATTGTTTTTGGTTCAGTCAGCATTGTGCTCCTAGGCTTAGGGAACTCCTCATTCTCTTAAAAAGCCAAAACAAATGTTTCCAAAAGGTGTTATTTTAGATTTGTTTCTTTTTTCTGTTGTATGTCATAATGGTCTATTTTGCGATAATTTTTTTTCTTATAGTATCTTTTGACTTTTAGTATTCTGGGGATTTTAAGAAAGAAGCAAAATATAGAGTATAAAATGATGTTACCAAGGCTAAAAAAATTACCAAGGATAGTTCTTACTGCCACATATCGTAAATGGTTTATTGCCTTGTGAACTTTTGAGGTTGGTGTGATTTTTTGTTGGCTTTAGTTCAAAACTTAATCTTAAGGAGTCAGAAAATAATGTCTATAGTTGTATATATTGTTCTTGATCAGATTCTTTTAAAGTCCTTTATCCTCTTTAGTGCCATTGGCACTTAGTACTTAGATACTAGAAGTGTTTTTAGTACCAATTACAATGTGTGTGCAGATATGGGTTTCCCTATACCAAGCAATGTTCAGACACCTACTGGGTGTCCCATAAATTTATGTACCCTGAGATAGCAGCAGATTCCACAGTTCAAGGGCTCAGCCCCACAAGACTGTTCTCTAATTCTATTCCCAATCACAAGCCCAGCACTTCTGACTGCTTGGCTATAAATCAGAGGTTCCCATGATCTCTTCCTTGGATTTGATTAATTTGCTAGAGCAGTTTAGGGAACTCAGGAAATCCATTTGCTCACTAGATTATTGGTTTACTACAATGGATATTAAAGAATACAAATGGAGAGATAAATACAGATGAAGAGATAAATAGGGTGAGGTCCTAACAAAAGGAGCTTCGGTCCTTTGGAGCCTGGGGCCCTGCACGGTAGCACATGGAAGCATTCTGGTTCACCATCTAGAAGCTCTCCAAAATCAGATATAACTCAGAAATAGTCAAAATGGGAGAAATGTATAGGGCAAGACATGGGAAAATGGCAGAGAGTTCCCTCTGCTTCTCCAGGCAGGCTGATTCTCTTTGCTTCTCCAAGTGTTCACTAACCCCGGAGCTCTCTGAACCCCATTCTTCTGGGTTTTTACAGAGGCTTCATTTTATAGGCATGATTGAGGGTTTTTATTAAGAAAGGATGCTGTATTTTTGTCACATGCTTTTTCTACATCTATTGACAGGATCATATGGTTCTTATCCTTTCTTTTATTAATGTGATGTATCACATTGATTGATTTGCGAATATTGAACCAGCCCTGCAGCCAGGAATGAATACCACTTGATCATGGTGAATAATTCTTTTTGTATGATGTTGAATTCGATTTGCTAGTATCTTGTTGAGAATTTTTTAGTCCATGTTCATCAGGGATATTGGCCTGTAATTCTCCTTTTTTGTGGGGTCTCTGTATGGTTTGGGAATCAAGGTAATGCTGTCCTCATAGAATGAGTCTGGAAGCTTTCCATCCATTTCTATTTTTTGGGACAACTTGAGAAAGATAGTTATTAACTCTACTTTAAATGTCTGGCAGAATTCCCCAGGGAAATCATCGGGCCCAATACTCTTATTTGTTGGGAGATTTTTGACAACTGATTCAATGTCTTCACTAGTTATTGATCTGTTCAAATTTTCTATTTCTTCCCATTTGAGTTTTGATAGTGTATGGGTGTCTAGCAATTTGTCTATTTCTTCTAGGTTGTCCAGTTTGTTGGCATATAATCTGTCATAGTATTCTCTAATAATTATTTGTATTTCTGAAGAGTTGGTTGTGATGAATCCAATTTCATTAATCATTTTATCTATTTGAGTCCTCTCTCTTTTCTTTTTGAGAAGTCTGGCTAGGGGTTTATCAATTTTGTTTATTTTTTCAAAAAACAGCTTTTAGTTTCATTGATATGTTCTACTGTTTTTTTTTATCTTATATTGTTTATTTCTTCTCTAATCTTCATTATTTATCTTTTTCTGCTGGCTTTGGGGTTTCTTTGCTGTTCTGCTTCTAGTTCCTTTAGGTGTGCTGTTACATTTTGAATTTGGGAATTTTCTTGTTTCTTGAGATAGACCTGGATTGCAATGTATTTTCCTCTTAGGACTGCCTTTGCTGCATCCCAAAGGGTTTGGACTGTTGAGCTTTCATTTTCATTTGTTTCCATATATATACTTTTTAAATTTCTTCTTTAATTGCCTGTTTGACCCATTCATTCTTTAGTAGGATGTTCTTTAACTTTTCCAAACTTTTTCCTGTGGTTAATTTCAAGTTTCATAGCATTGTGATCTGAAACTGTGCAAGTTATGATCTTATTTCTTTTATATTTATCGAGGGCTGTTTTGTGACCCAGTATATGATCCATCTTGGAGAACATTACATGTGCACTCGAGGAGAATGTGTATTCTGCTGCTTTGGGGTGAAAAGTTCTGAATATATCCCTCAAGTCCATCTGGTCCAGTGTACATTCAGGGCCATTGTTTCTTTATTGATTTTCTGCCTAGATGATCTTTCCATTGTTGTAAGTGAAGTATTAAAGTCCCCTGAAATTACTGCATTTTTATCAATAAGATCGCTTATGTTTGTGATTAACTGTTTTTATATATCGGGGTGTCTCAAATTGGGTACATAAACATTTATAATTGTTAGCTCTTCTTGATGGTAGACCCCATAATTATGATGTAATGCCCTGTTTCATCTCTTGATACAGCCTTTAGTTTAAAATCTAGTTTGTCTGGTCTATATATGGCTACTTCAGCTTTCTTTTGACTTCCAGTAGCATGATAGATAGTGCTCCATCTCCTCACTTTTGATCTGAAGATGTCCTCAGGTCTAAAATGGGTCTCCTGTAGGCAGCAAATAGATGGGTGTTGTTTTTTTATTCATTCTTATACCCTATGTCTTTTGATTTCAGCATTTAGTCTGTTTAAATTCAGCGTTATCATTGAAAGATATAGATTTAGTGTCTTGTTAGCTACAGGATTCATGCTTGTGGTGATGTCTCTGGTCCTTGCTAGTCTTTGCAACATCCCACTTCACAGAGTGCCCCTTAGGATCTCCTAGTGTTATGAACTCCCTCAGTGTTTGTTTGTCTGGGAAAACCTTTATCTCTCCCTTTTTATTCTGAATGAAAACCTTGTTGGAAAAAGATTCTTGGCGGCATATTTTTTTTTTCCTGTTCAGCATATTGAATATTTCCTGCCACCCCCTTCTGGCCTGCCAAGTTTCAGTGGATAGGTCTGCTACTACCCTTATGTGTCTACCATTGTAGGTTAAGGCTCATTTGTCCCTCGCTGCTTTCAGAATTCTCTCTTTATCTTTGTATTTTGCCAGTTTCACTATGTTATGTTGTGCAGAATGATTCCCATTATGTCTGAAGGGAGTTCTCTTGTGCCTTCTGGATTTCAATGTCTGTTTCCTTCTCCAGATCAGGGAAGTTCTCAGCTATGATTTGTTCAAGTATACCTTCTGCCCTTTCTCTCTTTTCTTCTTCCTCTGGAACTCCTATGATATGGATATTATCACAATTCATTGAATCACTTAGCTCTCTAATTCTCTCCTCATGGTCTAGAATTTTTTTATCTCTATTTTTCTCAGCTTCATCTTTTTCCATAATTTTATCTTGTATTTCACTTATTCTCCCTTCTACCTCTTCGATCCTTGCTGTCACCACCTCTAGTTTATTTTGCACCTCACTTATAACATTTTTACTTCATCATGACTGTCTTTTAGTTCCTTGATCTCTGCGGCAGTAGATTCTTCACTGTCTTCTATTATTTTTTTAAAGCCCAACAATTCATCTTGTGACTGTTATTCTAAATTCTTGATCAGATATATTTGTCTATTTCTGTTTTGATCAATTCTTTAGCTGTATTTCTTCCTGGAATTTCTTTTGACAAGAATTCTTTTGTTTCATCATTTGGGCTATTTTTCTGTCCCTTATGTTATGTTTTAAAACCTTGCTATGTGTCCTGCACCTGCTAGCACTGTTATATTAAAGAAGGGTCATATACTGTTCAGGGCCTGGCACTTTAGGAGGTGTTTTATGGAGTGTGTTACATGCTCTCTGTTGTTGTGACTCTGGTTGCTTTATCTCTGTACTCATGATGATGTTTTGGACCCTCCACCCGGTGTGTTTGGGTTTGTTCATTGAAGTAACCCTGGAAAATTTTTTTTTAAAAAAGGGGGCGGTGGTGGTAATGGTGGAAGAGGTCTCAACACATACAAAGAGAGAAATGACAGGGGTGGGGGGAAAGCAAAGCAAAGCAAAGCAAAGAAAGTTGACCAGGCAAAGGAACTATACAGCTTAGTCCAGAGAGAGAGAGAGGAAAATAAAGAATGAGACATAGAACAAGTGCAAAGAGAATGGATTAAATATGTCTGCTTAAACAAACCAACAACCAGAATAACCAGACTAGACAAGGGAAGAAATAAGAAGGAGAAAAGGCAGGGGGGATGGTGGAATATATATACATATATGCGTATATGTATATACATATATACAAATATATACATATATATTTAATAAGAATTATCCAAGAATTAATTCTGAAAATGCAAAACCACTGGGTGCCTTGGAACTGGTGGGGGTGCTGCCCTGGAAGAGAGGCTGTCTGGTTCCTCAGCGTCAATTCTGCCCCAGTAGATAGGCAGTTACCAGAGGCAGAGGAGCATGGTTGGTTTCCTGCCTCCGCATGGAGATGGCCTTCCCTGAAGCCCCACCCACCTTGTTGGTGACGGCATAAACATGGCGGACACCCCAGTCTCTCCTGGACCAGGTATCCTAAACCACTCTATTCAGGCTGTCCCCACAGTGCTGAGCAGGCATGAGCCAGCTAGTTTTGTTTGTTTGTCTGTTTCATCCACTCCACAGTCTCCCACACCTCCCTGGGGCTGGTCTGGGATTCAAACCAGATTCAAACTCCACCTGCCCTGGTTCCTGGGACGTGCCACTCCACCCCACCGATGAGTGGCTTCTTCACAGTGTCCCACGGGCGCAAACAAGGTAGTTTGTCCCTCTCCACCTACTCCCACACTGCACTGATGCTCAGCTGGGATTCAAACCTGGATGTTTTAAAGGGGCCCACTCTGCATGCCCCAGTTCCAGGGAAGTGCCATTCCTCCCCACTGATAAGTGGCCTCTGGTGGGCGCAGACAGGGTCCCTTGTCCTTTGAAGGACTATATACGTTCCTCCCCACAGCACTCCAGGGAGGGGATTGCTTTCTCCCACTGTGCACTGTGCCTCTGAACTAGTTACTGGGCCACAGCTGGCTCCCCTCCCCCCCTGGTGTGTGAACAGGGCAGCCAGCCCAAGTTTGGAGAAAGCCCCACAGTTAGAAATTGTATCTGTTTCTGCTTTTTTTCTGATCCCAGATCTGTGGTTTTTCCCTTCTTTAAATACAATCCTACACTTCCACAGCCTCTCTTTCGCTTCCCTTTGTCTCTCCACAGAAGGGGATCCTTCCCCTCCACACCTTCACTGCCTGTTTTCTCTCTCCTAGTTCACAATCACACACCTATGGCCTGCCAGGTTGTCCCATGTGCCCATGGAGACATCTCTGTTACTCTGCAGCCTGGACTCTTGGAATTCAAAGTCCCGTGGCTCAACACTGCTGTGTTTGAGGGATGAGGGAACATCAGGTCCCCCTACCTCTCCACCATGTTGGATCTGTCCCCTTTATAGGTATGACTGATCAAGTCAACCTGCAGCACCTCTCTCCTCCTGAGAGGTCTGGGCATGGGATCCAAAAGCCACTTCATTTACATAAGAAAAGGCACCTTATCACTCTCTCACTTAGGAAATTTAAAGTGTTTTAGAAGCTGGGGGAAGACCAAATATATTTGAGAAATACATTTTGGTCATTCGAATCATCAAAATATGCATTTCTTAGGAATCACAAATGCCAAATCATTTGTATTGCTTTGTGTAGTAGCTAATGTCTAGACAACAAAATATAGGGAGATAACACAGATTTAGGAATTAGACCTGAATTAGCAGCTCATATCCACCCCATAACAGCTACATTGCCTTGACACTGTTAACTTCAAATTGTTTTTCATTTGTAAAATGGAGATAACATCTTATATCCTAGAATCCTTAAGATTAATAACAACATGTCAAATGTTTAGCACAGTACTTGCCACATAGTGCTTATTATGTGTAAAAATTGTGTTTCAGCATACTATTCATGTTTATGACTCCGAATAATCATTCATACTTATTTTGCTGCAATGCCTTGTTTGTTTCTTAAAACCTTCAAAGTATTGCTTTTATATGCAAGGACATGAAAATTTGCATTAAAATGAGAGTCAGTGAAGCATACGTTTTTCTCTGAAAGATGAAGGTCATAGGTTTTTCTTTTAGCACAGATTCAGGGGACACAGCTCTAAGCCAGAAAGGATTCCACTGGTTTCCTCTCCACTTTGAGGTTCAAGGAAATCAGGCAGACGTATGTGCACCACAGGGTTGGCTTGGCAGGCGAGCCTTTTGCTATTTCTGAAGCATATATGTTGCTTTCCATTTCTAACATACCAGAGGCTTTTCTCATTGCCAAAATTTCTCCTTTGTGAAACTCTGTAGGAACCTGATGTAGTCTATGCTCAAAAGATATCCAATGCAAGGCTATGAAGCTTCCATTGACTTCACATCTTCACTGGAAGGGGAAAAAAAGAAGTTATAGGATGTCAGGCCAGTCTTAAAAAGAGATGCTTATACTATCACAAAAGGTAAAATTTCAACTTTTAAAATTCCCCCTGAGTATGGTAGGTCTGTGAGAGAACAGAAGATGCCATTGACAAAAGGCTAGTGGTCCTTTCTTGTTTTTCTTATCCCTTTACACTTTTCCTGACACATAACATCATGCTGTTGTGAGAACTTCTGGCTGTGTGGATTTCACTTAGTGGTTTCCCATCAACCATCTCATTGGCAAGAAATGAGAAGAGCTGATGGGCTTCCATTCTTTCATTAGAAATAACAAAGAACCAGAAACACATTCATTTTTTGCTATCCTACTTACGAAAGCCTTGAAAGGAACATAAACTCGAGGAAATTATTAGAGGTTTCTTGCGAAGAAATTTTAGAAATCATGAGCCTGCTCGTATGAAAGTGATGGGGTCCTGGAGTGGTGGGGGTAGAGAACCGGTGGCCACATAAGAATTCTTGAGATGTCTTTGGTGCAAAAATGTGATTTTATTGAAGCATGGGGACAGGACCTATGGGGAGAAAGGTCTGCCCTGGGGTTCTGAAGAGTGACTGGTTAGACTGGTTATATACTATAGAGTTGCAGGGGTAAAGGCAAAAGGGAGGCCTCCAGAAGGACTATGATATGCTAAAGAGGAGGCCTACCTGAGTCTTTGGTATTGTCAAACTAAGGTTGTTTTTCCTCTAGTAAGGCATTAACATTAGGACAGTAGGGGGTTCCTGGAGAAATGTTCTACTCTGTATTTGCCTCAAGTATTTGTCAATGGTCTGCAGAGTATAAAGAAATTTAATTTTCCCTGCCATTTAGTTCTTGTTCCCCACATCGCTATGGAGGGGAGGGTGATGTTGGGGCTTCAGGAAACTGATTGTATAGTTTTCTGGAGAATAAATAGGCTGTTGATAAGATTGTCTTTTTCTTGTAATTTACTAAGACATTTGTAAACTGATGAAGACTTGTGCTCTGCATGACTATGATCTCTATCAGTTAGCCATTGTTTTGTTATGTTTTGTTTTGTTTTTTTCTTCTCTTAGCTTTAGGGCAGTTAGGAGTGCCTGAGGAAGATCACACATAACCTCCACTTGGTGGAGGGAGGGTCATTTGCAGGGGGGTCAGATGCCTGCCTTATGCTCCCTCATCAAAAGCATTATGTAAAAGTTTAGCAGTCATTCACTCTGGCCTGCTGCTTCAATTAACAGCACACTATGTAAATGTATTTTGTGTTAGTTAAGGTACAGGAAAAGCTGCTACAATAAAAATGGCACCAAAATGTTGAGCTTTAAAAGCTTTAAAACTCCAAAGAGATTGGAGTTTATTTTTCTCTCCTAAAAGAATCTGTGGATGAGTAGGCTACAATGGCCAAGGGGTTTGGATATTTGAAGTCATTCAGGGACTGAGAGCCCTTCTGTTTTCCTCCTCTGCCATTGCTCAAGATGTTAGATGTGTCTGTGGAGTTAAAGCCAGCAGCCTCCAGAATTGGCTCCCATTCAGGGACTAGGGAGGAAATATTGCATTACTTAAAAAAAAAAAAAAAAAAAAAAAAAAGAGGGACACCTGGGTGGCTCAGTAGGATTATTGATTTCAGCTCTGGTCATGATTTCACTGTTTGTGAGTTCGAGTCCTGCATTCTGTCTCTTCTCTCTCTGCCCCTCCCCACTTGCTTTCTATCTCTGTCTCAAAATATAAATAAGTAAAAGGATGACAATAGATATTGGGGATATTTGGCAATATTCACTGTAATTATGGTCTGAACATTTCCCCTAGGAAATTTAATTGCAGGAATATTCCCATAGGAATATTTCTCTAGGAATAGTTGCGGAAAAACAGGTTGCAATAGTCTGGAATGTTTAAAGAGACAAACTTTTAAATTAGTAGGCTGACAGATTATATGGGCTTGATAGGCTTCTTCCCAAGTTTCCTCCTAAACACACAGAAAGGAAAAGGTTTAGTGTAATTAAAGAAAAAGGACATATGAAGGACATATGTAAAATTTTATTCCGAATTTAAACAAATGGTATTGTTGATAGAGATGAATTTGAAAGTATATTCTTGAACCACATATCACATGCAACTACAGTCTTAAGAAGCAGAACAGACATCCAAAACTAAAACAGGAAAAACTTCTGATGCCAATAGTATACCACATTCGACTGCAATTGCAACAAGCCAGAAGAGTTGCAAAGAACAGAAGAAAGTAGGAAAAGACGATGACGATACATCTGACTTTACCAAACTGTGAGAACTAGAAGCTAAAATTTAGAAGACAGAAAAAAAAAAAAAACAGGCAATTTCCCTCAAATGCACAGAAGTTCCCATGTATCCCATCAGTGCTAAAAGTTCTGTCTCCAACCTTTGTCAACAGCTCTTTTCTCACTGGCACTGGGAGGCTGCCAGCGTGCATCACTGCAGGAAGTAGGCATATGCAGTGCTGCCTTGCTCCCTGAAATGCTTACATATTGTAGGGAAAATACCATGAAAAGTGCTGAGATGAAGCCTAGCATGCTGAGATTCTGGCACTCACGAACTGTGGTGTTGAAATGACAACTTCAGACTGCGTCTGACTCCCTCCCTCAATCACTCATCTAAGGAGAAAATGAGACCTACCTGCAGGCCAGTGAAACACTTCAAATGACTCTGAACACAATTTACAAATTTTGACCTGCAAATAGGGACTTTATACATCAACTTGACCATCTTATTGAAATGTGAGAGGAGTAAGTTGCTACCATGTGGATGGTGGTAACTATGCACTAGGAATGACATCAGGACTGTACTGATTCCCTGAACTCAGACCTATGAGCAGAAACTAGAGAAAAGGAGTCAATGCCTTGATGATTTTGAGGATGCTCATATTTTTTTTTTAAATTCTCTCTCTACATGACTAGGGAACTATAAAAAAGAATTCTTGAAATAAAAGCAGAGATGTTTTTGGGAGCTGGAATTTGGGAGGAGAGGAAAAAAAAAGGAAGAAAAATAGAGAAGAAAGGCTGAAACACAAAATAAACATTAAAAATGTCTTTGGAGATAATAAATTTTGAGGTAAATAAAATGATTGAAGAACACATTTAATAATTTCACTCACAATGAACAAGAAAGTTAAAAATAAGGAGAAAATAATAGGTGAATGATAAAAAGTGATAGGCATTCTAACAAGATGATAGAAATCCTAAGAATTATATGTTTTCAGTGTAAGAACCTGTGAGTAATGGAAACAAAGCTGATAATCACAAATAATAACTACTACCATGTATGAATTATTTATGATTTGCATCTACCATTATCTCATTTAATCCCCAGGAAACGTCTATAACATACAATCTTACATCTATTTGACAATGATGAGAGGAAGCTTGCAGAGAATTTTAAATAACTTGCCACAGAATTAGTAACAAGCAGATTCTGTAGATCCAGCTGGTCCACTTCTAGAGGTGATGTAGTTTATAGCCACCATCAGGGAGCTGAAGAAAAAATATGAGTTTAAAGTTTGAAAGGGTTTGGCGTTTTACGGGAGAAAAAATCACAAAAGCATTTCCCTCTCTAGATATATCCTGAGGAGGAAAAATGTTTGACTTTCAACAAGTTAAAACAAACAACAGAAACAAACCCAAAATAATCTATAAAGAAAAAGTGTTTTTGCTACAAAAATAATAAGTAATCAGATAAATAAAAAGAGAAACTGGATTTAGAATTCTATTTCTTGACACAGAGCAGAAGAAAACACTGGACTTTTGAGAGAGAAAGTTTAGGATCTAAGAGATCCATACCTGACAAATTGTCTTTCACGTGTAAACACCTCAGAGAAAAATGCTCAGTTTTGCAAGAACTTTGGCAATACCCTGGCCTATGTAAGATTACTCAAAGAACTAATCTCATCAAACAAATGTCAATCAAAATAAGGCATCAGCATGGAAAAGCTGTTATGATAGATTAGCATTAAGGATTTTTTTTAAGTAATGGCTACACCCAATGTGGGGCTCAAACTTACAACCCCAAGATGAAGAGTTGCATTCTCTGTAAACTGAGCCAGCCAGGCATCCTTGATAGAGCAAGCTTAAAAAACAATAGATTCAGAACATAAATTAATTTGAATTATCTCTCCTACGTTAAAAAGCAGAGACATGCAGTCGAGCTGCTTCGGCGTTTAGGCCTGTTTCTGGTTTTCCCAATTAATATTTTCATGGTTTTCTCTTGTTCTATGATAGTTCAGCAATAGGCTCAACGTAAGAGTTCAATAAATATGTTTGATAGGTTATTATCAATGCACTGCATTTCTGAGTATGAATCTCTTAAATACCAATGTGAATTCCCCCTGCCCTTTGAATGTTTGTAAGGAAAACTCTGGAGTTCTCCTATGTATGCCTCATTTAGTAACTATGGTTTCAAATCATCAGGATGTGTCGATTCAGAAGGGGACTTTTCAGTACTGTTTGATTGATATCTATCAGGACCCTTGAAATCAGTGGCTAAGACTTCTGAAAAAAACACCTTGCTTCAAATAATTATCTTTGAAAGGGATTTTGTATTTTCCATTAGTCCTTCCTGATCATGTTCACCACACCTGCCATGAGATATATGTTATAGTTTGGTGAGGCACGAGGTGTGACAATTACTGGGAGGAAACTGAAATGGAGGAGGATTGAGCAACGTATGTATAGTATAAGGTAAACGTGTGTGTGTGTGTGTGTGTGTGTGTGTGTGTGTGTGTGTCTAAAATCATGCTCCTTGGTATTGAGCATGAGAATTGTACTGGTCCTATGCCACTGACAGACACTCTGAGAACAATAAAGTTCTTAAGATTCTGTAGCCATATTGATCTCCGTATTTCTATCATTTACTAAAATGCAGAAGACATCATGACTCTTAGGGTAGATGTGAATGAATGCTTGGCATTGGGTACGGGTGAGAAGAGATCACAACAGACAAACAGTACAAGAAGATTGACAATGAGCACTGAAATTAAATGTACAAAAAACTATAATTATTTGTACATGCTATATATGGATTATTAACTGAATGGAAAATTATCTTAAAGACTTCATGTAGTAAATGAAATATTGGAGTACAAATTAATATTTTTTTCTCTAGGCCTATAATTGAATATATGTTAACTTAGAAATAAGGAAAGTACTAGCAAAAGAAAGTAGGCCCACTACATTACCTTGAAAGTGATAACCTTACATTGTCTTTATTCATTAGAGGTCTATAGATATGTTTGTATTTTATATATTGAAAGGCAGCTATAGTTTTGAAAATAACATTTATGATGTTCACACTACCTAGATACAGCAAAGAACCATCTTTTCCCATATGACTTAGATGACTCTCCTGTGTAGCCCCTTGTTTAGGACAAGGCAGGGCACAGATGCTTCAAATTCCCATTCTCTGTCTCACAAATGATTAGCTGAACTATTTGTCCCTCTGAAACTAGCCAGATACAGAGATAAATATTTCCTGGTTGACTGAGACTGCCTAAGTATAAAGCAACCCCAGCTGTAAAATCACCCAACAAATGATTTTCTACACCTCCCTATAAAAGTGCAAGGCAAAAACCATCCTTGAGACACTCTAATCTTCAGACCTGAGGTTCTATTCTTATTGTAAGGAGTCCAAATGAAATTCATTTCCCCAGCTGTTTGTTTTTGTTTCTGACACTTCCGTGTCACAATGTGCCTGGGACTGGAAGTCCCATCGACTTATGTATCCCTATCTTTTCCATTCAGGTACGAAAGCCCCTGGAGCCCCTTGTGATCGACATATTGGGCATCCCACAGTGAGTTCACCTCCTGACCCCTGTGTTCCAGACACTTGCCCATGGCAACATGGTAAGGATTTAATTTGAATTCTTGTTTTTTTCAGTGCTCTTTTGGTTTTATTTTTGTTTCCATTTTTTTTTAACCTTGTAACTGAGGGAAACTCCAATTCACTTTTCAACCCCCTTCAGAATCCCTGCGAATTACATATTTCACCACTACAGCAACAGCTGACTTCATTAACTCCATTTGGCAGAATTTTACTCAGGATTTTGTCTCACAACCCCAGTGGGCTCCTCCTTCACCTTCAGCAAACTCATACCTTCTCTTTCCTAAAAACTCCTTACACATACTATCTCCAGCCCTTTTCTCACTAAGTATTCCTACTCATTCTCGTTTCTCTTGTTTGCTTTGCTTTCACCTGTATTCCTCCTCATTACTCTTCCCTGGCTCCACTAAATCCCTCTGCTTTCCAATGTTCCATCCTAACTTGCCTTACGGCTTTTCCCCACTTGTGATGAAAGATTAATGACCTGACCACCCATCTGAACACCTTATGCCTTGGTCTCACTTAGATTTGCATAATATTGTCAAAGACTTCCCAGAACCCTGTAAGAATGGAAAAGGATTTTGTAATCAATCCAGGCAGGTCCACAGGACATATCTTCCCAGGCTCCATAATTTATATCCACTTGTGCAGCTGCTAGTGGGCTCAGGACATAGACCATCAAAGAAATTAGAGCACGCCTGAAGCTTATATACAGGCTACAACCGCAGGGAGAATGAAAATTTATTGGATGCAAGATTACAGACAATAAAGAGATGAGTCCAACTCTAGTTATAGATTAGAATGCACTTGAAAGAACTACTGTGGGTTTGCTCCCCATAACTGAATCACTTCTACCATTGACATTAGTTTTATTAAGAGCTTACAACAAAAAATAGAGATATTATACCCCCCCCCAAAAAAAGGTAAATTGATGGAATATTCCTATCTCTGAAATACATACACTACCTCAACACTGTGGGGACTCCATTTCAGAAAAAGCTGAACAACACAATGCAAATTTGTGCCTTTATTTTCAATTTAAATGTTTAGAAGGAAACAAACCAGGGAAATCTCCCTACAAAATCACTTGCAGATGTTGTGAAAAAAGGGGAGACGGAATGTAATAGGACGTGGTCTTAAAATGCAAAAGGGAACAGGAATCCAAAAATCTACCTCCCCAATGATCTTTCTTTGGGCAACCATTGCCCTTGTTCCAGCTAATCCTCAAGAGGCAAGGAGAAAGAATCATCCCTATAAATGATTCCCCTCCATGATATCCCTCCATATTCCTAGTGGACACAAGAACAGCACATTACTCTTGTCTCCCACAAGTGTCTCTTGGAATAGGCAAACCATATCTGTGGTGGGACTTGATAGTCAATCTGCCTTGTGACTTGACTTTATCTAAACATGCTTATATCTCATTAGGACTTCTCACTATCTTGGATAGTTTTGTGCTTAACCCTACTGTCCCAGTAACCTGGGAAAGTATGCACTTTCCGAATGGAATATCTGTATTCTTCACTCTTCTCAGTGTCTCTCACTCCACATCTACACACATTTACCCTTTAATGTCTTTGACCACAAGACAATTGCTCATGGCAACCCTATAGAGCAAACAAATGGGGTTAATGACAGCTGAAGGGGTATCTATTGAAAATAAACTGGAGTTAATAACCTACTGCAGGCTTTATCTAAGGAATTAGCAATTATTCCCACAGCTAAAGGGAACTCTGACAAAGGTACTAAGGTAATCACTTCCCAAGAACATTCATCTTCAGTCACCAGCATGCATTCCTTTACTTAACCTTCTTTACAGTCAGAACCTCTGCTTAAGGATTTTAAGACAATTAATGAAATTTAAAGTAACAGCTGTTACCATCTGAAGCTGAAAAACATAATCAGAAGTAAACTGGACAGTTTTTTTGTTTGTCTTTTCTATTCAGATACTCTTTGGATATTCAGATGACCCCTGATCTCTCCTTGGATCCTCACCTAAAATATAGTCCACAGTCTACACAATATTACATATAATAACAGAAATCCTTAAAGCTCCCTTTCACAAATATTGGTGGAGCTTCAGCTCTCATTTTAATGTCATAATCTCAATTGTCCCATCTGTCAGAAACATAACCATGCTAAAAATATAAAGGTAGCTAAATACAAGAGACAGCTTCTATATGAATTTAAATTTCAAATTGAAACTATAAGCTGTATATTTGTGTCTGTCTGTATATTTATGTGTGTGTGTGTATGTATGTATGTATGTATGTATGTATATATATATATATATGTAATATATGTGTAATATTATCCTCCTTCCAATGATAATATCAAATTAAATGATAAAATCCCTTAATGGATTTCTATTCTGATTAGCTTAAAAATAAAATAAACACTTAACTAAACTGAATATTTTTAAATTTTTCAGAAATTAAGGAAATTTAACTAATATCTTTAAAGTACAAAGAAAGTATTCTTAGAGAAACAAGAATTGTTTTAAGAATTCAAGTTCACATAATTTTAGGTATGTCTCTGTCCGACAAGATTCATTTAATATTGTGTTAATGAAAACAGTCATGTTGTCTGAGTTACCAGTGTTAAATACAAGTATAAATTTTTATTGTACTTGGACATGTTCTTCAAACAAAAACAAAGGCATTTGTACAGGTTTACTAATAACATAAGCTAGAATTAGTCATACTAAATGTTTAAGATGATGCAAAATATAAATTTGTGTTAAATCAAATTGAATCATTCATCTGACAAACTTTAATTCAGCAGTAATTAAGTTTTGTAGTATGTCACCTTGAAGATAGTTCCCAAGATCTGTGGGTAACTTAAAATCTTAGAGTTATGCTACATTAAATTAATTAATGAATAGTCATTAGATACCTAGATAGTTTCCAGTAGGATAAAATACTGAAGCATAATTTTAAGTTTATACATTTTCCCCCTTATTTTTATGGTACAAAAAGGCTGTGTATATTGGATCTGAAGCAAGTGTATGGCTGCAAAAAATTGTGTGATGCATATTCATGATCTCTGCTAGTCTGCTACAAAATTCTTGTGTGTCCCAAAAGTTTATAATTATCCCCCTCATAATTTTGTCAGGAAAATAGAAATTACTGTGGTTAAAAGTGATAATCATAAATGAAAGAGTCTACTAGAAGCAATGGTGGTAGAGAGGAACAATTTTGTATGCAAGCTATACAGGATGTCTTTTTGTCAGGGAAAAAGACAATAGTTTTGTTTTAAAGTAAAATGTCTGTTTTTTTTTTTTTCCCAGAATGAGAAAAAGGTAAATGTGTGACAAGAATATATAAAAGAACATATAAAGTTTTAGCTGGTTCATGGAAAGGGAATTTCATTTGTCATGGTCAAGGCTAGCTGAAATTTGGTGGATTTATTAAGATGGTCTAAAAAAGAGCTTTAGTTTAAAAATTATACTGATGCAAAAATTAAGATTTGGTTTTCTCCCTGTAAAAATAGCAAAATTTTCTTGGATTATTGGCATTTTCTTAATGAGAGGTTTAAAAAGGTTTTTCTTTATTTTTTGAAAAATTGGCCCAAAAGGCAATGATACTGTGATGCCAGAATAATTAACTGTGCTTTAATATTGACTTTATCAAGTCCTTGATTATTTAATAGAACAAAGGCTTCTCACTTTTGAAAAATATGCTTCTGTATAATCATGTTTCTATATCTACTTTTTTAAAATATTTTATCCTCACATTAGTTAAATAGCCAGCTGTGTATGGTTACTCACTAACCCAGGATCCTATTTAATCAAGTGTTCAAACTTCCTAACAACCTTTGACAGTTTGCCATCTCAAAGGTCATATTTTGAACCTAAAACTGTCTTTGAGATCTCCCAGGGCCTTCAATCTCTTACTAAAAAAAAAAAAAAAAAAAAAAGGAAAGAAAGAAATGCTACAAATAATTTTATTTTCTATGCTCTGAGTTCCATAGAAAATATTTTCAAATCAGAAGAGATTCTTAGCCTTCCCTATGTTAAATCTGTATGGATAAAATTGTATTAATATAAAAATTCCAGAAATTGTATGCTGTATAAGATGTTCCTAGGGAATCATCAATGTCCTTGCTGTCCACGATGTTTCCATTTATAAGGGCCCTGATGCTGTTTTGCCTGATTTTTTATAAAAATATAGCATTTTTAGAAATGGATTCAGTTTTTCTTTAGAATAATAAGTAGGTTTCAATTTTATTTCTTTAATTTGACTCCAGTATATTCCAGGCGAATGAATTTCAATTAGGGATTCACATCACTTATCTATGAAGTTTTATTGATTTACAAGTATTTAGGTTCCTCCTCTGACTTACTAAATCTCTTGACTTGATAATCTTGATCTATTCTAAGTAAATGTTTGCAATATTCATGGCATATTATGACTCAAGACTGTTAGATGTTATATCTGAAGATTGTTTTCTCTGTAAAGATTATGTTTATCCATTTCCATAATATAGATGTAATCATTGTTCTTTGAAAATAGGCTTCATTATTATGTCTATAGTTATTTTGTCTAACTTCTTTGCATTGACTATTTTCTTTTGCATGCTACAGAAAAGGCCAAATTTCCTGCCAGCTGAATAATTTGTGTAAAGAACTTGCATCAGATCTTTCGCTTTTCAAAATTATTAGTAGTAAGTTGACTGGAGCCATTTTAAGTCTTTTGTCAACTACAAATAGACTCTTGTTTATTCTTATGCTTCCCTGAAAGTGTTTGCTAATCTGTCAAACAGACTCAGGGCAGCAGGTCTATGCCAGGTACTCTTGGCCTCTCTTGTTTATTGCCATCGCCTTAAATAAAGTCATTCTTGTTTGTTTAAATGTGGTGCAATTTTTGCTTCAACAAGAGTTAATAGTTATTATGGAGGCAAAGCTTACAAAGTCCTGTTGGGAAACTATCATGGTTCCTAAGTACGAGAGTTCTAACTTAATAGGTGAGTAAGGAAGGTTTTTCTTGGCAGGCTCAGGAAATTTAGGATGTTTGGGGGCCCCCAAAACAGAAATGTACTCGATCTCTAAGTACTGCAAGTGAAATATAGATAGTTTTAGGGTCAGCTTCCTCAAGTCCAATCTGAGATTTCCTATGAAAACTTGTAGCAAAGCAAACTTTAAAAGGCCTATGTGGTAAATCATCATGCTTGCTTCACCTGTATAAATAATCAGGCCAAAGCTAACAAGATTAGCTTTATTTTATGGTCAAGAAAAATATTTCTTTGAGACTCTCTTTGATGAAAATGAGGGGAGACTGTAAATTGAAAAAAAATATTAAAAACTGTGACACATCCTTTTAGTTAATCGGATTCTGACACTGTTCATAGTCTTTGTGCTATTTCATACTTCTCTATAAATTTCAGGTAACTGATGGATATGCAAATGAACTTCCTCTCCGACTGTGGACACTCAGTTGTTGTTTCTTTTTAATTCATCATTTAAAAAATTCATCTATTTATTTATTCATTGTAAGAACACATACATTCTACTTTCAGCAAACTTCAATCAAACAAATCATACAATATTATCAACTATAGACACCATATTATACATTCAATCCTCAGAACTTATTCATTTTATCGCCGAAAGGCTGTACCCTTTTACTAGCCTCTGCCTGTTTCCCCAACACCACAGTTCCTAGAAACCACTATTGTACTTTAGAAGATCAACGTTTTTTTTTTCTTTTTAGATTACACATATAAATGATATCATGAAGCATTTATCTTTCTTTGTCTGGCTTATTTTACTTAGAATAATGCCCTCCAGATTAATCTGTATTGCACATGATAGGATTTCCTTCTTTTTAAAGTCCTGGACATAAGTTGTTTCCAAAGATTGACTATTGTGAATAATTCTACAAAGAACATGGGAGTGCAGATATCCCTTCAAGATCCTGATTTCAATTCCTTTGGGTTTAGACCCAGACGTGGAATTCCTAGATCATATGGAAGTTGTATTTTTAAAAAATGTTTATTTATTTATTTTAAGAAAGAGAGAGCATGAGCAGGGGTGAGGCAGAGTGAGAGGGAGAGAGAGAATCTTAAGCAGGTTCCACACCCAGCGCAGAGCCCAACACAGGGCTTGATCTCATGACCCTGAGCCTAATCAAGAGTCCCATGCTTAACTGACCCGAGCCATCCAGGTGCACCGGTTCTGTTTTTAATTTATTGAGAAATCTACATATTGTTTTCCATAGCGATTATACCACTTTACATTCCCACTAACTGTGTACAAGTATTCCCTTCATTCCACATTCTTACAAGCATGTGTTCTCTCTTGCATTTTTGATAATAGACATCCTAACAGGTGAGAGGTAATATCTTATTGTAGTTTTTATTTGCATTTCCATAATGAGGACAGATGTTGAATAACTTTTCATGTACAAGTTGGCCATCTGTATGTTTTCTTTCTTTGGAAAGCTGTCTTTTCAGGTCCTTTATTCATTTTTCATTGAGTTTTTTTTTCTATTGAGTTATATGACCTTTTACATAATTTGGATATTAATCCCTTGTTGGTTACATCATTTGCAAATATTTTCTCACATTCTATATGTGGTGTTTTCATTTTGTTGATGGTTTTCTTTCCTGTGCAGAAGCTTTTTAGTTTTAGTCCAACTGGTTAATTTTTGCTTTCATTGCCATTGTTTTCTGTGTCAAATCAAAGAAATCATTGCCAGGATCAATATCAATATCAAGAGTTTACCTCCTATGCTTGCCTCTAGGAGTTTTATGGTTTCAGGTCTTACCTTTAAGTTTTAAATCATTTTTAGTTGATGTTTTGTGTATGGTATAAGACAGGGGTCTAGTTTTCTTCTTTTGCAAGTGGATATCCTGTTTTCCTAACTTTCCCAGTTTTATCCATTGTATGTTCTTGACTCCTCTCTTTAAAACTAATTGATCATATATACATGGGTTTATTTCTGGGATCCCTATTGTGTTCAATTTATCTATGTGTCTTTTTATGCAAGTATCATTCTGTTTAGATTACTCTAGCTTTATAGAATAGTTTGAAAGCAGGAAATGTGATGCCTCCAACTTTGCTCTTCTCTCTCAAGATTGCTTTAGCTATTTGGGGTGTTTTGTGATCTCACATAAATTTTAGTATTCTTTTTTTACTCTTTCTATGAAAAATGCCATAGGAATTTTGTTAGAAACTCCATTGATTCTGTAGATTTTATTATGGACATTTAAACAAAATTAAATCTTCCAATCCATTAACACAGAATGTCTTTTGATTTATTTATGTCTTCTTCAATTTATTTCATTACTGTCCTATAGTTTACAGTATACAGATCTTCACCTCCATGGTTAAATTATATCCAAAGTATTTTATTGTTTTGATGCTATTTTAAAAGGGATTGTTTCATTAGTTTCTTTTTCATATATTTCATCATTAGTTTGAAGAAACACACCTTATTTTTAATATTTATTTTGTATCCTGTAACTTCACCGAATTTTTTGTTTAGATCAACTTTTTTTTTTTGGTGGCATCTTTTGAGTTTTCTATATGTATGATCATATCATCTGAAAACAGAGACAACTTTACTTTTTTCTTTTTTATTTGGAAGTTTTTTAGTACTTTATCCGATTGCCCTGCTTAAGATTTCTAGTACTATTTTGAATAAAAGTGGTTATGGTGGGCATCCTTGATCACTCCTGAACATAGAGAAAAAATTTTTGACTATTTATTCTTGAGTATGATGTTAGATATGGGCTTGTCATACATGGCTTTTGTGATGTTCGAGTCTGTTCCTTCTTTACACATTTTGTTAAGTTTTTTTTGGTTTTTGGTTTTTGGGTTGTTTTTTTCTTTTTATCATAAAGGACATTGCATTTTGTCAAATGCTTCTTCTGCATTTGTTTAGATGATGCCATGATTTTGATCTTTTATCTTGTTAATGTGGTGTATCACATTTATTGATTTGTAAAGGTTGAACTATTTTTGCCTCCATGGAATGAATCCCACTTGCTTTTGATCCTTTTAATGTACTGTTGAATTTGGTTTGCTAATGGCTTTGGAATCTATGTTCATTTATGTTCATGTTCATCTGTAATAATATTTTTGTATGTCCTTATCTGGTTTGGTATCAGAGTAGTTCTGGCCCTTGAAAAATGTATTTAGAATTTATCTATCCTCTTGTATTATTTTGGGAGAGTCTGGGAAGGACTGATATTAATTCTAACTTAAATGCTAGTAGAATTCAACTGTGAAGCCATTTAGTCCTGAACTTTTGTTTATTGGGAGGGATTTACTAATTCAATCTCCTTACTAGTCATTGTCCTGTCAGATTTATCATCTACAGTGTACTACAAACCTACCTAGACATAGAGATATTTCTTGTTAACTGAGTGGCTCAGACTCTCCCTGATCACAAAACAACCTCAACTATAAATGTACTTCAACTATAATTTGCCTACTCTTCTTTACAAATGCCTAACGTAAAACTACACTACTAAGATAGTCTGACCTTTAAATTTGGGATGGATGCTCTTAATGCAACAGGATGGATAAAACCAATTTCTATTTGTTTGGTTTGTGTCTTTAATGGGGTTAACTATATCATCAAAGACAAACAGTTTCAGATTCTGGGGATGTTTTAATCAAACCATAAGATATTGTCATCATGTCATTAAGCATTCACCATTTATTATATTACTTGTGGGATTTTTGCAAATGCCTTTTATCAAAATGAAGGAGCCTCATTTTGTGAGTTTTGCATAGTTTTTAACCATGAATAATGTTGAATATTGTCCATTTTTTTGCATTCATTAAGATGACCATGTTCATTTTCAAATGTTAAGCCATGCTTGCAAAGAGAATAAAACATCATTGATATGAAACATAACCTTTTTTTGTATATTGCTAGATGTTTGCATTAATATTTATGAAGAATATTGGTTTTTGGTTATGTTTGCTTGTAATGCCTTTGATATGTTTTGGTACAAGGGTGATGCTGACCTCTAAAATGACTTGGGAGTATTCCCTTCTATTCAATTAAAAAAATCAGTTTAAAGCCATATATTTCTTAAATGTTTGATATAATTTACCATGATAGTCATCTAAGCCTTGAGTTTCCTTTCTGTGTGAAAGCTTTTAATTACAAACTACTCAATATTTAACAGCTATTAGTTTATCTATGTTTCTCTTATTTCAAAAGTGATTTGTATCTTCAAGGAATTCATCTACTCTAACCTGTGATTGTTAAAAAAATTTACTGGCATAAATTTGTTATAATATTCCCTTAAAATGTGTTTAGCATCTGCCAGATTATAGATAATATTCTTTTAATTCCCAATATTGTAATTTGTGTATTTGTGTTCTCTCCTCCTCTCTCTCACTCATTCCATGTAGATGGGTCTTCATTTCATTAATTTTTAAAATAGTAATTTGGGTTTCATTGATTTTTGCAATTAGCTTTATTTTCTTCCTTGTACTTACTTTGTTCTTGTTGATAGCTTCTTAAAGGGGAAGCTTACATGATAAGTGTTAACCTCTCTTTTTTGTAATATAAACATTTACAATTTCTAAGCACTGCTTTAGCTACATTTTATAAATTTTTACCTTGTGTTTTTATATTATCAATTACTTTAAAATATTTTCAATTTTTCATTTTGATTTACTCAACCTATTAGCTATTTATAAGTGCTCTGTTTACTTTCTAAAAGCTATTTGTTACTGATTTCTGATTTAATTCCACTGTGGTCAGAAAAAAATACTGTTGTGACTTTGTCTCTGTAACTTATTCAGACATGTTTTATGGTCTGTGTTGGTCAAAATCCCATGCTATTTTAAAATTTAGCGTTCTGTTGTTATTGGTCATTATGTAATTAATATCAATGGAGTTAAATTTGTGATTGTATTCAAATTTTCTGTTTAAAGATTTTTTTTCAAATAATAAAAAAGATTGTTAAAATTTCTTATTGTAGGTTTTCTTTCTTCACTTCTTTAGATCTGGTAGTTTTTGCCTTATATATTTTGATACTGTTATTAGGTGCCTAAACACTTGAGAATATTTTAAATTATTTAATTAATTTGTTCTTTAATTAGTAGGGAATAACTTTTTGTACCTCTAATATTACTATTTTTCTTGAAATATACTTTTTCTAGCATTGATACAGCCATTCTCACATTCTAATGCTGAGTGTTTATACATATTTTCTAATTTATTTTCTTTTAAACTAGTTGTGCCTTTATGTTGACAGTGCACTTCTTATTGGCAGAATATATTTGCATTTTGATTCTTTACTCAGACTGACAATAGCTTGTTTTGAATTAGGTTATACTGGCCTTTTTTGGGGGGTAGCAGAGGGAGAGGGAGAGAGAGAATCTTAAGCAGGCTCCATACCCAGAGCAGATCCCAATACAGGGCTCAATCTCATAACCATGAGATCATAACCTGAGCTAAAATAAAAAGTTGGATACTTAATTGAGCCAGCCAGGTACTCCTACACTGGCCATTTTTAATATAATTATTGATTTTATTGATTTTTAAGTCCTCTATCTGTTTTCTATTTGTTTCACCTGTTCTTTATTTCTTTTTTCTTGATTTCTACCTCTTTTTTGAAAACAACAAGTATATTTTGAATTCCATTCCTCTGTACTTTTGTCTGTTTAGCTATAGTCACTATTTTAGTTTGTTTTACATATATAATTATTTATTTCATTGCTTTCACTTAGATTACAATATCCACTCTGTACTTATCACAATCTTTTTTACATTAATATTATACAATTTTATATATAGGGTAAAAATCAAGCAACAATATACAACATATATCTGATAGTCAAAGTGTAGAAAAAAATAAATTGGGCCCAGAAAAGAATACATTTATGATACAATGACAAGAGTGAGTACTAAATTATCAAGAGAAACAATGAAAGGAAAAAAAGGTAAACATCATTAATGTGCTTAAAGAAAAAAATTAAAAGATTCTTATATTCTAATTTAATAGCTATTTTAAAATGATTTTTAACATAAAAGCATTTAGATAATAAAAGCTGGAATAATTCTTCACCCACAGAAGTGATCTATAGAATATTTTTTGCTGTTACTGGGAAATATGACCAGGAAGAACCTGGAAGCTATTTAAAAAAATGACCATTCATAATGCTTACTATGTGAGTTAATGTACAATATGTTTTATTGCTTTCTTATTTATACTAAACACAGTGACTTTTCATGTAATAGTAATAATATACGGGTACAGTAAAATTTGGTTTGAATAAAATTTTCTTGTTTCTGAACATGTCTAGTGATTTTTATTGTGTGATGGACATTGTAGATGCTACTGTATGAATTATGTTCCTATCTGCCTTTCAAGAGTTTTAAGTTTGTCCTGGTTGACAGATAATTTACTGGTAGATTCAGCTTTCCAATATTTATTTTTAAGCTTTCAGGAAACCTTAGCTCTGACTATAAGACTACGTTAGCTCTACTTTTGAGATTTTGCTTTTCTAGGGCTCAACTGAATGCACATGTTATTCATGAGGATTTCCTCACTCTGTATAGGCAGAAATTAAATGTCTTATTTCTATCTGCTCTCCAGAAACTCTACCCTGCACACATTTAGCTAATTATTCTGCAGAAATTCCAAATTCTATTTGTATATGCACAGATTTTCCTTTCTGTGTGGGTTTCTCAGTTCTGCTAACTTGCAAATGAATTCTATCTCAGTTACCCTAAACTCTAATCAGTTTTCTCTGCCTAAGTAATACATATAGCTCTTTGTCTGGGCCCCACATCTCTGTATTTTTTAAAATGCCTTTAGGCAGAAAGTTGGGATTAATGCAGAACTCACTTTGTGTGTTTCCTTTCCTTCAAGAACCAGGGATCCATGCCATTTATTGTAAAATAGTTGATTCATATATATTTTTCAGTTAAAAATTGTTTGCAAAAAGTGAGTCAGTCTGAAATACATTATTCTCTGATGACTAGAAAAAGTCCCTGCTGAAACAGTATTTCAATTAGGCTAAAATAGTTTAGAGCAAATATGATTGTAAATACAGAGTGACCTATTCAATCTTCCTGGAACAATTTATGTAATTCAATATATATTAAAGGAAAGGAAACCACTTCTAGAAATTAAAAGTTCAACATATTCTCTGAAGTAAAATTCAAAGTAACTGCCAAAATTTCAAATAAAAACATTATTTTTTTCAAACAAAAACCCTCTTGATAGAGATTTAAAAACTCTAATATGTGTGTTATATATCAAACCTAGAAAGAAGAAAATCTAATTAGGATTAAAAAAGAAAGTATTTCAAATAAATAAATAAACTAAAAGAAAGGAAACTATTTCAAATGTATGATTTATTTTTTCCAAATGAAATGAGTTAGAAGGAAACTTAAATATCAGTTACTTGTGATATGATAAAAATGCCAGATGATCTCAGTGAGAAGTTAACTATTTAATGAAATTCAAATTTTTAAAAAGCTTTTTATGATTTTTCATTTTTCACATGCTTCTCCAAATTTTTATTATATATCTTCCTTTTTGGGGAAGCAGAATTATGACATAGAATTATACAAACATCCCAAGCTCATTATTCTACTTTGGGAGTAAATAATATTTATAACCATAATTTTGGCTTAAAATTGGTATTAACTTAGGAAAATATCATGGAAGATTTGATTTTTACTTACCAGAGTACAAATTCTGTGAATTTTTCAATATAGAAAAATAGTATAGTGGGTATATAGGGGGAAAAAGAAATGTTTGGAAATGGATATATTGACCTCCTCATGTTAACAGATAGAAAGTTGGGATACTGTCTAAAAGCAACAGGTCATGGGGCATCTGGGTGGCTCAGTTGGCTAGGTGTCTGACTCTTGATTTTGGCTCAGGTCGTGATCTCAGTATTTGTGAGTTTGAACCCTGCCTGGGCTCTGTGCCAACAGCACAGAGACTGGGATTCTCTCTTTCCTCTCTCTCTTCCCTTCTCATGCTCTTTCTCTCTTGCTCTCTCTCAAAAATAAATAAACTTAAAAAAAATAAAGTAACATGACATAACATATAGTGATATATAAATATATAAATAGTAGTAAATAAATAAACTTTGTTTATAATTAATGAATCAAAAACTAAATATGTAATTATAACTGTATTATTTAATTATAGAGATAACCACCAACACTAAAAGCAGATAGTGAAATCCTTATTTCCACCACTATCCCAGAACCCACTTTATAAAGTCAGAGAAAAGAGACAGAGAGAAAAGAAAAACACATCCCTAGATTTTAAGAGTTTGGTTGATATCAGGCTTCTAAGTATTAATCTCAAAGACTAAAAGACAATGGAGCAATGTTTCAATATAATGAATAAGAATAATTTTATAGTATGTTATAGTCTTGAATTCACTAATCAAGGGGTATTTATTGGGAAATATATTTTTTTAACTGCAAGTTTACTTACGAAGGAAAAAGTCATTTTATATTGAAGAATATTTTTCTAGTTAATCAAAAGCAATTACTGAATAAATTACATTGGCAAGAGAAAAAATATGGGGAACTAGAAAAGGGCTGGAATGTTTATATTACAACAAGGAAAATTAGTAAGGCTGTAAAACAAGAACTTAAGAGCAATCCAACAACATTGTGCTGGAACCAGCATGGCAAGAAAGAACTGTTCAAAGATTAATGCATATATAAGCATAAGAAACAGCATCCAGGAAACAAGAATTATAATTTATTCAATGTAGCTCTGAGGCTCAAAGGTATTCACTCACATTTTTCTAAATTCCAACCTCCATAGTGAGCAGCAGAAAAAATAAAAATTATTCTATCAATATGTACTTGTATAAAAATTCCACTGAAATATATTTGAAATCTAAAGTACCATTGAGAATTGCCACAAAAAGTGCACATTTAGCTACATACACTTTTAAATTTAAAATATATTTTTCACAAAGTGATTTTATTCTCAAACTCTATTGCACCCTAGACATGAATATCATATCCTTCTACCCACTACATCTTTTCTCTGGCAGTCAATTACCTATTTTAGAGAAATGAATAATAAATGGTGAACTAAGCGACTTAATATATTGGCAGATATACCATGTATAATTTCCAAATGTTTAAGCTCCTTTCTTCTGAAATATGTTTAATACCAGAAATACTTCTTATATTATTCTAATTAAATCTTTATAACTGTGAATGCAAGAAATGTTTTTAGACATATTTGAGTTTATTAGTAATGTTAATGTTCCACTCCTATTATTGAGAAAGGCTGAATGCATATGTAGCTGACCTCTCTTAGAAACATATGTATAAATCAGTTTACCACAGAGCTGAAGATCCAAGAAAAATACCCTAGGAATTAAACTCTTTTATATATATTTTATCATGAGTTTGAACAAATTTCAGTATCAATCAATCTCCTCTAAAAATTTTTAACAATGTCAGAAGCAGATGTAGTAAGATCAATTGGTCAACGTAAGTAATGTATTGGAAATGTATTATTAAGCCAAAAACACATCCTGTGTTGCTGAATTCTGACTGCACACTTAAAACTTTGGCTGACACTGATAAAATAAGTAATCTTAGAAATAGTTTTGTTACCTATTCCTGCTCTTGTACTTTATTTAAAGAATTAACTGAAAACAACAGAGTTACTTTCTCAACTACACAATGTTACATACATTGTGCTTTCATTTACATTTATTATGTTTACAATACATGTAGCTCTCATAATAAGTCATGGAAGGACAAGGCATTAAGTTATTGAATTTAAGCAATACTATTAGCAGTGAAACATATAATATCACAATTCAGGGAAAAGAAAAAATTCATATAGGAAAACAGTTTTGATACTGCTTTTTGTTTTGTTTTGTTGATGTATGGGTGTGTATGTTGAGTGTATCTATTGCAAAAGGACAACCTAGAAATTCTTTCCAACAGGAATGAAGGTAACTATAACATTTCAGTTTGTCATTTTCTGATATCTTCCTCTTTACTCATCTTTCTGGGGCAGGCAACAACACACACAAATGTGTTCCCAGGAGACCCCAGCATGCTCATTTACAGAGACTATAGAGATAAAAATGTCTCCACCATTGGGGCAGAGATTGCCAGATATTTACTGAAGCCTGTTTTCCTTCTGGGCATGCAGCTAGACAGCATTTTCCATATCCCTGTGGATAGAGAAGTCTGAGTTATAATTAAAGTAGTGATATCATGTGAGTGGTAGGTGAATTTGTTTTCTTTTTTACTGCCTTGCCTGGACTATAAAATCCTCCAAATTTCTCTGCCCCTTTCTCTTCCTTGAAGGGACGTGATGGCAAGGTGCTAAGAGATGCTACTATCCTAGAGGTAAGGAGTCAAGGTCTCTGAATGGCACCTTTTAAAGGAACTGCCGCCTGCTGCTATTACCTGAGAAAATTATGAACGTAAACTTGTTAATGAATACTAGAGTCCCACACAATACAACTTTACATGCCACACAATATACTTCACCACACAGAACTGAACAAACATAGCTATAAAAACAGCTAAGAAAGATTATAATTTTGAGACTGACCTTTGAACAAATATAGACAAATTGCCTATGTGATTATTATTATATCTGTCCAGATATTGTTAAATAAACACTGTGATGGATGCTGACATGACTATATCAGCCTCCAGTGAGCAAAAACTCCAGAAGAGAAGTGATAATCCAGATTTTGAAGATAATAAGTGCAATTAGGAGAAAGCCATTTTTCATAAGCCATTTACCATAGACATTTCAGTGTGTGTGTGTGGGGGGGTGTGTACTAAAGTACTATATTATTTTGTAAAATGTGTTGAAGTTAAAAACAGTGAATATTTATTCCTTTGTTTACAAAAAAAGTCTGCATTAAAGTAATACTAGCATATACTGAAAATATAGAGTAATAGTGACCTAAATAATTCAGCTCAACCCTCTCATTGAGAATGACTAGACAGATATGAAACTCTTGTTTGTTTGCTTGCTTGTTTGTTTTTTTTAAATCTACAAAGGGGTAAAATAGGCAGTAAACCATTATAGGACCAAGATTCTAGCTAATTAGGAATCAAAAGGAGGTAACGTTGGCAGTAGTAGCTGCTTTTCTCTTCCAAGCATCTGGTAATTCGAGATGAAGCAGACGAGATATGGAAAAGTTGAACAGAAGTTTTTGCAGCTTTATGAGGATGAGGAACAACAACAACAACAATAGCAACAAATAAGCCCTAGGAGTGGGCAAGTTGGGGAAGCTTTTAAGCCCATTATGCTTTGTCTTGAGACCACAAAATGCTAAAATCTAGAAGTAAGAGTGAATCGGAAATATACTGGAAGTTTTAAGAACCGCAGCCTTGCTTCAAATATTCTAAACTCCCATGAGAAGATTAAGGTTATCTAGGGTTGCTATTGTTCTTGACACCTGACAAAAGTAAATAAAAGTCCTCTTTAGAAAGATGTAAACTAATTGCAGTGTTTAACTATTTCTACAATTTTTATATATTATATTCAGCACTATTGTACCCCTTAACTGACAAAAGTGAACAAGATGATATTAATACAAAGCAAAAATACAATAAACTATAAAAACAGATCCAAAAGAGATCCATATGATGTAATTATCCAGATAATGTAATGTTCAACATAGTCAAGAATATAAAACACAAGATAGAAAACTTGGCAGAGAGCTGGAAAGTATGAAAACCAGTAAAAATCTAATCCATTTAACAGGAGAATAGATTAAGCTGAAGAGAAAATAATGAGTTGGAAGATACGTTTGAAAATATTCAGACTGGAGGCAGGCAATGAAAATAGTAAATACTGAAGAAAGGATAATATATAGGCACAGTAATGGAGTCTAATCTGAATAAGTGAAGAGTCAGAAAGATAGAAGAAAGAAAATAAGTAATATGTGCAGAAACAATGCCTGAGAATTTTTCAAAAGTGATGCAAGATATTCAGCTACAGATTTAGAATTCAGTAAGACCTAAAAAATCCTAGAAGAGAACACAGGCAGTAACTTCTTTGACATTGACCACAGCAACTTCTTCTAGTATGTCTCTTGAGGCAAGGGAAACAAAAGCAAAAATAAACTACCAGGACTACATCAAAATAAACTGCTTCTGCACAGCAAAGGAAACAACCAACAAAACTAAAAGGCAACCTACAGAATGGGAGAAAAGATTTGCAAATGACATATCTGATTAAAAGGCGAGTATCTAAAATATATAAAGAACTGATACAACTCAACACCCCCAAACAAGTAATCCAAAGGTAAAATGGGTAGAAGATATGAATACACATTTCTCCAAAGAAGACATCTCAATAGCCAAGAGACACAGATAAAAGATATTCATCATCACTTACCATCAGGAAAATGCAAATCAAAACTATAATGAAATATCACCTCACACTTGTCAGAATGGCTAAAATCAAAAATACACACACAAAAAAAACAGGTGTTGGTGAGGATATGGAGAAAAAGAAGCACTCCTACACTGTTAGTGGGAATTCAAACTAATGCAGTCACTGTGGAAAAGTGTATGGAGTTTCCTCAAAAAGTTAAAAATAGAACTACTCTATGATCCAGCAATCACACTACTGGGTATTTACCCAAAGAATACAAAAATACTAATTCAAAAGGATACATGCACCCCTATGTTTATGGCAGCATTATTTATAATAGCCAAGATTTGGAAGCAGTCCAAGGGTCCGTCGATAGATGAATGGATAAAGAAGAGATGATATATAATACAATGGGATATTCTTCAGCCATAAAAAAGAATAAAAATAAAATCTTTCCATCTGCAGCAACTTGGATGCAGCTACGTAGTAAATGCTAAGGGAAATAAGTCAGTCAGAGAAAGACAAATAGCATATGATTTCACTCTTACATGGAATTTAAGAAACAAAACAATGAGCAAAGGGAAAAAAGAGAGAGAAACCAAGAAATAGGCTGTTAACTATAAATAATAAATTGATGGTTACCAGAGGGGAGGTGAGTGGGAGAGTGGGGGAAGTGGGAAGGAGGGCACTTGTTGTAATGACTACATGATGTATAGAATTGTTGAATCACTATATTGTATACTTGAAACTAATATATAGCACTGTTTGTTAACTAACTGGAATTAATTAAAATAAAAACTAAAAAAAGAAAAGAATTAGGGGAGAAAACAAAGATAGGTTTATCATAGTTAAGCGACAAAATAAAGGCATATAAGAATGTGCAGGGTAACCTGGAATTGAAAGGCCAATATACCAGGAAGAAGAAAGCTTTTCTGAAATAAGCTCAACATTTTGCAAAGCATTCTTCCTCCAAGTCTGAGTCACTTCTTAAGAGTGGACTGAGCAACCGAACAGTACTCTTAAACCCAGAGTCTCTAGGAGAGTCATAAGACTAGGAATAGAAAGCTGAAGTTCAAGGCTAGTAAGGCAGTCAAAACTTGAGGGACAAGATCCTATAGAAAAAAATAACTGCAGAGAAGTGAGGCCAAACCTGTCCTAGCACCCCACGCCAGTCTTCCCAAAGTGTTTTCAGTTTTCTTAGACTATACCTGAGGCTTTTAGGACATAAGTAAAATGTACCAGCTAAAAAGCAGTAAAAATAATAAAGACTTTCCACAATTCCAGTGCTGGGAATACAAAATCAAAGTTAAGAGACCACCGGGTTACTACTAGAGACCTCATATGGGACACATCCTAGGAGTAAACGCAAACCAAAAATGATATGCCTTAAGAAAATTAAATGCAAGGCACTTGGATGGCTCAGTCGGTTGAGCATCCGACTTTGGCTAAGGTCATGATCTCGCTGTGAGTTTGAGCCCTGCATAGGGCTCACTGCTGTCAGCCTGTCAGTTCAGAGCCTGCGTTGGATCCTCTGTCCCCATCTCTCTGCACCTCCCCATTTGCACACGCTCTCTCCCTCTCTCTCTTTCCGAAAATAAAAAAAAAAAATAATTAAATAAAGCATTAAAAAATACACTTAAAAATTTTAAAAAAGAAATAAAAAGAGAAAATTAAATGTAACTTCTAGATATTGCTTTCCCTAATTGGAATGATGATCAGACTACATATAAACCCTTATTGTAGGAAGATGATATCAACCAAAGTCGCTAGAATAGCCCTTTCCAACGAAATGTTCTGTCATTGTGAAAGCTGTATTGCCTCAAAGTGTAGCCACTAGTCACAGAAGTCTATTGAACACTTGAAAGTTGGCTGCTGTGACTTAGGAGCTTAGTTTTAAATTCTATTGCATTTCAATTACTTAAATTTAATTTTAAATAGACACATGTCCTTCATGGATATTTTACTGGGCAGCACAATTTTGGCAATTCCCAACACTGATTCAAAAGTTATCGTATATAACAAGTGATTGGAATAAATTATAGTAACTGAGAGGTGAAGGAATATTATTAAAAGCAACCTACCAGATGCTACACTTTCTGGAGTTTTCAGGTATATGTATACATGTATACTTTTGCCTCTCCCCCACCCCCCATCAACCCTCAGTTTGTTCTCAGTATTTAAGAGTCTCTTATGAGTGAAAACATACAGTATTTGTCTTTCTCTGTATGATTTATTTCACTTAGCGTAACACTCTCCAGTTCCATCCACATTGCTGCAAATGGCCAGATTTCATTCTTTCTCATTGCCAAGTAGTATTCCATTGCATATATAAACCACATCTTCTTTATCCATTCATCAGTTGATGGACATTTAGGCTCTTTCCATAATTTGGCTATTGTTGAAAGGGCTGCTATAAACATTGGGGCACAAGTGCCCTTATGCATCAGCACTCCTGTATCCCTTGGGTAAATCCCTAGTAGTGCTATTGCTGGGTCATAGGGTGGATGTATTTTTAATTTTTTGAGGAACCTCCACACTGTTTTCCAAAGTGGCTGCACCAGTTTGCATTTCCACCAACAATGCAAGAGGGTTCCCATTTCTCCACACCCTTGCCTCTATAGTCTCATGATTTGTTCATTTTAGCCACTCTGACCAGCATGAGGTGATATCTCAGTGTGGTTTTGATTTGTATATCCCTGACGAGGAGTGACATTCAGCATCTTTTCATGTGTCTGTTGGCCATCTGGATGTATTCTTCAGAAAAGTGTCCATTCATGTCTTCTGCCCATTTCTTTACCGGATTATTTGTTTTTTGGGTGTGGAGTTTGGTGAGTTCTTTATAGATTTTGGATACTAGCCCTTTGTCTGATATGTCATTTGCAAATACCTTTTCCCATTCTGTTGGTTGCCTTTTAGTTTTGTTGGTTGTTGGCAGTGCAGAAGCTTTTTATCTTCCTGAGGTCCCAATAGTTCATTTTTGCTTTTAATTCCCTTGCCTTTGGAGATGTGTCAAGTAAGAAATTGTTGTTGCTGAGGTCAGAGAGGTTTTTTCCTGCTTTCTCATCTGGGGTTTTGATAGTTTCCTGTCTCACATTCAATTCCTTCATCCATTTTGAGTTTATTTTTGTGAATGGTGTAAGAAAGTGGTCTATTTTCATTCTTCTGCATGTTGCTGTCCAGTTCTCCCAGCACCATTTATTAAAGAGACTGTCTTTTTCCATTGGATATTCTTTCCTGTTTTGTCAAAGATTAGTTGTTCATAAATTTGTGGGTCTAGTTCTGGGGTCTCTATTCTATTCCATTGGCCTATGTGTCTGTTTTTGTGCCAATACCATACTGCCTTGATGATTACACCTTTGTAGTAGAGGCTAAAGTGTGGGATTATGATGCCTCCCGCTTTGGTCTTCTTCTTCAATATTACTTTGGCAATTCGGGGTCTTTTGTGGTTCCATAAAAATTTTAGGATTTTTCATTCTAGCTTTGAGAAGAATGCTGATGCAATTTTTATTGGGATTGCATTGAATGTGTAGATAGCTTTGTGTAGTATAGACATTTTAACAATATTTATTCTTCCAATCCATGAGCACAGAATGTTTTCCATTTTTTTTGTATCTCCTTCAATTTCCTTCATAAACTTTCTATAGTTTTCAACATACATATCTATTACATCTTTGGTTAGGTTTATTCCTCGGTATTTTATGATTCTTGGTGCAATTGTGAATGGGATCAGTTTATTTCTCTTTCTGTTGCTTCGTTATTGGTGTATAAAAAATGCAACCGATTTCTGTACAATAATTTTGTACCCTACGACTTTGCTGAATTCATGTATCAGTTTTAGCAGACTTTTGGTGGATCTGGTAGGTTTCCCATGTAGATTATCATGTCGTCTGTGTAAAATGAAAGTTTGACTTCATCTTTGCCAATTTTCATGACTTTTATTTCATTTTGTTGTCTGATTGCTAATGCTAGGATTTCCAACAGTAAGTTAAACAACAGCAGTGAGAGTGGACATTCCTGTCATGTTCCTGATGTCAGGCGGAAAGATCTCAGTTTCTCTCCATTGAAGATATTAGCTGTGGGCTTTTCATAAATGGTTTTTATGATGTTTAAGTATGTTCCTTCTATCCCAACTTTCTCAGGGGGGTTTATTAAGACAGGATGCTATATTTTGCCACATTCTTTTTCTATGTCTATTCACAGGATCATATGGTTCTTATCCTTTCTTTTATTAATGTGATGTATCACATTGATTGATTTGTGAATATTGAACCAACCCTGCAGCCCAGGAATGAATCCCACTTAAAAATGGTGAATAATTATCTTATTAAGCTGTTGAATTCGATTTTCTAGTACCTTGTTGAGAATTTTTGCATCCATATTCATCAGGGATATTGGCCTGTAATTCTCCTTTTTTGTGGAGTCTCTATCTGGTTTGGGAATCAAGTAATGCTGGCCTCATAGAATGAGTCTGGAAGCTTTGCTTCCATTTCTATTTTTTGGGATAGTGTGAGAAAGATAGTTATTAACTCTACTTTAAATGTCTGGTAGAATCCCTGTTGGAACCATCGGGCCCAGGACTCTTATTTGTTGGGATATTTTTGATAACTGATTCAATTTCTTCACTATTTATGGGTCTGTTCAAATTTTCTATTTCTTCCCATTTGAGTTTTGGTGTGTGTGGGTGTTTAGGAATTTGCCCATGTCTTCCAAGTCATGCATTTTGTTGGCATATAATTCTTCATATATTCCCTGATAATTGCTTGTATTTCTGAGAGATTGGTTGTAATAAATCCATTTTCATTCATGATTTTATCTACCTGGGTCCTCTATCTTTTCTTTCTTCTGGTTAGAGATTTATCAATTTTGTTTATTTTTTCAAAAAACCAACTCTTGTTTCCGTTGATATGCTCTACTGTGTTTTTGGATTGTATATTGTTTATTTCTGCTCTGATCTTTTTTATTTCTCTGCTTCTGCTGGGTGTCTTTGCTGTTCTGCTCCCAGTTCCTTTAGGTGTGCTGTTAGATTTTGTATTGGGGATTTTTCTTGTTTCTTGAGATAGGCCTGGATTGCAATGTATTTTCTTCTTAGGACTGCCTTTACTGCATCCCAAAGGGTTTGGATTGTTGTATTTTCATTTTCATTTGTTTCCATATATTATTTAATTTCTTCTCTAATTGCCTGGTTGACCCATTCATTCTTTAGTAGGATGTTCTTTAACCTCAATACTTTTGGAGGCTTTCCAGACATTTTCCTGTGGTTGCTTTCAAGTTTCATGGCATTGTGACCTGAAAGTGTGCAAGATATGATCTCAATTCTTTTGTATTTATTGAGGGCTGTTTTGTGACCCAGAATGTGATCTATATTGTAGAATGTTCCATGTGCACTCAAGAAGAAAGGATATTCTGTTGCTTTGGGATGCAGAGTTCTAAATATATCTGCCAAGTCCATCTGGTCCAGTGTATCATTTGGGATCATTGTTTCTTTACTGATTCTCTGTCTAGATGATCTATCCATTGTTGTAAGTAGAATGTTAAAGTCCCCTGCAATTACCACATTCTTATCAATAAGGTTGCTTATGTTTGTGATTGTTTTATATATTTAGGTGCCTCTCAATTCGGCACATAGACATTTATAATTGTTACCTCTTCCTGATGGATAGATCCTGTAATTATTATGTACTGCCCTTGTTCATCTCTTGTTACAGTCTTTAATTTAAAGTCTAGTTTGTCTGATATAAGTATGGCTACTCCAGCTTTCTTTTGATTTCCAGGAGCATGATAGATAGTTCTCCATCCCCTTACTTTCAATCTGAAGGTGTCCTCAGGTCTAAAATGAGTCTCTTGTAGACAGCAAATAAAGGGATCTTATTTTTTTTTAATCCAGTCTTATACCCTATGTCTTTTTATTGGAGCATTTAGTACATTTACATTCAGTGTTATTATTAAAAGATATGGGTTTAGAGTCATTGTGTTATCTGTAGGTTTCATGCTTGTAGTGATGTGTCTGGTACTTTGTGGTCCTTGCAACATTTTACTCACAGAGTCCACCTCAAGATCTCTTGTAGGGCTGGTTTAGTGGTGATGAATTCTTTCAGTTTTTGTTTGGGAAAAACTTTACCTCTCCTTCTATTCTGAATGGCAGGCTTGCTGGATAAAGGATTCTTGGCTGCATATTTTTCTTCATCATCACATTGAAGATTCCCTGCCATTCCTTTCTGGCCTGCCAAGTTTCAGTAGATGGGTCTGCTACTACCCCTGTGTGTCTACCCTTGTAGGTTAAGGCTCAGTTGTCCATAGCTGCTTTAAGAATTCTCTCTTTATCTTTGTATTTTGCCATTATCACTATGATATGTAGCACAGAAGATTGATTCAACTTACATCTGAAGGGAGTTCTCTGTGCCACTTGGATTTCAATTCCTGTTTCCTTTCCCAGATCGGGGAAGTTCTCAGGTATGATTTGTTCAAGTACACCTTCAGCCCCTTTCTCTTTTTCTTCTGGAATTCCTATGATATGGATATTGTTCTGTTTTATCGAATCACTTAGTTCTCTAATTCTTCCCTACTGATCCTGGATTTTTTTATCTCTTTTTCTCAGCTTCCTCTTTTTCCATAATTATATCTTCTAATTCACCTATTCTCCCTTCTGCCTCTTCAGTCAGTGCTGTAACCACCTCCATTTTATTTTGCATTTCATTTATAATATTTTTTAACTCATCATGACTATTTTTTGTCCCTTGATATCTGCAGCAATAGATTCTCTGCTGTTCTCTATGCTTTTTTTTCAAGCCTACAATTAATTTTATGACTATTATTCTAAATTCTTGTTCAGTTATATTGCTTAAATCTATTTTATCAATTCATTAGCTGTCATTTCTTCCTGGAATTTCTTTTGAAGGGAATTCTTCTATTTCCTCACTTTGGCCAGTTTTCTGTCCCTTATGCATTTTAAAAGCTTGTTGTGTGCTCTGCACTTGCAAGCACTGCTCTGTTAAAGGAGGGCATACACTGTCCGGGGCCTGGTGCCGGAGTCCAGCTCCAGCAGGTGCAGGGGTTCCTGAAGGAAAAACGGCATCGGTGAAAATAAAATAAAACTAAAATTAAAAACTGGAAAATAAAGAACTAAAATAAAAAACTAAAACTAAAATAAAAATGGACACAGACAACAGCAGTGTGTTGAACTGGCCGATTTATTGTAGCAAACGTGGCATTATATATGCTAGTGATTTCCTTGTAGCATATGTCAACTATGTTTTTCTAACATTACCTAATTTTGAAAATGTTCCTATATATAAACAACCTTTAAGAAATAACATGGTGATTTTCCCCTAACTTTCCCACATAACCTTTGATTATAGATTAATTTCTTACATTATTCCATTATGCATCTGCGTTTATCTATAATCTACAAAGCATTTGCTTTGCTCTTCTCGTGAGAGGCCCTCCATTTCTCAACACTTCAACTGGAACAGTTACAGGGACATGACCTCCTAACCACATGAGGCCAGAAGAACAATGTGTTTGCCTCGGTCCAAGGTGCCAGAAAGGGGCTGAAAAAACCTTAGAAACCCATGTCTCATACATTCTGAGAGAGACAATGCACCTAGGAACCAATGAACCATTCTGTAGCTAAACTAATTAGGTTCAGTCATCATCTGGAATGCCTCCGGGGGGCCAGGTGGGCCTAGGGGTTGACGTCACCTGTGCCCAGAGATACACTGCTTAGTTGCCGGAGTGAGGCTTTCAAATCCATATGTCTGTCCTTTACAGGCCCTCTTTGCTGGCAAAGGTACGAGGCTATCCTTTCTGTAAGTAGAGGAGTCTCCATAGGGGATGGCAAGGGCTAAACATGAGGCCACATAATTTCTTGCGGAACCTTATTTTCATCCTTAATGGTTCTTTTCCCGGGAGACCTGCCAAGGGCAATTCCCCAACAGACAATACCCCAGGTAGTTTTAAGGCTGTATTACCTAAAAGCTGGAGTACAAGAAGCTTCACTGTTGGCAGGCCGCCCTGCAGTCACCAACCCATCCACAGCCCAGGCCCTGCCACTCAGGCTGGGTTAGCTCGGCTTCCAACAACCTGGCCCTTTAGGAGGTGTTTTTTCAGAGTTTGTTACTCGCTCTCTGTTGTTGTGACTTTGGTTATTTTATTACCCTACTCGTAGTGATATTTTGGACCCTCTACCAGGTGCGTTTTGATTTGTTCCTTGGAGTATCCGTGTAAAGGAAAACAGACAAACAGGAGACAAAAACAGGCAAACATACAAACAAATAACCCAAACAAGTAAACAAAAACAAAACAAAACAAAACAAAACAACTAAAAACAATCCAGAAGCAAAAAAACAAAAAACACCAACTACAAGTAAAGAACAGGGTGGTGTGGTGCTGATGGAAAAGCACATACAAAGGGAGAAATGACAGGAGCGGGGGCTGGGCGGGGAGGAAACATAAACATTGATTAGGCAGAGAGACTAAAAGGCTTAATCCAGAGAGAGAGAGAAAGGAAAATAAAAAGAAACAAAGATAAAGTTACCCAGACAGAGAAACTATACGTGTTGATTATTCCAGAGAGAGAGAAAGGAGTATAAAGAAGGAGGTGTAGAACATGTATCAAGAGAATGGATTAAATATGTCTGTTTAGACAAACTAATAACCGGAGTTACCAACACAGAGGAGGGAAGAGTTAAGGAGGAGAAATGGTGGGAGAATATATCTACATATCCAGGACTGACCTAGAGTTAATCCAGACAATGCTGCAGTGCTGGTCTAGAAGAGCCATCCATCTCCTTAAACAAAATCTGTCTCGCTCCAGTAGATACACCATTATCTGGTGCAGAGGGGCGTGGTTTGGTGTGGGCTGGTCCTGCCTCCACTGTCGCCAGTGGACAGATCCCTGAAGCCCCACCTTGGTGGGGGGGCGGGGGGGGGGGAGGAAAATGGAGATCCCCCAGTTTCTTCCCAGAGCCGGACCAGTGGACTCCATTTGAATCGTCCTCACTATGCCGCGGGCACAGATGGGGCAGGCCTTCTCGCTTCACCAACTCCCATGACCTTGCGGTTGTCTAGGATTCAAAATCCCACTCTGGGTGCTCTGGCCCTGGGGAAGCGCCTCTCAGTGCTCTGGCCCCATATGTGGTCCTGGCTGGCTTTGTCTGTGCCTCCGCACTTCAGGGAGGACCGCCTGCTCCTACTGCGGACTGTGCCACCGAGCTCGCCACGGAGCCCCAGGGGTGGCAGACGCAGGCAGGCTTTGGCTTTTTCCGCAAGACTCCAGGGAGGGGGCCTCTTTCTCCTACTGTGGACTGCACCCCTGATCTACCACCAAACCCAGGGCTGGCTCCCCTCCTCCCCAGGTGCGTGAATAGGGAGCCATCCCCAGTCGGAAGAAAGACCTGCAGTTAGAGATAGGATCCCTCTCAGTCCCAGTCTGAGCGCTTTCTCTAATCCAGATATAGTCTTCCACTTCCCCAGCCCCTCTTTCTCTTCCCTTTGTCTATCTGCAGAAGGGGATCCCTCCCCCCTGTGCCTACACAGCCTGTTTGATCTCCCCTACTTCACAATCACCCACCTATCTTTTCTCCAGTTGACCCATTTTCTTCATGGTAGATTCAGTCTCTTTTCCACCCAGACTCTTGGGGTTCAAAGTCCTTTGGCCTCAGCACCTGGCAGGAAGTCTCTCCCCCTACTTCTCCGCCATGTTGGCCCTGCTCCTCTGGTCTTTTATCTCTATCCAGTCTTATTTTAACTATTATTTTAAAACCTATGATAGGGAATTCCATTATCTGAAGCTCCCATGAATCTCTCTCTCTATGGTCTTTTTTTCCTTCATTCATTATCGTCTGCATTAATCTGTTCCCTTATGTGCTAAGTTCCTTTTAATTCAGTGCTGAATTTTTGACATCTTATTATTTTTATTTTTCTCTGTCTCACTTAGGATTTATCATTTATACATGAACCACTCCATGTATTTCAAGTAAGAATTTGAGCTTAAACTACAATTAGAAGGGCTGGGAGAACAAAGGTTAATGAGGATATCTCTGTTTTTCCGAAAATTGGAAAATTCAAAAGTCTCAAGAGAAGTTGATGGCAGCTTCGGGAGCAGCAGAGGGTATGATTCTGAGGGAGATGCGTGAAGAGCCCTGGCAAATCCCCACATTTCTCGCATACATGTGCCACATGCTTGCTTTAAGCTTTTACCAAAGAATAATAGCTTATTTTTCTTACTCCACTTTTCATCTATGAGAGTTCTTTCATCAGCTAAGTGTAACTGAAACCCTGCTGGCAGAAATGCTAGGAAAAGTAATTTCTAGTCTTTCAAATCTTTTGACACAGAGGAAATTTTAGAATGTTGGAATGAAACTATGTATCAAATGAAGTATCTGGACACATCTTGTCTGCTTCCCCTCCCCCTCTCCCCCCCCCAATCTGGTAACCTAAATGCTTTTCTTTTCAGGACACATAAGGTAAATGTAGGTTTGAAAATAAATAATATACCTTTTTAACTTCCCCTAACAAATATAAACCTTAGTTGAGGAGGATTTTAAAGAGACAGACATATTGTTGAAGTATAGTACTGTGATTAGAAATAGTTAGAAAAAAAAAATACCAGCTTTGTTTGGATTATTAGTCATTAGTCATGTCACATAGAACAGATTCCTTCATTTCTTTAACATGCTGCCTTGTACATTGATACATCTCTAAAATTGTTATTATAGGGGCGCCTCGGCGGCTCAGTCAGTTAAGGGTCTGACTCTTGATTTCAGTTCAGGTCATGATCTGGTTGTGACATCAAGCTCCACGTTGGGCTCCGCATTGACATTGTAGAGCTTGCTTGGGATTCTCTCTCTCCCTCTCTCTCTGCCCCTCCCCCACTCATGTTTCTCTCTCTCTCTCTCACTCCCTCCCTCTCTCTCTCTCTCTGTCTGAATAAATAAATATTTTACTATATTTCTATCATCATCTTCATCAAAAGCTCAGGTATGCCTACTGTGCAAAACAGAACCCTGATATTAATAGGTAGATTGGTCCCATTTAGTTCAAATAGTTCTATTTAACAGCACACAAATTTTTTTTGGAAGCCAGAACTTTATAAAGATAACAAAGATTTGTTGAGAATAACTGAGCCTATACTCTAAAAAGAGCTATAAATATTTTACATTACATGGTGTTGGCCTTTAGATAAAAGAATACAGTTTTCTTCTGCACGGATACATTTCTCCTTCACTCTACTTCCAGTGACAAGTCGGTAAAAATTTATTTCTCTTCAGTCCCAAGAAAAGACCTGTTATGGTTCATCAAGTCAATAACATTTCATGAAGCCAGGATTGTTTCCATTTCCCCTGCTATTCCAAATAATCTAAATCCAGAGGACACACTTTTGTGTGTATTTATAAGTACATTTGGAAATTGCCCATACCCTCCTGCACCAAAATGTTTATTTTCGACAAAGTGTGTGAAGCGACCTAGAATTGTCTTGACCAAGTCTTATTTGCCATCTTTTGTGACATATGGTAATCAACTAAGAGCTCGGTGAAAGATGCAAGCACTTTAATCTACTTTGGTTTCTTTTTAGCCTAGGCTAAAGAAGTTGTCCTAATGATCTATTTTGCTTTACTGGATCTTACTCTGATCTTTGAGGCCAACATTTATTAATAAAAACCAAGTACTTTTGTAAATTTTCATTCTATCTTTAGGTATTTTTCTTAAACACATGCAGGAAAGGGGTAACACTTTGACAAGACTCAGGTATTTGTGATGGCCTTTGTCCAAACAACACCTGTTCAGTTTCCTAGGGCTGAACAAAGTGTTATAAACTAGATAACTTAAAATAACAGAAAAGTATTATCTCACAGATCTGGAGGCTACAGGTATGGATTCAAGGTGTCAATATCATGGGTTCTTTCTGAGGGCTGGGAGGGAGAATCTGTTCCATGCCTGTCTCCTTGCATCTGGTGGTTTGCTGTCAATCTTTGGCACTCTTTGACTTACAATTATATCACATTCATCTGTCCTTCATCATCTCATGACTTAGTCCCTGTGTTTGTTTTTGTGTCCAAGTTTCCCCTTTTTATAGAGACACAGTCATATTGGATTAGGACTCAGTCTACTAACCTCATCTTAATTTGATCACAAAGACCAAAGCTTTTAGGATAGATGCCTGATTGGATATGATTGCACTACGACCTTTCAGTTTAATTCTTCTATGCATAATATAATATAGGCTGAAATGCAAACATCTATTTTATTTTTGGTTGATGATTCTTTGTTCAACGAAAAAATCTTCAAACGGATGTAATACGACAATGCTTAAATAGCTTTATTCAGAACAAAAAGGTAAATCTTCCCTCACCTTTCTGTAGCTGAGAACTTGAGTTCTAGTGCTGTTAACAGAGACAATAAATGTGGTCATGAGCCCGTGTCAGCCAGGGAACTAACTAGAGATGAGACCCCTCTGGAAAACAGAAAGAGCTGCCCTTCCATTAAAGAAGATAGGAAAATCTCTATACATGATTCACACTTATGCCAGTGCAGGAAATAATGTCTCCTTATTTATTTATTTATTTATTTATTTATTTAGAGCAGGAGAGAGAAAGAGAGAATGAGTGGAGGAGGAGCAGAGAGAGAGAGAGGGAGAGAGAGAATCCCAAGCAGACTCCGTGCTATCAGTTCAGAGCCCCACACAGGGCTATATCTCACTAATCGTGAGATTGTGACCTGAGCCAAAATCAAGAGTTGGATGCTTAACTGAGCCATCCAAACACCCTGATCTAATGATCTGTGTGTGGAAAACAATTGATGGTTCCCCAGTACCGAAAACCTGGCTGCAAATTAATATAAAATTATCATAATCATAAGATTAAGAATCATATGAGAGGATCAATAATGGAGGTATCAAACCCAACAAAAAGGAGATGCAATTCTATAAGAAATGGAAACAGTAAAATATTCTATAAAATCTAAAAAAAAAAAAATACATGCAATAAAAATGCCTAGAAAATGGGCAGAAGAAATCAAAACCATGTTAAAATAGCACACACCAGGAAATAATCTGAAGACCACTGCCTGGGTTTAACTCCCAATTCTACTTTTTGTATAATATTTGATACTCTTCTTGTCTGCTGTGTCCTTCAGTTTACCCATTTGCAAAGTGGGGATAATTACAGTATCTACCTCATTAGGTTGTTGTCAACAAACACTAAAAATCTTATAATGTGTAGTCCGTAGTTTTTTTCCATAAAGTAATAAACTTAGAAATGAGTAAAAGAGTATTTTTTTAAGGGTGTGTGGGTGGCTCAGTTGGTTAAACGTCCAACTCTTGATTTCAGCTCAGGCTGTGATCTCACAGTTCATGAGATTGAGTTCCTCAGTGCTGTCCACACAGACTCTGCTTGGGATTCTCTCTCACTGCCCCTTCCCCACTCATGTGCGCGCGCACGCTCTCTCTCTATGAAAAAATAAGTAAACTTAAAAAAAAGAAATATAATCCATAATATAAAATCAAACTAAAAAATCACAATTAAACTAAAGTCAATAAACTGAATAAGCTTCCAGAACCAAATAATAATACTAATAATAATTAATGTAGAAAGAAAAAAATAAAAAAAAAACTCTTTCTTACATATTCTTCCAGAAGCTAATAGAAAGGGGAACATATATAAGTCCATTTAATAAAGTAATCTTATCCAATTGAAAACTAGACAAGGACAATACAACAACACAAAAGAAGAAAATTAAATTTAAGTTTATGTTTAGAGATTAAAAGAAAATCATAAATAAGATACAAGAGATAGTTAAAATACATTTTAATCCATTATGGAGTTGTTCAAGGAATGCAAAAAATGTTTTACTATTGGAAAGCTCTTTAATGCAATTTACCACATTAACATTAAAGAAGTTATTGCGTGTAAAATTTTATTGGGATACAAAAAACACATTTGATATTAAGCCATAAACTCATAACAAAAAATAAACTCTCCAACAGCTTAGGGATAGATGATAATTTTTTTTTAATATTTTTTTCAACGTTTATTTATTTCTGGGACAGAGAGAGACAGAGCATGAGCGGGGGAGGGGCAAAGAGAGAGGGAGACACAGAATCGGAAACAGGCTCCAGGCTCTGAGCCATCAGCCCAGAGCCTGACGCGGGGCTCGAACTCATTGACCGCGAGATCGTGACCTGGCTGAAGTCGGACGCCCGACCGACTGCGCCACCCAGGCGCCCCTAGATGGTAATTTCCAAAACCAAATGAAAGGGATCTAGGAAAATTCTAATACAAACAGAACACTTAAAAGTGAAATATTAGAATATCTTTTCTAAAATCCAAACATTATATGTCTGTCTGATACCAGGGCTTATAATCAGTATATATTGGAGATATTATCCAGTAGAATAAAATAAAAAATAAGTAGTAGCTATAAGAATAATAAAGAGGAAAACATTTGCAGACAATATAACCATCAATAAAAAAAAATCCATTAAGGTACAAAGATTTAATGTATGAACTTTTCAAAAAATTTGTTAGATGCAACATCAAGATGAAAAAAATTGAGAATATTGTTATTGGTATTTTATGATTTTATCAGCATCAAGATACACCAGTGGATATAAGATAAAAATATTCATTTTGTGGAAATTAGAAACCAGAACATATAAATAGAAATTCCTAGTAACAGCTAATAAATGATTTAATTATTTCAGTCATTTGATAGCCTTTAGTCATTTTTGCCGTTTTTAAACACAGCTGTTATATAACTCACCATAAAATTACCTCTTCTAAATTTTACACATGAGTAGTTATTAGTAATATTCACAAGGTTCTATAACCACCATCACTCCTATATAATTCCAGAACATTTTCCTCACCCCCCAAGAAACCCCTATTAATTAGCAATCACCCCCAATCCTTTCTTTTCCTAGTTCCTGGTAGCCACGAATTTTCTATTTCTATGAATTAGCCTATTCTGGACATTTCATTTAAATGGAATCAGACAATTTGTGACCTTTTGTGTTGGCCTTCTTTTGCTTAGCACAATGTTTAGAAGGATATAGAAAAATTTGAACCCTCATACTCCGCTAGTGGAAATGTAAAACAGTGCAGCCATTTGGAAAACAGTTTAGTGGTTCCCCAAAAAGTTAAAGTTACATTTGACCTAGACTTCTTACCTTTTTGCAGTTCAATTTCCAAATAATCAACCTGACCTGTCAACTCGCTACCCTGCAGTTACCCTACAAGCCCACAAGAGGCAGTATAGTGTAGTATTTCAATACCAAAACTCTGAAATCAGGAAAAGCTAGATTGACATCTGTTTCACCCCATTTACTTGGTGTTCACCAGTGTAAAAGGTCAATAATATTGCCATCTTCACTAGGTTGATATGAGGACCAAATAGTTAATTTGTATAGACTGTATAGAACAGTGCCTGAGAGCCAATGATGACTTCATTATTCACTCGGCAAATACTTTAGAGCTTCAGCTATTTGTTCACATTATCCTAAGTGCTAGAGATGTAATGACAAGAGAAAAAGCTCTAGCTCACACAGTTACAATTTTATTGGAACAAAACAATGTATGTTTTAATGTTACTATATTTTTCTTACATAAAATATGTTAATTTGTTAAAGATATTATATGTCTTTATAATATTTACATATAATAAAATCAGATGGTGATAACGTTCATGAAGAAAAATAAAGGCGAAAGCAATAGAGACCATGTATGTGAAATGTGCAAGTTGCATAGTCACAGGTGGTACCTTTGTGAAGGTGACATTACTGCACAGACCTGAATGAAATCACAGAGAGAGTCAAGCAGATATTTATAGGTACAGCATTAGAGCATTAGAGGCAAAATAAAGAAAAGTGGAAATACCTTCACAGTATTAGTTCCAGTGGTACAGGAACAGCATGGTGGCCTAGGACAGCAGCAGGACAAGGAGCATGAGTGTGGTTCCTCGGGTCAAGTAAAGAAAATAGTTCAAAAAGAGGTTAGAGAGGGAGGGAGCCAAAACATAAGAGACTCTTAAAAACTGAGAACAAACTGAGGGTTGATGGGGGGTGGGAGGGAGGAGAGGGTGGGCGATGGGCATTGAGAAGGGCACCTGTTGGAATGAGCACTGGGTATTATATGGAAACCAATTTGACAATAAATTTCATATTTAAGAAAAAAACAAAAATAAATAAAATTTAAAAAAAGAAAATAGTTCAAAAAGGAGAAGGTGACCACCTGTCCCAATTTACTCAGAAAAGCCTTGGTTTTACTACTGACACTGAGACATTTGGTCACTCACTAATGAAGATGAAAAACTGACACTAGGATTGGCAACGTGGAAACCTTTCTTGACCTAAGAGTATGAGTAAAATGGTGGGGAAACGTCTGATTTTCTTCTGCATTCAAGAGAATATAGGAGGAAGTACCAAAATTAGATTCATGAAGAATACACAAATCTTTCAGAGTTTTTATAAGGAGAACAGAAAATAGGAAGGTAGATCAAGCGTTTTCAGTTTGTTTTCTTTGTTTTTATTAAAAATATTGATCCCCACCCCGATCCTTCCATTCAGTAATTTTCTTAATTCAACAGTTTGGTGTATATACTGCCTTTTGTCAATCCTTCTGCTATAGATTAAATGTATCCCTCCAAAATTCATGTTAAATCCTAATGCCTAATGTGATGGTATTTGGAGGTGGGGTCTTTGGGAATTTGATTAGGTTACAAGGACAGAGACTTCATGATTGGGATTAGTGCCCTTATAAAAGAAACCCCCTTTGGGGTGCCTCGGTTGAGCGTCCAACTTTGGCTCGGGTCATGATCTCACACCTCGAGAGTTTGAACCCCGCATCGGGCTCTGTGCTGACAGCTGGGAGCCTGGAGCCTGGAGCCTGCTTTGGATTCTGTGCGTCCCTCTCTCTCTGCCCCAACCCACTCACATTCTCTCTCCAAAATAAATAAACATTTAAATTTTTTTTAAATAAAAAAAAGAACCCCCCTTTCCCCTTTGTGAGGATACAACAAAAAAGGGCCCTCTATGAACAAGAAATCAGGGCCTCTCCAGACACTGAATTTGATGGCACCTTGATCTTGAACTTCCCAGCCTACAGAAGTGTGAGAAATAAATTTGTTTTATAAGATACCCAGTTTCTGATATTCTGTCATAGCACCCCGAACTAATTCAAATATAATTCGAATTAAGGAATTTTGGAGAAGTCACTAATATTTAATAATCTCATTCCAAAGTCCTTCCTTCTTCTTTTGAACAATTTCAATCCTATATTTTCCTCAAGACCCTTTTAAAATGTTATTTTTTCCATAGATGAGGCTCAATTGTATCCTCTACTTTTTTTGTTTTTGTGGTACCTTTAATTGGCTTTGACATATATCATGTTCCTGGACCCCTAGTTTACTTTAAACATCTGAGTAGTGGGTAATGGCACATTTCTATTTATTCTGACTCCTCTTTTGTCCTCAGTGTGTGTGTGTGTGTGTGTGTGTGTGTGTGTGTGTGTGTATGCAGTACCTAGTCAGAGTACTTTGCAAGGAGAATCTGGGCATGTCCATTAGAGGATTTTATGTTGTAAATTCACCCAAAAAATCCCCTAATGGACATGCTCAGATTTCCTTGCAAAGTACTCTGACTAGATACTGCATACAGGTTCCGTGCACTGCTTTAGCTAAAAGACGCTTTGCTTCCAATACCCACTTCATTATTATTCATCTCAAAGTAATAGAAATACATTCTTCTCTCCTTTCTGCACTGATGTCCAAACAGTCAAGCACAATCGTCGTGTTCTCTTCTTCTCCTAGAGGTGTAATTTAAATTCTGAGATACTCAGAGTGAGGAATTAGAATGCCTTTTGCTTCATTTATAAAACCTGACAGCTTAATTCCAAATACTTTGGAGATTTAATTAATGAGAAGTGAATCAACCCTTCAACATTAAAAAGAAAATCTATAATTTGGCCTCTTCTAGTGAGCAGAGTAAAATGTCAAATTATTTTAGGCCAATGGACAGGATTTTTCATAACTTTTATGATGTAAATGTTTCATAATAATGTCAAAACTTCTGCTCTATTAAGCCAGCATGTAACTTATCCAATACAAATTGCCCATGACACGAAATTGTATTGATGTCTTCTTACCACAGAGATAAACTTGGCTGTGGAAAGTGGGCCTTGCCCCCTCTGCAGCAAAAGAACGATATTTGGGAAATCAAGTGACCAAGCTCCTTACTCCTCCTGGAATTGCTTGCCGGTAGCAGCAGCTCTAAGGTGTACCTGCTTAACCTTGAGTAATAAGAGTGGAAAGATCTAAACTGGAACTGACAGTCGGGTTTTATATGGTAATTTTCTATTTGCTCTGGCTTCTCTTTTTACTCAGCCTTTAGGTATATACAGGGTACCTATTAAAAGCACTCTAAGCTACAAATTCTGAAGGATCAAATGCTTGGCCCAGACAGCAAATGAAAATGTTGACAAATGTGATTTCCACAAGTTGCTGCATTTATACCACTTTATATCACTTTTCAGGGTATATATATTTATTCTTCAATTATCAGAACTGATTAAGAGCTACAAATAATTTGATAATAACTCATAATACTATGTGCATGTATTTGCAATCACAAAATATCTTGATAGCTATCACAAAGCCTTTAGTTGTAAAGCATGGTAACCTGTACTACAGTTATATATTTATGGAATAAAGAAAAGCAAGACATGGGAATATTTTGTTCTTATAAATGGTCAAATGAAATACAAACACTTAACCAAAGTAAGACAATGTTGAAGATAACTTTTCAAATAAAAAAGTAAGGTGAAGTATAAGGATGAGGCACATTGTTTAATGCTTAAAAGACAGTGTAAGAAGGATAGAGATGATAGGAAGGTATATTTCAACTCAACAAAAGAAATGTGTTCCTATATTTATTTAGAATTAGTTCAACATTGAGTTAGTTGGTTGGGGTAGGCAGTGAATTTTCCATTTCTGGATGTTTAAGCAAAGCATATACCAATCTTCTTTTCACTATGCCTCATGTTATAAAATACCTTTACCATTGCCCTTAATAAACACATGTAAGCTTTATAAAACATTGTTTATCATTATGATGTATTCTGATACTATCTGTATATATTTAAGAAAAAACTCCTGTTATGACCCTTAACATTGATTTTTGCATGTTACTAATATTTCATAACAATTTGAAAATCACTGAAATAAATATTCTTTTAAATCTCTTTCAGTCTTATGATTCTATCAAAATAAAATGATAATACCCAACAAAATGATGCAAAGAACAGCAACAACGTCACATCTCTATTGTTTGAATCAGCTAAATTTGACTTATAACTGACTCAGAACTGGAAGAGATTGTTTCTCAGTCATATGGTAGAGGTCTTAATCCTTTCTGGAATCATGTCAGAACCTTTGGAGGCCCAGTGTCTTCGTCCATTCACACTATTATTTTGAAATATTACAGGGGAGCCTGGGTGGCTCAGTTGGTTAAGAACCTGACTTTGTCTCAGGTCATGACCTTGCCATTTGTGAGTTCGAGCCCCGTGTCGGGTTCTGTACTGACAGCTCAGAGACTGAAGCCTGCTTTGGATTCTGTGTCTCCCTCTCTCTCTGCCCCTCCCTGCTTGTGTTCTCTCTCTCCCTCTCCCTCTCTCTCTCTCTCAAAAATAAATAAACATTAAAAAACTTTTGAAATATTACAGGCTAGGTAGCTTATAAAATAGAGAAATTTGTTTCTCACCATTCTAAAGCCTGGGAAGTCCAAGATCAAGGTGCCAGTATGGTCTTGTTCCAATGGAAACTCTCTTCCTAGTTCATAGCCAGTACCTTTTCTTTGTGTCCTTTCATGGTAGGAAGAGAAAGGTATCTCTGTGGATTCTCTTTTTTAAAGCACTAATTCCATTCATGAGGGCTTCACCCTAATGACTAAGCAGCTCCCAAAGACCCACCTCCTAATATCATCATTTTTGAAGATTAGAATTTAAATATATGAATTTGGAGGGCATATAAATATTTCTACCATAGCAGTCAGAAATTTAGAAGAAGGTAACAGAGAACCCTAGTCACCAGTGTCAGAGTCACCCTTAAAGTGTTCATTGCCCAAGATCCTGTCATCTTCTTGAGAGAGACAGCCCCACTAACTCTAGACTAAGAATACACAGGGGATGTTCAATTTCAGTACTATGGCCATGGTTATGGATGTCTAGTTCCCTTGACAAGAGAAGCTGGAAATCTCAGTGTCTATGCAACAAACCATTAAAATCTTAGATGCATAATATGTATATTATGTTAAATACGTAATCAAAATGTTTCAAAAATGTGGCAACCGATGACTCTATTTTTGCATATAGCTTTATATTGTGCTTTTTTTGGAAGAGTATATGTGGTTCAATATTCCTTCATTGTATTAAGTCTTAGCTAGTTTTGGTAAAATTATATACATAAAAGTGACCGAGATATAGTATAAAATAATTGATAACAAAATCTGATAGACCTGAATTAAACTCCCATGTCTTCTTATTTAATGTGCCTGAAAGGCATGGTTTTTCTCACTTGTAAAATGAGTCTCAAACCTGTAGGGTTATTTGAAGATTAAACCAAAAAAAAGTGCCTAGAAATTGCCAGTGCCAAGAGGAACTTACGGAGACATGAGAGTGTAATGTGATATCTTGTCCCTGGAACAGCAAAAGGACATTAGATAAAAGTTAAGGAAATCGTAATAGAGAATGGACTATAGCTAATAATAATGTATCAATATTGGTTCATGAATTGTGACAGGGGTACCATACTAATTTAAGATGTTAAAAATAGGGAAAGCAAGGTATAGGTATATGGAAACTCTCCAAACTATCTTTGTAATGTCCTTGCAAATATAAAAACATTATAAAATTAAAAGTGTATTAAAAAGAATGCCTTGAACAAATTAAACAATTGCTTAATACACATATACAAAGAGTTTGTGTATGTATATATGTGGATATGTAGACACATTATACATATTTGTATAGCTATGAGTAGTTGATTGAATATATATGTATATATGCATATATGCTCAATAGATGAGTATTTACACATATATATGTATATACTCAATATATGTGTATATAAATACGTGTCAAAACTCATAAGAATATACATATATACATAATATACTTATATACACATGCACATATAGGGTCATGAATTTCTAAAAAGTTACCTCAACTTTTGAAAGTTCTCAAAATTTTTGCAAGTTACATGAAATAGAACAGAATGAAGAGACATTTAATATTTTTCTTTAGTTTTAATTTTTAAATTTTATAACATTCAGTGAGGTCTTCTTAAGTTTCTGAGCCTTCACTAATTAGATGTGGTTTACATAAATCTGTATTAAAGAAGTGACTAAATAATCTTCTGAAGGTGATAACCAGTTTTTATTCTAATAAGAATACAGTTTAGTAACAGCAGACCAAAGGACTCAACTTCAGGCCAGTCTCTATAAATCTGCTTAATTGACTATTAGAAGGTTCATCCTGTTGGCATTATTAGTTCAGAATCATCCATTCTCTTATGTAACAGTTAATTGCCATTCAGCATTAAGGCAAATGTTATATCAATTTCTTCTCCTTGGGCTTCAAATTATTACTTTAAATTGTTAGGTTTGCATTTACTGATATCATTAATATAGATAAATCCACAATAATTATGTCACTTAAAAATACCGTTTAATAATATAGCCTGACATCTATATAGCCCTTTTGTAAGATTAAAAAAAGACAGTCTCTTTAGCAAATGGTGCTGGGAGACCTGGACAGCAACATGCAGAAGAATGAAACTGGACCACTTTCATACACCATATGCAAAAATAAATCCGAAATGGATGGAAGACCTAAGTATGAGTGAGGAAACTATCAAAATCCTGGAGGAGAACACAGGTAGCAACCTCTTTGACTTCTTACTTGACACATCTCCGGAGGCAAGGAAAATAAAGCAGAAATGAGCTACTGGGATCTCATCAAGATAAAAAGCTTCCATACAACAAATGAAATAATCAATAAAACTAAAAGGCAACTAATGGAATGGGAGAAGATATTTGCAAATGACATATCCAATAAAAGGTTAGTATCCAAACTTACCAAACTCAGCACCCAAAAAACAAATAATCCAATGAAGAAATGGGCAGAAAACATGAATAGACACTTTTTCAAAGAAGACACCCAGATGGCAAACAGACACATGAAAAGATTTCTCAACACTGCTCATCATCAGGGAAATACAAATCAAAACCACAATGAAATAACATCTCACACTGGTCAGAATGGCTAAAATTAACAACTCAGGAAACAACAGATGTTGGCAAGGATGTGGAGAAAGCCTATTGTGGGATGTGGAGAACGCTATTGCACTGTTAGTGGGAAAGAGAACTGGTGCAGCTATTTTGGAAAATAGTGTAGAGGTTCTTTAAAAAATTTAAAATTGAACTATCCTACGACCCAGCAATAACATTTCTAACTATTTATCCAAAGGACACAAAAATGACGATTCAAAGGGGCACATGCACCCCAGTGTTTACAGCAGCACTATCAGCAATACAATAGACAAATTATGGAGAAAGCCCAAATGTCCATCAACTAATGAATGGACAAAGAAGATGTGGCATACACACACACACACACACACACACACACACATACACAGAGACACAGAGACACAGAGACACACACACACACATGCACACACACACACACACACACACAAAGGAATACTACTTGGTGATGAAAAAGAGTGAAATCTTGTCATTTGCAACAATGTGGATGGAACCAGAGGGTATTATGATAAGCAAAATTAGTCAGAGAAAGACAGATATCATATGATTTCACTCATATGTGGAATCTGAGAAACTTAACAGATGAAAAGAGTGTAAGGGAAGGAAAAATAAGATAAAAACAAAGAGGGAGGCAAATGATGAAACAAATACAGAGAACAAGTTGAGGGTTGATGGACAGAGTGGGGCAGTGGGTTAAATGGGTGACAGGCATTAAGGAGGGCATTTTTTAGGATGAGCACTGGGAGTCATATATAAGAGATGAATCACTGGGTTGTACGCCTAAAACCAAAACTACACCGTATGTTAACTAACTTGAGAATAAAAAATAAATAAAAATGAAAACATCCAAACTGCAAAATAGCTTCTTCACATTCATCACTCTTCTTCCAACACAGGCAGTCAACAGATGTCACAATATTAGGAATATGTGTTTTAGAATTAGAATTTAACTGAAATATTGGCCCTACTATATTGTTTGTGCAGGTTACGATTTTCTCACCTGAAATTAAGCAATGGTGTGATATCCAAAATATCTGAAATTATTAAATTTCCGAGATAATGTGGCCATCAGCTCAGGTGCCTCTCTAACTGTCTCCAACACCTTCCTGTAACCATTGTATGACTGATTTCTAGTCGTTGTTTTTTTTCTCCATGTATTCAAATTTATTTTCAACCAGAATTAACTTCATGACTACCTTATTTTAATACTTCTTTGTGAACTTTGAAAACTACTAGGCTTAATGCTTTACCACCATTTACTTTGGAGATTCTTTACCTGAAGTAGTATTATGACTTTCACTACAAGACTTTATGGTATCTATAATTATATAATACTGTGTTATTTAAAATTTCACCTACAAAAAATTATGTCATAGGACATGTAAATTTCACCAGATAAAATGTGATGGTGTTAGAATAAATTAACAATCCCTTTGTACTTTTTATAATAAATAGTATTTTAGTATGTTTTAAATCTGTGTAAAATAAGTAAATTTCTTAAAGATGATTTTGTTACTATAAAAAAGTACTAAAAATGTTCTATAAAAACAGCAAGCAAAAGTCCATTTAAAGCTTAGTTATTTTTCGTAAAAAACAAAAGTATTTAAAATATATCATACAAAGTCTAAGGAATGATGCTTTTATCTCCTGCACTTATTTTGTAATAACTTGAAACCCCCCTTTCTCTTTGTATCCTTGAAGTCAGTTTGCCTGTGGAAAATCTAGACTGATTTGCATGATGTAAACATAAATACAAGCACCAAAAAAGGAAATCAAAGAAGTGATAATAAATTAGAATTTTTGGGTAAAAGAAGATTAAGAAAAAATAAAGTTAGGATAAAATAAGTTAAGATGAAATAATATTAAAATATATGCTATTCAAAAGAAGGCAAGGAGGTGGGAATACAATGAACAAAAAGCATATACAATAATAGAACATAAACATCCAGGACACACACTTAAACCAACCCGTACTGATAATTATAATAAATTTACACTGTTTTTAAAAGCCAAATACTAGACACAGATAATCAAAATGGATAAAGCATGACTCAACAATATTGTGTCTATATGTAATATATAAAAAAATTTGTAGGTTCAGAGTAAAAAGATGGGAAAAGATATGACATGCAAAAACTGATCAGTAAGCTGGAGTAACAGCATGTATATCAAAAAGAATAGATTTGAGGATAAAAAAATGGATTACCAGTAAAAGGGATCCAGGACCCATTTCCCAGTGTTGAGGAGGGGAGGTTTTTCCACACACTACCAAGCAATCTGTAGACACAAACTGAGAGTCCTACAATTCAATTAAATTCTATCAACTGACGCTATCTACCCAAGTCAGCATCAGATCCCACAGGTTAAAGACTCAGTCCTACAAAACATGCCCCTCCCCAGAGCCTTCAGATGCCAGTTGAAAGCACAGGTTATCTATCACCTGTGCTTGTGACCAAAAAGCTATAGATTAGAGCTTCTAATGACCTCTTTGGGTTCCATTAATTAGCTAGAGCAACTCACAGAACTCAGAGAAACAATATAGATTCCTAGATTACTAGAAATACTAGATTATGGGTTCATTATTAAAAGATGTTATTTAGAAAAGTTCAGATGGAAGAAATGCATAGGGCAAAGTAAGGGGAAAAATGGGCAAAGGAGGCATAGTTTGTATACCCTCTTGTAGCAGGCCATTCTCCCCAAGTCTCTACCAAATTGAAAGGTCTCCCAAACATCTCCTTTTCATTTTTTTATTGAAACTTCATTGCATAGGTAGGATTGATTAAATACTTGGTCACTGGTGATTGGACTAGATCTCCAGACCCTCTCCTTTCCCAGAAGGTCAAGGGATGGGACAGAAAATTTCAACACTCTACTCACAGGATTGGCTCCCAAGGAAACTAATTCCCACCTTCAGGGGATTTCTAAAAGTCATCTTATTAACATAAGCCAAGTGGTCGAAAGGGGTTGTTCTGTATGGAGGTTCCTTAAAAAATTAAAAATAGAATTACCCTACAACCCAGCAATAGCACTACTAGGAATTCATCCAAAGAATATTGGAGTGCTGACTCATAGGAGCACATGCACCCCCAATGTCTATAGCAGCGCTTTCAACAATAGCCAAATTATGGAAAAAGCCCAAATGTCCATCAGCCAATGAAAGGATAAAGAAGATATGGTATATGCATGCACACGCTCACACACACACACACACACACACACACACACACACAAAGGAATACTACTCGGCAGTGAGAAAGAATGAAATCTTGCCATTTGCAACAATATGGATAGAACCAGAGGGTATTATGCTAAGTTAAATAAGCCAGAGAAAGACAGATATATATTTTCACTCATTTGTGGAATTTAAGAAACTTAACAGAAGCTCATGAGGGAAGGGAAAGAAAAAAAAATTGTTACAAACCAAGAGGACAGCCAAGTCATAAGAGACTCTTAAATTTGGAGAACAAACTGAGGGTGGGTGGTGGGGGGGGAGAGAGAGGGGAAAATGGGTGATGGGCATTGAGGAGAGCACTTGTTGGGATGAGTACTGGTTATTGTATGTAAGTGATGAATCATGGGAATCTAATCCCAAAGCCAAGAACACACTCTATACACTGTATGTTAGCTAACTTGAGAATAAATTATATATATAATTAGATAACAATATATAATAATAGAATATATAATATAATAATACGTATAATAATAATATATTATATATACATATATAGGGGTTTGTTACATATAGCAAGACACATATTTCATCATTAAGGCTCTGAAGCTATTGCAGGAACTAAGGACAAGAAAACAAATATTATAATATTATTATATTTAATATAAATATATTAAAATATATTATATATTAAAAATATTATAATTTAACAAATATATATAAATATTATAAAAGATGCTCCTGTTGCTCGTATCACACAGGGAATTCCAAGGGTTTGGGCAGCTCTGTGTTAGAAACAAGACAAAGACCAAATACATTTATCTTTTTGGCATATATAATATTTTATTATTTATTTATTTATTTACTTAAATATAATTTATTGTCAAGTTAGCTAACATATAGTGTATACAGTGTGCTCTTGGCTTTAGGAGTAGATTCTCATGATTCATCACTTACATAAAACACCCACTGATCATCTCAACAAGTGCTCTCCTCAATGCTCATCACCCATTTTTCCCTCTCCTCCACCCCTGCATCAACCCTTAATTTGTTCTCTGTGTTTAAGGTTCCCTTATGGCTTGCCTTCCTCTCTGTTAGTAACTATTTTTTCCCCTTCCCTTCCCCAATGGTCTTCTAAGTTTCTCAAATTCCACATATGAGTGAAAACGTATGATATCTGTCCTTGACTTATTTCACTTAGCATAATAACCTCCAGTTCCATCCATGTTGTTGCAAACGGCAAGATTTCACTCTTTCTTATTGCTGAGTAAGTATATATATATATATATATATATATATATATATAGCTAATTAATATATATGTGTATATATATATATATATATATATATATATATATCACATCTTCTTTTTCCATTCATCAGTTGGTTTGGGCTTTTTCCATAATTTGGCTATTGTTGATAGCACTGCTATAAACATTGGGGTACAAGTGCCTCTATGAATCAGCACTCCTATATCCTTGAGATAAATTCCTTGAGATAAATTGCTGGGTCATAGGGTAATTCTATTTTTAATTTTTTGAGGAAACTCTAGTTTCCTCAAATAAGTCAGTTTTCCCGAGTGGCTGCTCCAGTTTGCATTCCCACCAAGAGTGCAGTAATGTTCCCCTTTCTCCACACTCTCACCAACATTTGTTGTTTCCTGAGTTGTTAATTTTAGCCACTGTGTTTGAGGTATTATCTCGTGGTTTTGATTTGTATTTCACTGATGATGAGCAATGTTGAGTATCTTTTCATGTGTCTCTTAATTGTCTGGATATCTTCTTTGAAAAATTGTCTATTCATGTTTTCTGCCCATTTCTTTTTTTAAATTTTTTATTATTTTTTTAAAATGTTTATTTATTTTTGAGAGAGACAGACAGACAGAACATGAGCAGGGGAGGGGAAAAGAGAGAGGGAGACTCAGAATCCTAAGTATGCTCCAGGCTCTAAGCTGTCAGCACAGAGCTGGATGCTGGGCTTGAACTCAGGAATGGCGAGATCATGACCTGAGCCAAAGTTGGACATTCACCCTGCTGAGCCACCCAGGCATCCCAGTCTTCTGCCCATTTCTTCACCGGATTATTTGTTTTTCAGGTGTTGAGTTTGGTAAATTCTTTATTGATTTTCGATACTAACCATTAATCTGATATGTCATTTGCAAATATCTTCTCCCATTCCATCAGTCGCCTTTTAGTTTTGTTGATTGTTTCATTTGTTGTGTGGAAGTTTTTTTTTATCTTGATGAGGTCCCAATGGTTCATTTCTGCTTTGATTTCCCTTGCCTCTGGAGACATGTCAAGTAAGAAGTTGCTGCAGCCAAGGTCAAAGAGGTTGCTGCCTCTGTTCTCCTCTAGGATTTTGATAGTTTCCTGTCTCACATTTAGGTCTTTCATCCATTTTATTTTTGTGTATGGTGTACAAAAGTGGTCCAGTTTCATTCTTCTGCATGTTGCTGTCCAGTTCTCTCAACATCATTTGTTGAAGAGACTATCTTTTTCCCATTGGATATTCTTTCCTGTTTTGTCAAAGATTAGTTGACTATACAGTTGTGGGTCAATTTCTCAGTTTTCAATTCTGTTCCATTGATTTCTGTGTCTGTTTTTGTGCCAGTACCAAATATATGTTTCTCATTATAAATCACAATATCACTACCAGTGATAAAAAAATGTGATAAAATTTGATAAAAAAATGATAAAAGGATCAATAATGAATATATAAAAAATTTTAAAGTGTCTACATCTAAGAAGTAAATTTTTAAACATATGAAAAGCCATATATCCCCCTCAACCTTTCATCTCTGTCATCTCTCTCTCTCTCTGTCCCTTCATAAAAAGAAAAATAGATATATGAATTCCATTTGTTCCTGAGTGATTTTATAGTGCTGGTGAAAATGATCTTCTATTTATTTGTGTATATTTACCTTACAGGGTAAATCAAATTTCCTAAGAAGAGCTTAACTCTTCTTTCAGATGCAATCTATGTATATCTAGTATTTTTATTTTAGTGTATTTAGAACAGCAATGCATTAATTTTTTTCAGCATACAGACTAGAATAGTTCATTAAAACAAATTGTGTTTTTTCCCTCTAAGTCATTATATAATCCATTTATTTTTTTCATTTAAAAAATAAAATAATAAGAAAACCTCATTTTCCAAAGCAGTGTAAATTCTCCTGGGATTTTTTTTTCTTTTCTTCCTTTTCTTTTCTTTTTTTTTTTTTTTTTTGCAGAGAGAGGGTGGGAGAGAGAGAGAGAGAGAGAACATGCATTCACGCATGAGCATGAGCGTGGGAGGAGCAGAAAGAATCTTAAACTACATGTTCAGCACAGAGCACAACACAGGGCTCAATCCCACAACCTTGGGATCATGTCCTGAGCTGAACTCAAGAGTCAGATACTTAACTGACAGAACCACCCAGGTGGCCCTGTTCTGGGATTCTTTATATAGGCTAGGCATCAGACTGCCTGCAGCCTGAAAGGGTGAGTGGACTCGAAATTTATTTGATTAGAGTAAACAGGGGCACATGGGTGGCTCAGTTGGTTAAATGTCGGACTCTGACTCAGGTCCTGATCTTACAGTTTGTGAGTTTGAGCCTCGTATTGGACTCTCTGCTGTTGACAAAGCCTACTCTAGTTCTTCTGTCCACCCGCCCCTCAGTCTCTGCCCCTCCCCACTGGTTCCCCCTCTCTTTCTCTCTCTCTCTCTCTCTCTCTCTCTCAAAAATAAACTTAAAAAAATCAGAGGAATCAGAATTGTCACATGCGGGACTTTTCAAGGGGAACAGAATTTGGCACCCAAAAATAAGCCTCTGGAATCCAGATTTATCTGGAGCATGTATTTTTGAGAAATAGCAGACACAGGATTAACTGAAAACATAATAGATGTTACCCTTTTGCAAGAAACATTTACATTTGTAAAGGAAAGCTCCATTTGTAGGAGAGTCTTCCTCTGTACCAGGAAAAGGAGGATGGCTAAATCTCTAGAAATGCTCTTCAGTGGAGAAGGCAGGAACTTAAATCTGCATGATAACCATATAGTTTACTGTGCTTTGTCTGATAATCTCCCATAATTAGCTCTTCACCTTCCAACATCTTTTGTCTTCAGATGAAAAAGGTATTTAAGGTGAGGGCTTAGGGAGTTTTGCTGGGTATCTCCCTTGTATAAGGGAGGTATATACATATTATTAAACTTCTGTTTGTTTTTCTCCTGTTACTCTTGCACACTAGAACTGCAATAGGTGACAGATGTCGGCCTTTTGTGACCCTCTCAAGTGACCTGAAGGAAACGTGAAAAACAGGAAGAACTGGAAAACCAATTAAGCAGAGGCATGCAGGCAATATTTTCAGATAATCAAATATGATAGAAACATAATATATTAAGATGACCTAAAGGTCTTTCTCATGTGTAAGTGTAAATCAGAAAACCCTAATTTTTACAAACATCACAAATTATACTGGGGACACACATGTATCTGGAAAACTTGTATATATAATGCCCTACAGCTAACAAGCTTCAGAGCTGTTCTTTAGAGCAATCTGAAAACTCTCCCAGGCTATAATCCTCAGCAGGAAAATGAATAAAGCATTTACTAACCTACTTCGTGGTTGGCTTTCTTTTAGCCCACAATCTGTCTTTCATTACATAATGGGTCCCAGCCAAGAACCTAGAAGGGTAGGGAAAATTATTTTGCCTCCTCTCTACCACCATAAGTGATGCTGATGCACTTTTATGAGGATCGAAAACCGCTGATTCCTAGAAATGTAATCAAACTAATGTGAGTTTGATCCTTGGTGAGTTACAGCTAGAAATTTCATCAGGTGGAGTTGTCACCAAAAGGAAACTTTTTTTGCTACAAATAAGGAGGTCATGGGGAATAACTGCCAAAGCCATGACTTCCTGAGCGGGATTGAATGGGTTCTTTATTTAGGGTTTAGAATGAATGAATATTCATTCATTCTAAAGAGGAGTTTTGTCATGGCAGGTAAAGGTGGGCTGAAGACGGTGCCCGTGTGTTTAGAAATCATGCCTATAAAGGCATCCCGTGTTACGTTAATGAAGCTTACGCCCCACTTTGGGTGAAGACATTATAATGAGGCAGAGGTAACTGTTGGACAAGGAGAAGGGACTTTGGGCATGCTTCTGTGAGCCAGTATAAACCAGATGCCATCTTTGGCTTATCTCATGTAAGCAATGTAACACCTTGCTTCCTTTTGAACAGCACTGGGAGTTTACCACTTATATGTTGTCTCTGATATGGTTAGGCTATTTCCTGGCCTGGTAGAGACTCTTACATTTTTGTATTCATTTAAAATCCATAACTACTGAGGCTTTTGCATTTTTTTGTGCTTCTGACAACTCCTATTTTCCGTGATCTATGACCTACGATCTATGACCTGGGGGCCTAACGTGACGTCTCCTATGTCACAAAACCAAAGTCTCATCTTTCTTTTTCTGGGCATTCCCAACTCTTTCTGCTTACAGAAACACAATCTAAAATCATTTTTAAATTCTGATTCAGACATATGTTGTATTGTACACCGAAGTATAGGTGTAGCAGAACAGGGTCAGCTTACTTCTGCTCTTACTAATACTACCTGTTTTATAAGTGAGATTGAGGATTTTTTTTATGTATTAATAGTTCTCTCATTGTGACTCAATGAAATGAAACATATTTGAAGATCTAAAATTCTAATTTTTTGCATACAAACATTATTTCCAAATAAGTAAACCTGAGCCTCACACTCTATTTTGTAAATATTCATACCATTCACCTGAGAAGTATATTCTAAATGTCTCAGCTCAAAAAAACAGCCATTGATCCATATTAAATCTAAGTGAATATTTGGCTTCTCTTATTTAAAAAAAAAAATAAACCTCAAGCATCTTGTATTTGTTGGATAAATTGTGCTTGCAGTTTTCATATTCATGAATATAAATTTCAACTTCAACCACGTTTTATCACAATAGATTTACGTCCTATTGAGAAGGAACAGGGCTATTCCAAAATGTACTACTTCAGCATGAGGATGGTTTTGAGATAGAGATAATGAAGAACGAACAGGTTCAGGAAAAGCTTTGTATCTCTCCTTAACTGTCTAAAAGACTTTAGATAGGAGGCCTGTACCAGGAAGAGAGCTATTACCAGAGATAAGTTTTTATATAAGAAAGATTTACTTGCATGGCATGGCAAACAATTGTTAACAAAACATTTGCTCTTTTCATCTTCCTGTGATTTATCTTCCTCTTCTTTAAAGCTCCAGACCCCTCCTAGCATCTCTTTAACTTAGTCTGGTGTCTGAGCCTCAATGGCCTGACGACATTGGTTTGTGGGACTCCAGTAAGTATGTAGTTAATTTTTTTTCTCGTTAATCTGTCTTATGTCAATATAATTAATTATTAGGCCAACTGAAGAATCTAGAAGGGAAGAAGGGAAATTTTTTCTTCTCCTAGATTATTTTTGGCTAATAGAATCTAGATTATTCTAATGGGTTAAGTACAGATATATATCTAGATTACAAAAAAAAAATGTGGACTTCATTGTAAAAAGTAGTATTAGGATATAATATGTATCCTAGTTGTTAAAAACAAGACAAGGTCAAAATGGAGTCACTTATGCTAAGCCCCACATCACCAAAACAAGACTTAAGTATTTTTAGTATTCTCAGAAATAGAATCTTAAACCAATTGCAGGCGAGGAAGAATTTCCTGACCCCTTCAAGGTCTCTCTAACTGTTCTAATAATCAAATTGACACAAGGCAGATTAGCAAACAGAAGAAAAGCAAATTTAATTTACTACATATGGGGAATTAACATGAAACTCCAAGGACAGTCAAGGAAAATGAGGTATATATGTCATTCTAAACTAAGGATACAGGGTAGGAGTCTAATACTTCAAAGAGAAGACATGCAATTCATAGGACAATGAGAAGAATTGCAGATGTTTGATAATGAGTTATTTGTCTTACCATAACAATAGGTCACTCAGATAAAATTTATCTCTGGTAACAACCATCCTTTTGGGAAGGACTCCTCAATTTAGATTCTTCTATGTAGTTAAGTGAGAGGCAAAAGTTTCTCTTGAGCCCCTAGGGCCTTGATTGCCTTCAGCTTAATATAGTTTTCATGCTTAAGTGGCACATCGGGGGTACCTGTTCCAAACTCCTTCACAGTCAGGAATCATGTGATCAGCACTAAGTAGGTAATCTCCCTGATAACTCCTGCTATCCCCTCAAGGAAAGTTACTCTGCCATAACCAATCTGCTTTGTTGCCTGGTATAACTTCTTTGTTCCTGTTCCCTTCTGCCTATAAAAGTGTCATTTTGTACAGCTCCCTGAAGCTTCTTTTCAGTGTGCTAGTTTGGATGCTGCCCAATTCACAAATCATTGAATAAAGCCAGTAAGATTTTTTAAATTTACTCAGTTGAATTTTTTTACACTGTTAATATTGCTCTGTAGAAGTTTTGTTTATACTATTGAAAATTCAGTGCTTTATACATTAGTTCATTTTTTTTTCATTCAGAGGATATTATGTTTGTATTGTGGGATAAAGAACAAGACTAATTTATATGATATCTTTTAAAGAGTATATTTTCTACACTGAACAAAGGGTAGAGAAATACAAGTTAAATAAGTTTAAGTAACAACCTTGACATAATGAATTTGATTTGGAAGTATTAGTATGAACCCCTCACAATGCCATTTAAAAAAAGTTTTTTGTTTTTAATTCTTTGTTCCTTAAAAGTATCAAGAAAGAAAATAGTCAACTTAGTGACCAAATTGTGGTCTCTAAAACTCTTTTCAACTAAATTAAACCACCATTTCTCAGAGATGGCTGATTCCAGGTCTAGAACAGGAAATACGCTAGACCAGCCAGGAATGTCTTATATAATAAAGCAAAAAATTTTTCCCACACTCCCTGATATCATATAAATGATTTCAAGAGTGAACTGAAAGGTACTCTCATTTACTGAATAATAAAAAAAAAACTCGATCATCAAGAAGAAAAATAATTATATTAGTTAAGATGCATCACATTTATTTAAATCCATGAGATCATACTGGCATTAAAGAAAATAATAAAAATAATTTACTAACATTATAAAATTCTAAAAAAAACACAAAGACCCCACTAAAAACTACAGACCGATATCCCTGATGAATATGGATGCAAAAATTCTCAACAAGATACTAGGAAACCGGATCCAACAATATATTAAAAGATTCATAGGGGCACATGTACCCCAATGTTTATAGCAGCACTTTCAACAATAGCCAAATTATGGAAAGAGCCTAAATGTCCATTAACTAATAACTGGATAAAGAAGAGTGGTTATATATATATATATATATATATATATATATATATATATATATAATGGAATATTACTCAGCCATCAAAAACAATGAAATCTTGCCATCTGCAATGATGTGGATGGAACTAGAGTGCATTAGGCTAAGTGAAATCAGTCAGAGAAAGACAAATATATGATTTTACTCATCACTCATATGTGGAATTTCAGAAACAGAACAAATGAACATAGAAAAAGAGAAGAAAAAATAAGATAAAAACAGAAAGGGAAACAAATCATGAGAGACTCTTAAACACATATAACAAACTGAGGGTTGCTGGAGGGGTGTTGGGTGGCAAGGATGGGCTAAATGGGTGATGGACATTAAGGAGGGCACTTGTTGGGATGAACACTGGGTGTTATATGTAAGTGATGAATCACCAAATTCTGCTTCTGAAACCTTCTGACACTATATGTTAACTAACTTAGATTTAAATAAATTGGAAAAAAATTCTAAAGAACCCAGTTATTATTTTGAAAACTGAAAAGAAGCATAAGAACCAAGAATTTATATCACCTTGCTGTTCAAAGTACCTTTCTGGATAACTAAATAATTGAGAAAGGCATTTCTCTTTATCAGAGCATTCTAGTTTTAATGATAAGAAAGAAAAGAATTAGAATATCATCATTTGTAACCACAAATGAAATTATGGATCTAGGCAATGATCACTAAAAGGAAGCAATTAGACACAGAGGCTTCCTAATGGAAGAATACAATAGCGACTAACTACACCATGTTCTTGTAGAAAATCAATCTTAAATTGATCAGACTTCCAGATCTGAGTTTCAGTTTACAGAAAATATATGAGACAGAGGAAGAAATCAAATGCCATCTCAAAAATATAGCCAACAGTTCCAGACTAATATGTATGGGGTAACGTATAGACAAAAAACATCTAATACTTTTAACAGACAAAGTGTAAGTAAAAGACAAAAGACAGAGAGTCATTTCTTTGGTCTTTACTTTCCAATTCCACAGTCACTTGCCACATGTGGCTATTTTAATTTACATCAATAAAAATTAGATTAAAAATTCAGTTCATCCAAGTGTACTTCAAGGGCAAAATAACCACACATGGAGACCATACATACAGAAGATTTCCATGTTCACAGCAAGTTCTATTAAACAGAAATGCTATAAACTGAAAGGAAATTCAGAGCTGTATTAACCAAATATAATGTGTGTATTTTATTTGGATCCGATTGCAACAAGCAGGGGTGCCTGGGTGACACAATCAGTAAGCATCTGACTCCTGGTTTTGGCTGAGGTCATAATCTCACAGTTTCTGGGTTTGAGTCCAGAGTCAGGCTCCACACTGACTTGGGATTCTCTCTTTCCCTTCCTCTCTGCCCCTCCCTCGCTTGTGTATGTGTGAGTTATCTCTCTCTCTCTCTCTCTCTCTCTCTCAGCTTTATCAAGGCCTAATTGACAGATAAGATTATATATGTTTAAATTGCACATGTGATGATGTGGTACATATATACATTGTGAAGAAGTTACCACAATTAAATTAATTAATACATCAATCATCACACTATAGTTAAAAACACTGTATTGCATATTTGATATTTTCTGAGAGTAAACCTTTAGCATTTTCATCACAAAAATGTTAAATTTTTTGAAGAAAACATTAAATGTGAAAGAATATATGTTTTAAAATTTCTTTTAAGAGTAACGTGAGCAAAAGTTTGAAGACCATTATTAAAACACTCAAGTGCATAAAAATCATTCTTAAAAATACAGATTTTCCATTCTGCCACCTGGGATTCTAATTCAATGGGTTGGTGCCTGGAGTTTAGAAAGCTTCTAACTTTGGAAGTTAGTTTCTTTTCATAAAACTGTGAGAAATGCTGCTTCCGTAAGCCTTGGCATGGCCCTCCCCAACTATCTCTTGCAACAAATGTGATACAAACAGAAATCACTCACTGAGCTTAGCGGGTGTTGCAGCCCAAATCCTCAACACCCATTGACCCAACCTCAGAGAACTGAAGTCTATTAGGATATCAATGATGATTTTCTCTCAACCCTAACTTACTCCATTTACTCTACCTAACTAAATCCTAAAATTTCAGGATGTGACTGAAAAACTGCTCTATTCATGATGCCTCTGACAGATTTCTTTCTAAATGGCAAGGATTTAGGGAAGCTTAACGTACATCGATCCAAATATTATAGAATGTAGTTATTCTGATCACTGTAAAATAGGCTTAAATCTCTACAAATCTTCATATAATGCGCCAAAACACAAGCCACCCGTCAACTACTTCTGCATTAACATGATATCTGGAAAATATTACATTTGTCTTGTTTTGGTTTGGCTGATGAGCCAGTAAAGTAAAAAAGTGTAACTGGATTCATAGCTAAAGTTGGTTTTTGTTTTTGGTTTTTTTTTTTTTACATAGCATAAGATGCCAGTATTTAAGCCTAATTAGAAAGTTCTATTTTACCATTTTCATGAAACTCCTAAGTGTTTCACTACTTTGAACAAGACTGTGATCTAATTAGCCATCCTCTCATCTTCCTGAAAGACAATGTCAGGCTTATAAAGGATGATCATCATCACTGTTAATCTTTGTTAAGCCACCCACTTATTGACTGAGGACTCAAAAGAAGATGTCACTGTCTCATGGTCTATTGACTGGGGGAGTAGAGGTCAGATCAGAAGGAGAGAGTGCTCTACTAGTGAGAAGCAAGAGAATCTAGAAAATAAACTGTCAATTGTAGATCCTAATGGAACAGCTTCTGTATTTGTAGAACTCAGACAAAATAAATGTAGAGTAGCTACCATGAAGAATCATGTTTCCGCCTCCAAAAAAAGGGCCATAGTTAGTTTGATGTAAGTTATACATCACTTCCATTTCCAGTTGCTCACATCTTGCTTTTAATAACTTCCTTGCTGGCTTTCCTGTCTTTTTTTTTTTCTTGTCGTATTCATCCTATATGTCAAAGATAAAGTAATCTTTTGAAAACTATTTCTTTGTTGACATCATCATCATCATAAAAATCTCCAGCACCTTCTCAATTAGCTATTAATTGAAACCCCAACTGCTTGCATTAACAAGCAAGACTCCTCATTAGATGATGAGTCCTAGCCAGTTCATCAGCATTCTTCCATATCAGTTTGCAGCGAAAGCCTTTTGCTTTAGCCAAGCTGAGATATGCTTTTCAAACATGACATCGTTCACGTGGAATTGAATGTCTTTTTATCATTTGTTACTCAGAATGAAGTTCAATGCAATGTCTTCTCTGATGCTTTCTCAGGTCACATCATCCTGAAAAGACTCATCTCCCAGATGATCTCTTAAGCCACTTTATTGTACCAGTGATATAACACTTGTCACATGGTATCTTTTACTGTAGCTTTCTGTGTGTGAATGCGCTGACACATCCTCCTGGTATGTTTGGGAAGAATCTTGACAGTGATCTTGTCCTCAAAGGAAAATTTGTAATTTGGCAGATAAATAGGACATAAGGAAGCTCAGAAAGGATGCAGAGGTATAAAAGGCAAAGGCATGTATATTCAGCCATGTACAGGACCCATTGTTTTCATGACACAACTGGCAGTAAAAAGAAAACTAAATCAAGTCAGATATCATCTTTGAGTTTTAGTATCCTCAATACTATGATTATGAAATGTGAGACTATATTACAAAGAGCAGAGTATGCTTACTAACATATAGGAAGTACCCATTAGCTTCTGATTTCCTTTGTTTCCCTCCATCATCTTCCCTAACTCTGTTTCCTTAACTGGATCAATTTGCATGATTCAATAGTACTAAGCATAAAAATAATTCTAGAGTGTTCTCTTCTTTCTTTCTTTCTTTCTTTCTTTCTTTCTTTCTTTTTTTTTCTACAGTAAAAGGTAACTATATTGAAATTAGGCAAAACCTGCATTCTGGTCCTCTTTTAACTAGAATTAGGATCAGGGCGGCTGGGTGGCTCAGTCGATAAGCATAAGACTCTTGGTTTCAGCTCAGGCCATGATCTCACGGTTCATGGGCTCAAGCACCACATCAGGCTCCGTGCTGCCAGTGAGGAGCCTTCTTGGGAATCTCTCCCTTCCTCTCTCTCTGCCTCTCCCCCACTTGTACTATCTCTGTCTCTCTCAAATAAATAAATAAACTTAAAACATTTTTTAGAATTATAATCTTATGCAAGTTAGTTCACTTCTCTGTGACTCATTTTCTTCATCTCTAAAGTAAGACTATTAGATTAGATACATTTCAACCTTCCAGTTGTGGCATTTCATGAAATTCTCACAGGTATTTTCCAAAAGCAAAATTATTCCGTTATGAAACCTATGTGGTCTCTTGGAGGTCAAAGTCCTTTTTGCTGCATTTATCATGCTTCTGGGTTCAGTCCATTTCCTCCTATCCTGCAGGTAGACAGAAGACAATGATAAGTAGTCCTTGATACATATATGAGCAGATTTTCTGTGAAGCCAAGAAAGCTCAGACTCAAAGATGATCGCTCACTTGTATGGATTGGAATCCAGTCCCCAGGAGTTTTTGATGCTTGTGGAAATCAACAGATTCCAAAATTCACTGTGTATTTTTCTTATTTCTAGATACATAGTAACATTTGTACCTCATTTTTTTTTGGTAATTTCTTATCCTTTTTCCTAAAAAGAATCACACACATTTTAAAATATCTAGGCCCACCAGAACTTGGGTCTGCCCTGATGAGGCCCCTGCTAATTTGGGATTCTTTCTTGAAATGTACCATTAAGAACATAAATAACTAGAGAAGATAAAATTCCATGGCCTATGAATATATTCAAATTCATACTGAACTTTAAGAGTTAAAATAAAATCAACATATTGGATATTAAGACTAAAGAATTTTTGGGGCGCCTGAGTGGCTCAGTCGGTTAAGCGGCCGACTTCGGCTCAGGTCATGATTTTGCAGTCCGCGAGTTCGAGCCCTGCGTCGGGCTCTGTGCTGACAGCTCAGAGCCTGGAGCCTGTTTCGGATTCTGTGTCTCCCTCTCTCTGACCCTCCCCCATTCGTGCTCTGTCTCTCTCTGTCTCAAAAATAAATAAACGTTAAAAAAATTTAAAAAAAAAACTAAAGAATTTTTGCATGAAGTGGTATGGTTTAGGGTGAATTAAGCTTAATTAGGATAATTTGTTATAAATACTTATTAAGTTTTTCATATTTTCAAAAAACGTTTTAATCTTTATTTTTGAGAGACAGAAAGAGAGACAAACACACTGTGCAAGCAGGGGAGGAACAGAGAGAGATGCACAGAAACTGAAGCAGGCTCCAGTCTCTGAGCGGTCGGCACAGAGTCAGCCATGGGGTTCAAACTCACCAACTGCAAGATTATGACCTGAGCAGAAATCAGATGACTAACTGAGCCACGCAGGTGCCCCATCATATTTTCACAGTAATAGTTATTAAGCATTAGTTACTTTCAAATCCTTACTAAACAAAAAAACTAAAAGTCACCTTACATACATTTAAATAAAGGATGATGTTTAGAACTTCTTATTGCATTAATTCTGAGAGACATGTTTTTATATCCAATTTAACATTTCTTAACTGATGGCCAGTTGTCAGTCATAACGTCGTTGCCTCTATGACACATCTCAAGACTTGATTAGTGTTCCTGATGGGAACAATAACTCTGAATTTTTAGTAAACAAATCTTTTAAGAACCATATGAAGAAGAACTATAGCTTCAGGTGTTGTTTCAAAATTTTCTGTGATACTTTCTGGTATGACTTAAAGAATGTGAGTGTCCACCCATTGCTGGTGGTAATGTAAAATGGTCCCACTACTGTGGAAAACAGTTTGGTGGTGTCTCAGAAAGTTGAACATAGAATTACCACATGATCCAGCAATTCCAATTCTACGTATATATCCAAATTAATTGCAAACAGGTGCTTAACCAATAGTCAAAAGATGGAAACAATCCAAATATCCAACTGATTAATAGATAAGCAAATAATGGAATAAGCATACAATATAATATCAATCAGCCATAAAAAAGAGTAAAACTCCTGATCCATACTACAACCTTAAGAAACCTCAAAAACATTATGCTAAGTTAAGGAAGACAGATACAAAAAGTCACATATTATATGATTTCACATACATGAAATATCCCGAAGGGGTAAATCCATAGAGACAGAGGGCAGATTGGTGGGTGTCAGGGACTAAGGGGGAAAAGGATGGGGAGTAACTGCTTGATGGATACACTGGAAATGGAAGAGCAGAAACTTTGGAATCGAAATCTTGGTGCAGGTGGGGCCCAAAGTAAAAGCGTCAGAAAGAAGTTGCGTGCACTACATTTTAACTCCTGTGAAGATACCTAATGGTCTGGGCAGTGCTGATCACACTCTAGTTTCCTCCCTCTTTCCATCTTAACCCTCAATCAGTGGTCCAGTCTAACATAAGTAAATGGCACATTAGTCAAGGAAAGTTTAGTAATACCAATAAATGAAGTCAAATATTAATTTACTTGTGAGGATTCACAATGAAAATTTTTGGTCTCCCCTGAATGCCAGTTACTTACTATCTGATTAGATTTTCACACGTAAACAAAAAATACTTTAATATAAGCTACTAATTACCTATTTTCGGATTTAACTAGAAAGCCTATATGCAAACAAAACAGCCAACTTAAATAGCATAGGGGTGACAATTTGATTGGTCGCTAATTAGCCTGAGTCTGCCTGAAATATCAGTTTTGATTACACTACTGATATTATATCCATGGCTGGATAATGATAATACAGTTAAGTCAATATCATACATGGGCGCCTGGGTGGCTCAGTTGGTTAAATGTTCAACCCTTGATTTTGCCTCATGTTGTTATCTCACAGTTCATGAGATCAAGCCCCATGTGGGACACTGTGCTAACAGCACAGAGCCTGCTTGGGATTCTTTCTCTTTCCCTCTCTCTCTGCCCTTCTCCCACTTGCACTGGCACATGCTCTCTCTCTCAAGATAAATAAATAAGAACTTTATATATATAAATATATATACATATAACATAGAAACTTAATATCTATCTTTATGTATATCGCTCAATATATATCAATATGTATCATAGAAACGTACTCAATTTCTTGAAAATGTAAGAACAGATAGGGTAGGTGAATATAGCAAGCAATGATTTTCAAATAGGTAGTATCTGACTATTGTCATTTATATATACAAGGCTTATTTTGAGAAAGTGGTTTAAAGTGTCAGCGTCTTATACTGACAAAATATAGCACACACTAAAATCAGAAGTCTGAATACAATTTACTTACGACTATTGATTAATTCTGTGGAGTCTCACAGATAGGTCTTGGATATAACTGAAATATGTAAGAATCTCTGTACAAAATAATTTTAAGTTTAAAATGAATATGGCTAATAGCTTGTGTCCTTTCCTCCAAGTTCTTCTCAGATTGTGTATTTCAGAGAAAATGGGGATGTGATAACTCTTGAGAAGACACATTGTTTTTTCTCCTCAAATATCGGAAAAGATGAAATGTTTGCATTTATTTTACAGAACACTTTCTCTACTTTGACCTATTTCTGCTCTTTCCACACCTATGATCTGTCTGATAATTCAACTGTATGTTACGTTTAGACAAGATAATTTTAACTTTGTTGATTGTAGCTGTATATGTGGGAAATGGACTTCTTGATTATTTAAGAAACAAAGTTTTAAAAAATATGTTTCAAGGTTCCAATGGGCATATTTTCTTCATAAATAGATAATAGATTACAGGAATATTTACTAATAAGTTTAAATCCTTATTTGGCTTATTTGTTTAACATAGATGTCATAATATAGTCAAATCAAGTATAGTCACTTCTGTAATAATGGTAATTAGATCATACATAATAAGTAAATAATAAATTCTTATGTGATAGAAATTAATTAGATTAGAATGAATGTAAAATTTATTCTAAAATAAGTGTGAAATCTATTGAATGATGGGATAGTTGTCTTAAACTACATGTTACTATTTTAAAAATATTTATTTTAGTTACAAAATAACATAGTTATAAAACTTCATTTCTGAAGTTACCAATAAACTCTGTTCTCTTTGATTCCGAGGCCTAGAATTATTGAAGGAACAGTTTAGTGATATAGAAACATAGAAAATATTATCCAGATAATATAAAAAGGTTTGCCAAATCATGAAGTCAACAGGTCTATTCTTATATTTGCTTTCTAGTGAATTGGCTGTTACAGCATTTAAAATTCAGTAGTGTTTTGTAGCCTTTATATTTCCATGTTCTTCTTTATTCATAGTGAAATTTATAATACACGGGGAAACAATTTTGTTGAAATACATATCCTGGTTACTACCAAATACCAAATTTGTGACTCAAATATCATGAAATTTTTCACACAGCAAAATTATCTATGTAAGTCAAACCTTGTTAATAGAAATTAAATAAAATTTTAAAATGGAGTAATTTTTAGAAAATGATTAAAACTTTACTCTCAAATGAGAACATATATTTTTCCTGAAGATACTTAGAGGCTGTAAGCTTCAATGCTTTGGAATGAGTTCTAATATCAAACTTATTTCTCCTCACCGTACACAGGAGGATGAATTATAAAGAGTGTGGTCAAGAATAGATTTCTGCTTTGGCCTGATTTTTTTTTTCCAGAACATTCTCAAAACCTAGCAGGATATTCCGTGTTGCTTTTTCCCTTTACCTTTGTATCGTACACGCACAAAATAAAAGGAAAAAAAACCTTAATTTTTACATAAAAAACACCTAGTCTTTTTAAATGATATTATTATCTACTGAAATATAAGAAAGACTTGTTTTCCTCCAAATTATTATTTGAAATGTTTGTTTCTTGTATTACTTGTTAATGGGAATGATAGTAGGATTTATAGTGACTTATTCATATTTCCATTCTCTCTCTCTCTCTCTCTCTCTCTCTCTCTCTCTCTCTCCCTCTCCCCCCCACCTCCACTGCATGCTTTGTCTCTATATTTCTATGTGGTTTTACAATTTTATTTTCTCTTCAACCATCCCTTTTCCACGTGAACTATATATATTTTTTCTCTCTATGGCAGTAAAGGGAAGGGCATTTTAACCTCTTTGGGATCAAAGAGTCCTTTTTTCCTTTGAATTCATATGAAAACTGATTCCCTGCTGTGCAGTGTTATGAAGCTTCCAGTGAAAATCCATTAAACATCTCCTTAGGAGCTAGGAAAGCGATGAGTTTGCCATTTAGATTATTTCATATCCATATTCCCTTGGGCCATATTATACTTGAACTTCTACTACTGTACTTTTTCTTTCAAATCTAAGTAAAACTAGAAATCTTTAAGAAACTTCAAAAAAGAGAGAAAGATAACTCAAACAGTTCATTTATTTTTGCTCTTCTAGTATTTTCCTGATAATCTTTAAAACTTGAAAGGTCTTATCAGTTCAAGATGATTCCTCTTTAGATGGGTAGATAAATGGAAAGATGGCTGGCTGCTATTTCTAACTTCCTTAGTAGAAATTTTATTGATTCTAAGGCTGTATGAGCTATGATGGAAAATTAGTGTGACAAGAGAAGAAATGAGGTTTGTTTGAACAGATGTGAAAACTAGAGATTAATTTACCATTAATATATTTTAAATTATAAATTTTCTTAATCTGGCCCTAACCCATGTATATTTATTTCTATAGCCTCGAACTCTTACATTATTCTGCTTGTCACACAAAAATTATTTAAAATTATTTTTACATAAGAATTGTTACAGACCAAATAAAAGTTAAATAGAACATTCTACTTTTAAAGGGAATTTGTTTTTTAATTGATGGATACTAAGTACATAGTTGTGCAACATCAAAATTTATTTTTATTTTTTTAATTATTTTTATTTTTTTTAATTTATTTATTTTTGAGAGGGATCCTGCTTGTCTGCATGCAAATACGTGTGTGAGGAGGGGAAGGACAGAGAGAGAGGTGAACAGAGGATCTGAAGCAGGCTCTCCACTGATAAGCACAGAGCCTGATACTGGTGTTGAACTCACGAACAGTGAGATCCTGACCTGAGCTGAAGTCAGAAGCTTAACCAACTGGGCCACTCAGGCACCCATCAAAAAATTTTTTTAATGTATTATTTTTAGAACTCCATTGGGTTGTAAAGCCTGGCTGCTAACCATTGCTAAAATGGTCTACCAATATCTTTTTGCAAAGTAAATATGAGCATGGTAAGTAGAGGACCTGTGGTTCAGTTCCATCTTCTAAAGACTTTGGAAGTTATCACTTACATCCTTACAGCAAGAAAAAGCTGGACAAACTGAAATTTAAGGACATTTTGAGACTTCTCAAAGAACTAAGTTACAGGCCAAACTTCTACTTCAAAATCTGGAAACAGAGGTGCATCCAGAGGCACAGCCAAAATGTGCAGGTCTGGAGCAGAAATTGCTGAGGCAAAATAAAGGAAAGGGATATTTAAATAATATTATGATTATTAATATTATGATAATTTCGATAAGTCATTGAAAGCTGACTATTGCTTAGCATCAGAGTAAGAAATTCCTTTGGACCAAAACCACAGATTCGTGGGGTTTACACATTCAAGAAGCCTACCAGGTTCTCACTCAGAAGATTTGAAAAAGGGCCTTCCTAGCTCATTCATTGTAAAATACTGCAAGAGCCTTCTCTGTGACAGAGGTCCATTCCTCAGGACAAAAGACTTTACCAGAGCCTAATCTCAGCTGGGACATGGGCATTTCTCCTATTCCCGCCTGCTCAGGATTTCTGATTTTACCAAATGAGGGTCAACTATTATCAAGATTTCAAAGAAGAGAGTATGGGTAGGTGGAAAGGGATACTATACCATTGGAGAAACACTGATGAGGGTCACAGGCCCCCAGATCCAGTCTTATTAAAACATTGAAATTTAATCTGAAGTTTATAGAGCACTTCCCTTTCTCTGCACCATACCATACAACAAATAGGGTCCAGTGTAATAACGGTGGATTATAATGAATCGAGCTGCAAGACAGACTCTCCGAGGTGGAGAGCTCAGTCTAGCCAGGGTCAAGAGATAAGACACAAATAAATAATACTAGAAGAATTTAAAGACTGTCACCTATAACTACTTTAAACATTAAAATGAACCCAAATCCTAGAAGTCTATTTCACACAAAGCTTATCTTATCAGTAATTGATACAACAGGTCTATTTTTTGTTTCGACAGAAAATTACAAAGCATGCCATCTACCCAGAATAAAACCACGATCTAAAGAGCAAAGCATTCATGAAAACTGTATTCATGTATGATATAGATCTTGGAATTATCAAAAAGGAGATTTAAAATAAGGGATTAATATATTAAAAGATTCTAAGGAAAAAGACTGCACATAACGGTAGATGGATAATATGGGGCGCCTATTTGGCTCAGCGCCCAACTTGGGCTCAGGTCATGATCTCGCAGTTCATGAGTTATCGGGCTTTGTGCTGACAGCTCGGAGCCTGGAGCCTGTTTCGGATTCTGTGTGTGTGTTTCTCTCTGCCCTCGCTTACTTGCGCTCTGTCTCTCTCCCTCTCAAAATAAATAAGTATTAAAAAAAAAAAGAATAGAATGGGCAATGTAAACAGATATCAAAACTCTAATAAGGAGTCGAAAACAAATGTTAGAAAGCAAAAGCAACAGAAATGAAGAGTGTTTCAATGTACTCATCAGGAGACTCAGCGTGGTCAAAGAATGTTCAGAGATGTTGTAGACTAAGTGAACAGATACTTTCCAAACTGAAATATGAGGAGAAAAAAGAAGAAAAGAACAGAGCAAAACATCCAAGAGCTATGGAGCAATTACAAAAGATGTTACATATACATAATTGGAATGATTTGAAGGAGAAAAGAAAGAGCAGCAAAAATACTTCAAGTAGTAATGATTGTGAACTTCCCAAAATTAAGGACAGACACGAAACCACAGATTTAGGAGCTCAGAGAATACCATTCAGGATAAATGCTAAAGAAGTGTTTTTGTTTTTTTTTTTCTTTTACTTAAAAAAAAGCCCTCATACCTATGCAGATTATATTCAAACTGTAAGATACCAAAGACAAAGGGAAATTCTTGAAAAGAGACAGAAAGAAAAACTTTATCAGTGAAGAACAAAGATAATAATTACAGCCAATATCTATTCAGAAATCATTCAAGCAAGAAGATAATAAAGTGAAACACTTTAAAGTATTGAAAAGAACAACTATAAACCTCAAAGTCTGTATCCAGTGAAATTACCTTTCAAAAATAAAGGACAAAAAGACTTTCTCAGACAAACAAAACTGAAGGAGGTCATTGTCAGCAGACGTTGCAAGAAATGTCAAACTGAGTTCTTCAGGCAGAAAAAAAGGATTATAGGTCAGAAACTTGAATCTATGTGAATAAAAGAAGAGCATTAGCAAGGCATGAATGAAGGCAAATAAAATATTTTATTTTTCTCATTCTTATTGAATTAAAACAAACAAATATTTGTTAAAAGTAATAATAGTAATACAGTGGACGATACTAGCATATGCTTAAATAAAAATAATAAAACAGTATCGTGAGTAGTGTGAGGGGCGTATTGTGAAGTCTGTTATAAGGCACCTGCATTACACAGATACTATTAGTTCAATGTGGACTTCCAATGGCTTAAGATATATATTTTAAACTCTAGGACAGTTTCTAAAAATCTTTAAAAATATAGATATGACAGAAAATATATTTTAAAAAGATATCAGGGTTTGAAGGCCCACATTCACCCCAGTGTTTATAGCAGCATTATCAACAGTAGCCAAATTATGGAAAGAGCCCAGATGCTGATCAACACATGAATGGATAAAAAAGATGTGATATATATCTATACAGATATATTGATGTTTCGATATATATAGTTGGATGTTATTCAGCCATTAAAAAGAATGAAATCTTGGGGCGCCTGGGTGGTTCAGTTGGTTAAGTGTCTGACTTTGGCTCAGGTCATGATCTCACAGTTTGTGGGTTCGAGCCCCGTGTCGGGCTCTGTGCTGGCAGCTCGAGCCTGGAGCCTACTTCAGATTCTGTCTCCCTCTCTCTCTGCCCCTCCCCCGCTCATGTTCTGCCTCTCTCTGTCTCAAAAATCAATAAAACATTGAAAAAAAACATTGAAAAAACATTTAAAAAAAAGACTGAAGTCTTGCCATTTGCAATGACACGAAGCTAGGTTGTATTATGCTAAGCAAAATAAGTCAGTCAGAGAAAGACAAATACCATATGATTTCACTCCTGTGTGGAATTTAAGACACAAAACATGAACATATGAGGAGGGGTAAAAAAAGAGAGAGAGAAGCGAACCATAAGAGACTCTTCACTATAAAGAACAAACTGAGGTTTGATGGAGAAGAGAGATGGGTGGGGGAATGAGCTAGAAGAGAGATGGGAATTAAGCAAGGCCCTTGTCTTGTGCACTGGGTGTTTGTTATACGTAAGCGATGAATCACTCAATCCTACACCTGAAACTGATAGTATATTACATGTTAACTAACTAGAGTTTAAATAAAAATTTGAAAAATACAAAATAAAATAAAATAGATACCAGGAACACAAATGCAGCAAGTAAAAAACAGTTACAGACATTGTGGAAATTAGCCTAACCGAGCCAATATCAGTTTAAATGTAAATAATACAAATGCAATTAAAGTTAAGGATTCTAAGAATAGATTTAAAAGCATCCAACTTGTTTTAACTATTTTAATTTTAAATATATATACATATATGTATGTACATATACTCAAAAAGGTTAAAGGAATGGAGAAAGATAGACCATGCTAATAGGAACTGAAAGGACGTTGGCGTGTAATAATATAGTAATACTGTTGTATGCTAACAAATGGTAGCTACACTTATTGTGGGTGAGCATAGTCAAATTCATAATTGTTGAGTCACTAATGACAACTACACTTCAATAAAAAAAAAAAGGAAGCCGGGGTGGCTGTATTACTTTCACACAAAGCCGACCTCAGTATAAGGGAGATTACAGGAATATAAGAAACATTAAACAATAATAAGTTTGTCACTTCTCCAGGAAGACATAACAATCGTAAATGTGTACATGCTTAACAACAGACCATCACAATATGAGACAAAAACTGAGCGAATTTTAAGAAAAAAAGAAAAAAAAATCTACTATTATACTGGAATACCACCTCACCCTTCTGTAATTGACAAATCAAACAGAAAGAAAATACATAAATATTTAGATGACCCGAACAATTCTAACAATTATGTTTGAACTGACAATTACAGAATAATCCATCCAACAAGAGCAGAATATACATTCTTCCCAAGTTCTCTTGGAACAATCACCAAACTAAGCCAACGGAATGAAACTATATATCACTAATGGAAATCCAGAAAATCATCAAATACTTGGAAATTAAATAACAATATTATTTTTAAAAACATGGATCAGAGAAAAGTCCCAAGATATGTTTTTTAATTTTGAATCAATAGAAATATAACTTATGAAAGTTTGTGGGGTACAGTGAAAACAATGCATAAAAAAATCATAGCCTTAAAGGTATCTATACTAGATCTAATATAAATAACTTAAGATTCCACTTAGGGAAACTAGAGAAAGAAGAACAATTTAAACCTAAAGCAAGCAAAAAAAAAGCATAATAAAAATTAGGCCAGAATTCAATAAAATTG